>NC_141914.1:59407951-59718367 GCF_057802395.1 Ceratotherium simum simum
TCAAGAATATATAACAATTATAAATACGTGTGTGTGTAACAATGCAGTCCAAAATATATGAGGAAAAATGATAGAATTAATAGACAGTTCCATAATAATATTTAGAAACTTAAATATCCTACTTTCAGTAATGGATGGAAAAACTAGAATAGAGATCAGTGAGGAAATATAGGACTCCTCAATAAAGTGGGAATTCTCACTTTCACACTAGTATATATAATACAGTATGTTATTATAAGTTTTGAACTTGAGAATACATAACTAGACTCTCCTTATTATCAATTTAAATAAATCACAGACTCATCACAAAGCAAGCAATATCCATGGTCTGCGACATATAACTGATTATGGGTAAACATTTCCCCTATATGAACCTATACATTTCTCCTCTGCAAAATGGTTTAAAAATCCATGATGGATGTTGACAAGATCCAATGAGCTAATTTGCAAAGTACCGCCTTTATAACAAACACTCAATAACCATGCATTAATAAGTATATTAGTACTAAAAGGGTGGAGAATGGTGAAGCGATGCCCACCGTGCATACAGAACTGATCAGGCTGAATAGAGCAGATTGGTCAGCAGGTGTAGCCTCTCTCTCCTGCCTCTACACATCTCCTGCATTCATTTTCAAGTCTAAGGACAGCTGGAGTCCAGAAACACAACCCGGCGACCCTGGCGCTTCTGTGCAGAAGGATTGCCCTAGCCTGACCCATCCTACAGTGAGGTTTCCACCGTGTTTTCTCTGGGACCTCCAAGCATCAGTTTCCCATGATCTCTCTTCTATCTTCATCCCATCTACCTGCCAAGGAAGCATGAAGCCTCTCAATTGTGTGTGACCACTCCAGTGATCTCCCAAAGTGCCATAGAATCCAAAATTTTTCCTATCTACTATATTCCTTCTATCAATACACTGCCAAAATCAAAAAAATACTTACCATATGTTGTTCTGATTTTTCAAATTTGATCAAAAAGCTAATTACCAGTTACACTGGGTTTTGGGAAAGGGAGTAAGGAGAATTTTAGTTATCTTCTTTTTACACATCAAAATGTTCAATTACATTTTACAAAACTTTAATAAATTGGAAGTTGGTGAAAATAGGAATAAATGAACTCTCATTGTTGCTCTCTGGCCCCTCCTCCTTCACCCCACTACACCTCCCAGTGCTGCACTGCTTCGTACCTCCAGCCCCTGTGAACCAGAGGGTTGAGTGAGCTCCCTTTAGCTATCTCCTCCCCCACTGGAGATACAACCTTCTGCTCTTACTCATCTCTGTACCTGTGTTAACCACATGCCCTAAGGCCACTGTAGCCACTGACATGGGTATGCAGTGAGTTACTTCTCCACCAAGGCTGTGGTCTGGTACAGAAAAAATAAATGAAACAACCATTCACATCTCTTCCACTGCAAGGACATCATTAATGGAGAATTGAGCTAAATTAGATGTAAATGTAGGATGGGAGATCAATTTTTCACTCCTAGACCTGCCATAAGCCTCCCAGAATCCTAGTGAAACTTCTCTCCCACTTAATGATTTCTGGGTGCCCTTAGAAGATCCAGGCCGAGGAAGAGGAGGGACTTCTCTGCCCGTCTGTCTGCTGTAACAGAAGAGTCCATGCAGGAGAGAGAGCAAGTCCCGACTCACCCAAGGGATGCATTGACAACACTCAGCTGCCCCCTCTTCCCTCAAGTATTCTCCCAGATGCAGGACAGTCTGATAACGCTAAGAAGACAGAGGCCTGAGAGAGGAAAAAGAAACTCAGGAGACTCCAGTCTTTTCCACCATTTGTACATACACCAGTCATCAGATTCCTAAACCTTCCACACTTGGCAGGGGAATCCACACACTGGCTCAAGCTGAAACTGAACACAAACTCAAGTTCATTTCCCTGATAAGCAGCAAAGCAAAATCACCACAGCACGTCCAGATTGTAGCAATGAAAGAGGAGTTTATTATGGAAAGGCAGCCAGAAAGAGGCAGGTGAGAGTGAAAAAGCATCAACCCCACCTCCTTGAAGAGAGAGGAAAGAAAAATGTAGGGGGTATATTTGTCAGGGGTTTTAGGTAGGGGAGGGAGCATGTGGCACTTTGCTGGTTGGCACCTTCACCCTGCGTTTAAGTCTTTGTGAGACTGAACAGGTCTCTTTTTCCTTGACCATCTGGACTTTTCTGGATTAGTTTTTCACCCCTTCACCCTGCATTTGGCCTTGTGAGACTGGAATCTCGCTTTCTTCTTGACATTTGTCTGGACATTGACTTCCCTGAAACACAACTCATCATACACTAAAGGGACTAGAAACATCTGGATAGTTTTTAAAAAACAATTGATTATTAGTAGCTGAGTATGCACAGCTGCAATTAGCAAAGCTTATCTCAATTTATTTTCTCTCTTCTAACCTACGGAAAATTTTAGCTCATTCATTCTTGGTCTCAAAAGCACACCTGTGGGCGGCCCGGTAGCGTAGTGGCTAAGTGCATGTGCTCCGCTTAAGCCGGCCCAGGGTTTGCAGGTTTGGATCCCTGGCATGCACCGATACACTGCTTCTCAAGCCATGCTTTGGTGGTGTCCCATATAAAGTAGAGGAAGATGGGCATGGATGTTGGCCAGGGCTAATCTTCCTCAGCAAAAGGGAAGGATTGGCAACGGATGTTACCTCAGGGCTGAACCTCTCCACAAAAAAAAAAAAAAAAAGCACACGCATGAAGAGTGATCTAAGACAAACAGGGGAGCAGTCTCTTTCCTAGGAGTCACAGGAAAGACGTTAACAACCGATGATCACAAAGAAGATGTTAACATCCTTATTTTACAGAAAACAAAATGAAAGTCATAGGGTTTTATACTTTAATTAGACCTGGTGCTCAGAGATATTATTTAATTCCTTCCATGATACCAAATCCTAGGAGAATATGATTTATGTTACATGGAGACTACTGTATCCACAACCAAGGGTACCATTCTAATTTAGTAATTCTTGGTTAGGTGCATCCCCATGTGTCCTTCAATACCTGCACAAGCCCCTGGTGGCCCACATCCTCCACGGTACTCTGTCCCCACCCTCTGCATGTACTGGCCCTCAATCATCGGCTCCTCCACATGGGGATTCAGGCAATATCAGTGCAACCTCCGCTCTATCCTCCGTATCCTTGACTGGTGACTGGGCTCGTTTGGAGTCTATTTAATGGTAATGTGCAACAATTCAAAGCTTCATCTCCTGTTGGAGGGTTCAATAACTCTCATCATGTAAAGATAGCACAAAAAGTCCTTGTACAGGAATGAAGCAAGAGTGCATACATGGTAATGCCACTGTTGTGTCCCACATTCCCCACAGGACAGGAAGGCTCAGACATATGGCGTGAAGGAAATTTAGTTGAGTCTTTCAGATGTTGTAGCGAGATGGTAGCTGGAGTTCTGTCCTAGTAATTACCATCAACAAGAACATCCTTCATGTCATAATTTATATAGAGAGAAACAACTTTCAACTGTAAATACCACCAAAAACATTACTAATGAAATGTACTGCATGGACAAATAATGATAATGTGTCATGAACAAGGTTAGGATTACAACCCTTTGAGCCTGAGGTCTGGAGGGGAGAAAAAATTATCTGATAAATAGATTGAGAGCCTGCACCTGGAATTACATATATTTGCTTATTTCATCCCCAAATAACACTACTGTTTATGAGTTAGTTACCCATTTAACAAATGACATAAACTGGTTCAGAAAGCCTTATGAATATGACAAAATCACATGGCTACAAAATGACAGAGCTAGAATTTAAACTCAGCTCTGCCTGTCTCTGGATCTCAGATAACTAGACATGCCCCCCTTGAGGGCTTTCACCTAGACCCAGACCCAGGTTTTCCGTGGATATGTCACCTCTCAGCTCAATGACCAGAGACCTCTTCATCTTCCCACAACCCTTCTCCTTTCACCCTGTTCACAACATCACTCCCCTTGCCCAGGTCCTCTTACTGCGGGAACCTCCAGTATACTGACCTCCTTCCCAAACATCAACTTCCACTTTTCCTCAGTTTCACTGACCCCGTTTAACTCCTACCTACTCAATCCAACATATATGTACCAAAACTCATAGTTCTCATGTCCCTCGCTTTGTCCACATCTTTGGATCAAGACCCCAATCCCAGGTGACTCCAGAATCTCTCTTTCCCATGGCTGCATCTGTCTCAGCACAGGATTAGGATACTGACCTGGTCTAATTACAGGGCCACAAATCTCCCAGTGGCTTTTTATAAATATCTCTATCCTACTATAACTTGATAATTAAGTCATTCTTCCATGATGCATAAATGTTCCAGACTTCTCCCATGCCTTATGAGTCTCACAAATGCTCACCTTTCTCTTCAGCTTCTACAAATGGGACCACCTCTTACTACACAGATGAATAGATAAGTTGAAGTCATATTTCAGCTTGCTGCTGTGAAATCCACAAATATCCACTGAATTTCTATCCACCGGTGACCCCTCACCTCATAAAATTGAAGTTCATCTCTATCCTGGGCTAAGCTGATTTCTGCAAACATATCCCTCCTCTCCTGCTCTCTCAAAGACTTTTTATTACTAATTATAAACTGGATCTCTTTTACCAGCAACCTCTCCATCACTTCCCCCATCCATCCTTAAACTCATTCAGTCTCTCCAATTCGTGAAACAAAAGCCTCCTCTGAACCAATTTATCTCTAGTTTATGCCAGGTCTTCCCTCCCCTTGATAATGAAACTGAAAGAGAAGTACACACTTTGTGACAGTCTCCTCACACCTGGCTCACCCCTTGAGTTACTATGAATGAGCTGCACTTTAATAATGATATTCCAATGAATAGATCTTTTTTCAGCTTTGTTGAGGTATAATTGACAATAAATGCATATATTTAAGGTGTACAACATGATAGTTTGATATACATATACATTGTGAAATGATTACCATAATCAAGCCAAGTAACGTTTATTATCTCACAAAGTTACCTTTTTTTTCTGGTGAGAACACTTAAAATCTTCTCCCTTATCAAATTTTAAATATACAATACAATTTTATTAACTTTGCAGTCGCCACGCTTTAAATTAGATTCCCCAGAACTTATTCATCTTATAACTCAAAGTTTGTACCCAATGACCAACTTCTCCCCCGTTCACCCAACCCCCAGCTCCTGGCAACCTCCATTCTCTTCTCAGCTTTTCTGAATTCTAATTTTTATGATTCCACATATAAGTAAGATCATACAATATTTGTCTTTCTATGCCTGGCTTATTTCACTTAGAATGATGTCCTCCAGATTCACCCATGTTGTCAAAATGGCAGGAAACCCTTCTTTTTTATGGCTGAATACTATTCTATTATAGACAGATAGAGAAATAGGGAGAGAGATAGATCACACTTTCTTTATCCATTCATTCATTGACAGACAGGTAGGTTGTTACCACATCTTGGCTACTGTGCATAATGTTGCAATGAACATGCGCATGCAGATATCTCCTAGATACTGACTTCATTTCCTTTGGATATATACCCAGAAGTAGGATTGCTGGAGCATATGGGAGATCTATTTTTAATTTTTTTAGGACTCTCCATACTCTTTTTTTTTTTTTTTTTTTAGAGTAAGAGTTGATTTTGTTGTTGTTGAGGTAACATTGGTTTACACCGCTATATAAATTTCAGGTGTACATCATTGTATTTTGATTTCTGTGAAGAATACATCATGTTCACCACCCAAAGATAATTAAAACCATCCATCACTATATAAATGTGCCCTTTTACTCCTTTCACTCTCCCCTTCCCTTCCCCTCTAAATCGCCAGTCTAACCTCCATATCTATGTGTTTGGTTTTGTTGTTGTTGTTATTATTTGTTATCTTCCACATATGATTGAAATCACACGGTATTTGGCTTTCTCTGTCTGACTTAATTCACTTAGCCTAATACTCTCAAAGGGCATTATGCCCATGATGTATTTTATAATGGCTGTACCAATTTACATTCCCAGCAACAGTGCACAAGGTTTCCCTTTTCTCCATATCCTTGCCAACACTTGTTATCTCTTGTCTTTTCAATTATACCCATTCTAACTGGTGTGAATTGATAGCTCATTGTGGTTTTCATTTGCATTTCCTTGATGATTAATGATGTTGTGCACCTTTTCATACACCTGTTGGCCATTTGTATGTCTCCTTTGGGAAAATGTCTGTTCAGGTCCTTTGTCCATGTTTTAAATCGGTTGTTTGTTTTCTGGTTGAGTTATATGAGATCCTTATATATTTTGGATGCTAATCCCTTATCTGATATACAGATTCCAATACTTTCTCCCATTCTGTAGGTTGTCTTCACAATTTGTTTATAGTTTCCTTTGATGTGCACAAGCTCATTGGCTTGAGGTAGTCCCACTTGTTTATTTTTGCTTTTCTTGCCTGGCCTATTGAGGTCATATCCAGAATATCATTGTCAAGACCAATATCAAGGGGCTTTTGGTGTCATATCCAAAAAATCTTTGCCAAGACCAATGTCAAGGAGTTTTTTCCTATGTTTTCGCTAGGAGTTTTACAGTTCCAGGGCTTATATTTAAGTTTTTAATCCATTTTGAGTTAATTTTTGTGTATGGTCTAAGACAAAGGTCCAACTTCATTCTTTTGCACGTGGAGATCCAGTTTTCCCAACACCACTTATTGAAGAGACTATCCTTTCACCATTGTGTATTCTTGGCACTGTTATGAAACATTAGTTGACCATGTATGTGTGGCCTTAGTTATGCGCTCTCTGTTTTGTTCAACTTGTCTAAATGTGTGTTTTTATGCCAGTGCCATACTGTTTTGATTACTGTAGCTTTATAGTATAGTTTGAAATCAGGAATTGGGGTGCCTTCAGCTTTGTTTCTCTTCCTCAAGATTGCTTTGGCTATTTGGGGTGTTTTGCAGTTCCATACGAATTTTAGGATTTTGATTACTGGTTGAACCTCTTACTCACTATTGGTCTGTTTAGATTTTCTATTTCTTCGTGATTCACTCTCGGTAGGTTGTGTGTCTCTAGGAACTTCTCCGTTACTTCTAGGTTATCCAATTTGTTGGCATATAATTAGTCACAGTAGTCTCTTTTGATCCTTCATATATCTGTGGTATCAGGTGTAATGTCTCCTTTATCATTTATAACATTATTTATTTGAGTCCCCTCTCTATTTTATTGTTATCTTTATTACTTTTTATCTTTTATTGTTTAACCTAGCTAAAGGTTTCTCAATTTTATCTTTTCAAAATCAAACTCTTAGTTTCATTGATCTTTCTATTGTCTTTCTAATGTCTATTTCACTTATTTCCCCTAATCATTATTGGTTTTCTTCTGAAAAACATTGAGAAAAACAATCCCATTAAATAACATCTAAATGGTAAAATACTTAAGAATAAATTCAACCAAGGATGTGAAAGACCTTTACAATGAAAACTACAAGACTTTGATGAAAGAAATTAAAGAAGACACAAACAAATGGAAAACCACCCTGTGTTAATGGCTTTGCAGAGTTAATATTGTTAAAATGTCCAACTACCCAAAGCAATCCACAGATTCAAAGCAATCCCTATCTAAATCAAATGGCATTTTTCACAGTTATAGAACAAACTATCTTAAAATTGGTATAGAACCACAGAAGACCCCAATCCTGAGAAAGAAGAACAAATCTGGAGGCATCACGCTTCCTTATTTCAAACTATACTACAAAGTTATGGTAATCAAAACAAGGTAATACTGGCATAAAAACAGACGCATAAACCAATGGAACAGAATCAAGAGCCCTCAACTAAACCCATGCATTTATGGTGAACTAATCTTTCACAAGGAAGCCAAGAATACTCTATGGGGAAAGGATAACCTCTTCAATAAATGGTGTTGTGAAAAGTGGATAACCACATGCAAAAGAATGAAATTGGACCCCTAACTTACACCACTCTACAAAAATTAATTCAAAATGCATTAAAGACTTAAATGTATGACTTGAAACCATAAAACTCCTAAAAGAACACATAGGAGAAAAGCTCCTTGACATTGCTCATGTCAATGATTTTTTGATTTGACCACAAAAGGAGAGACAAGAAAAGCAAAAATAAACAAATGAGACTACAATAACCTAAAACCTTTCTACCCAGCAAAATAAATAATCAACAAAATGAAAAGACAACTTATAAAAAACAAACCAAAACAAATAATCTAATTAAGAAATGAATCGAGGGGCCAGCCCAGTGGCATAGTAGTTAAGTTCACACACTCCACATTGGCAACCTGGGGTTTGCAGGTTTGGATCCCGGGCATGGACCAACACACCATTTGTCAAGCCATGCTGTGGTGGCGTCCCATATAAAATAGAGGAAGATGGGCACGGATTTTAGCCCATTGCCAATCTTCCTCAGCAAAAAGAGGAGGAGTGGCAACAGATGTTCGCTCAGGGCTAATCTTCCTCACCAAAAAAAAAAAAAAAAGGATAGAAGGTCTGAATAGATATTTTTCCAAAGAAGATATACAAATCTCCAACAGGTACCTGAAAAGATGTTCAACATCCTTAGTCATTAGGGAAATGCAAATCAAAATGACGATGAGACATCACCTCACACCTACTAGAATGACTATAGTTGAAAAAAGAGGTGTTAGCAAGGATGTGGAAAAACGGAAATCCTTTTGTACTGCTGCAGGGACCAAAGATTACTACAGCCTCTGCATATTGAAAACAATATAGAGGTTGCTCCAAAAAGTTAGAAATAGTTATCCAGTTTTCCCAGTACCATTTGTTGATGAGACTATCCTTTCCCCATTGAGTGTTCTTGGCTCCCACTTCAAATATTAGGTGACCTGATATGCAGAGCTGTTCCATTGTTTTGTAGGTCTATTTTTATGCCAGTATCATACTGTCATAATTACTATAGATTTGTAATATGGTTTGAAATCAGGAAGTGTGATGCCTCCAGATTTATTCTTTCTCAAAATTGCTTTGGCTGTTTGGGGTCTTTTGTGGTTCCATCCAATTTTAGAATTGTTTTTCTATATCTATGAAAAATGCCATTGAAATTTAGATAGGGATTGCACTGAAACTATAGATGGCTTTGGGAATATGGACATTTTAATAATATTAATTCTTCCGATCCATAAACAGAGGACATCTGTCCATTTGTTTGTATCTTTTTCAATTTCTTTCATCAAAGTCTGGTAGTTTTCATTGTGCAGTTCTTTTCATTTCCTTGCTTAAATTTTTCCTAAATATTTTATTGTTTTTGATGCTATTGTGAATGGGAAAGGATAATCTCTTCAACAAATGGTGGTAGGAAAGTTGGATTACCACATGCAGAAAAATGAAATTGAACTCCTAAATTACACCACTAAGAAACTTACCTCAAAATGGATTAAAAACTTAACCATAAGACCTGATATCCTCAAACTCCTAGAAGAACACAGGGAAGAAGCTCCTTGACACTGGTCTTGGCAATTGTTTTTTGGATATGACATCAAAAGCACAAGCTACAAAAGCAAAAATCAACAACTGGAACTGCATCAAACTATAAAGCTTCTGCACAGCATAAGAAACAATCAAGAAAATGTAAAGACAACCTATGGAATGGAGAAAAAATATCTGTATATTGGATAAGGAGTTAATATCCAAAATACAAAAGGAACTCATACAACTCGCCAGCAAAAAAAACAACCATAAAATAATCAGTTTAAACTATGGGCAGAGGATCTGAATAGACATTTTTCCACAGAAGACATCCAAATGGCCAAGAGGTACATAAAAAAATGCTCAGCATCACTAATCATTAGCAAAGTGCAAATCAAAACAACACTGAGATATCACCTCACACCTGTTCAAATAGCTATCATCCAGAAGACAAGAGCTGAGTGTTGGCTAGATTGTGGAGAAAAGGGAAGCCTTGTGCACTGTTGGTGAGGATGTAAATTTGTTCAACCACTATGGAAAACAGTATGGAGGCTCCTCAAAAAATTGAACTACCATATGCTCCAGTAATCCCACTTCCTGTTATATATCCAAAGGTAATGTAAACAGGATATTGAAAGATATCTGCACTCACATGTTTACTGCAGCATTATTCACAATAGCCAAAATCTGGAAACAACCTAAGTGTCCATCAATGGATGAATGGATAAAGAAATGTGGTACATACATACACAATGGAATATTACTCAGCCATGAGAAAGAAGGATATCCCACCATTTGCAACAACATGGGTAGACTCAAGGCATTATGCTTAGACAGATAAGGCAGACAGAGAAAGACAAACATTGTATGATATGATTTTATGTGGAATCTAAAAAAGTTGAATTCATAGAAACAGAGAGTAGAATGGTGGCTACTAGGTGCTGGGGGGTGGGGGAATTCGGGAGCTGTTGTGAAAGAGTAAAAACTTGCAACTATAAAATGAATAAGTTCTCAAGATCTAATGCACAGCACAGTGATTACAGACAACATTTATTCGATATTATATACTTCACAATTGCTAAGAGATCTGATCTTAAATGTTCTCGCCACAAAAAGAAATTATGATTATGTGACATGATAGAGGTGTTAGCTAAAGCCATGGTGGTAATCATATGGAAATATATATGCATCAAATCTGCACAGTGTACACCTTTTAAAAACTAAAAGTAGAACTACCGTGTAATCCAGCAAGCCCATTCTGGGTATATATCCAAAGGTAATGAAATCAGAATCTTGAAGAGACAGCTGCACTCCCATGTTCACTGCAGCATTAGTCACAGTAGCCAAGACATGGGAACATCCCAAGTGTCCATCGACAGATGAATGATAAAGATGAGGAGGAATATAGATGAAAATGAAACATTATTCAGCCATAAAAAAGAAGGAAATCCTACCATTTGTGACAAGGAAGGATCTGGAGGGCATTATGCTAGGTGAAATTGGACAGAGAAAGACAAATACTGTAAAATATCACTTCTATGTGTAATTTAAAAGAGCCAAACTCAGAAACTGAGAGCAGAATGGTGGTTGCCAGGGGCTGGGTGGCAGCAGAAATAAGGAGATATTGGTCAAAGGGCACAAACTTCCAATTATAAGATGAATAAGTTCTAGGGAATCTAACAGACAGAATGGTGAGTACAGTTAACAGCACTGTATTATATACTTGGAAGTTGCTAAGAGAGTAGCCCTGAAATATTCTCACCACAAAAAAATGGTATTATGTGAGGTGACGGAGGTGTTAAGTAACCTCGTCATTTCACAATGGTAATCATTTCACAATATATACATGTCTATCAAATCATCACGTCACCTTAAACTCAAACAATGTTATATTACATCAATTATATTTCAATAAAGAAAGAATTTCAAGATGATGAGAGTGGAGCATGAAACCAAGCACGGGCTTTTCTGAGCAAAGGACCCTGTGTGACAGCACAGGGGTCACACCAGTGAAGCTGGCCCTGGTTCTACCTGCAAAAACATATCCTAACAACTGAGCACTTGTCACCGTCTCCACTGGTAACAACCTGGCCTGAGCTCCCACCTGGGTTACTACCGATGAGCCAGTGGTCATCAAGATCAAATGCAGTCAGCCACCGTCCACGCACATTAATGACATTTACCAAATTCTAATATATGTGTACAATGTATAAAACATATTAGTTTATAATATTTATTAGAAAATAAAATATTATATTATTATAACTATATATAATATAACATCAAATTAGGAAGTACACCATGCTGAAATTAGAAATATCTTCGTGCAAATACATGACAAATTTTGATGCAGTTATCATGATGAGATGATATTGGGAAGCAAGTGGAAATTGTTAAGAAAGCTCACAAAGCAATGTCCTGACCCCCCGTGAAGATGCATGCTGAGTATAAGGCCTCTGCCCTTGCTCACAACCAACGTGAGGAAGTAACTTTGAAACAGAGGACTGTAAATAGAGGACTGTAAAGCTTTAACGAGACATGAAATGTACTTTCTGATTTAGAGAATAAACAGAAAAGAAAAGTAAAGAAGTGGGAAATGAAGAATCAACAGATAAAAATATCAATTCTTATGAGAAAGAGGTTTATAATAAAAATAAGGTTATAGATATCTTACTTTCACCTTTTGAATGGAGATATACAAAATTAAACTCAATGCCTTCAGATTTTACATTTTTAAAGGAGAAAATTTGTTTGCAATGAACGTATCTAACTTACAAAAAGCAGCCATTGTCTCGGCTCTTTAATATTCTGAAGATTTATGTTTAATATATTTCATCTTAAATGATTTAAGCAGCATGAAATGGCTGGTATTTCAAAAAAATCACCATTGTGTTTAGATCATCTACAACTGATTCATGATATCTTCTTATCACATTCTTACCAAAAATTTGGTAGCGGCCTGGATTTATTATTATTGTTTAATAATACTAGTCACATTGGAATCCTGCAAAAGATGTTTCAATCAACTAATATTTAAAAATATTTAAGACTGTCACTGTGATATGAGAAAATGTCAATCATAGCAATATTCTCATTTGTAAACAAGATAAGCTAAGAAGTATATTTTAAATATATTATAGATAATTTGTCTTCCTTGAAAGCCAAGAATGTAAAATTATAATAACTCCTGACTTTGATATACTTAAAATATTGAAACAAAATAATGTGGTGTTTTTTTGTGTGTGTGAGGAAGATCAGCCCTGAGCTAACATCTGCCAATCCTCCTCTTTTTTTTGCTGAGGAAGACTGGCCCTGGGCTAACATCCGTGCCCATGTTCCTCCACTTTATATGGGACACCGCCACAGCATGGCTTGACAAGCAGTGCATCAGTGCGCGCCCGGGAACAGAACTGGCGAACCCTGGTCGCCATAGGGAGGGCGTGCACTTAACCTCTTGCGCCACCCATCCACCCAAAATAATGTGTTTTAATACATCTCATCTTTACTTTTTCAATATTTTTTCAGCTACCTTCATGTTAGGAAAAATTAGCCATTAACAATTAATGAAAGTGTGTATACAATTGTACACTTCTTCCCTTTCGCTCAGGGATTCTGTAGTCTCCTCCAGGCATGTCCTGTGTCCCCAGCTCCTTCCATGGGAAGGCCTGGATATCTCATACATTCTTTTCTCGAGTGCACCTGTGTGTCCCCCTCTCTGAACCTGTGCAGGGACTCCTCTCATAAACCCCCTGAGTCTGTAACACACAGCGGGCTGTGATTTCCCCCATCAGCCCCTTAAAGGCTGATTCTGCTGTAAAATAAGCCTCATGAAAACTTGCCCTGAGAAAGCAGAGAATAAACTACATGGGAACAGTCCAGAGCATGAAGGCTCTGTGCTCACAACTGAAGAAAAACATCAGAAAAGTCACCGCAAAGCCCCCTCCTGAGCTGGAGGGGTGGGCAGGGACAGTTTTCCTCCCTCGGAAGTGGCCACGCCCGGTTGGGTCCTGAGGACAGGAAGCTCTTGTCTCACTGAGGCCGGGCACATGGGTCCATGGGCAGTACACCCAGCGCTTCACCCCAGTCTCAGGGGCCTGGGTCAGGAAAAGGCGGGTTTGGGTGCCCTCTGCCCCAGGTCCGGGGGCAGCGCTGTCTACTGTTGAGCACTGACTCTAAAGCTGAATCACAGCAATTCATAGATTAGGCAGTCTTAATTTTTCAAGTTCAAACGGAAACGGAAACGGGGCATAGTATCCCACCCCTTGATGAGAGTGGATTCAGATAACAAGAAGTACGAGGTCAAAATACAACAGTCAATTAACATCCTCTGTGCTGGCAGTGAATGAGTAGAAGTTAAAATAAAGGAAAATACCATTTACAAACTGGTACAAAATCAAAATAAATAAAATCCTTAGGTAAGAATCTAAAAGAGTAAATACAAATCTGTATCCAGAAAACTATCAAACACTGTGGAAAGCTAGCAAAGGAAACCTACCTAATTGGAGATTTATTTCACTTTCATGATCAGTAGACTCAATGTTATTAAGATGTCAACCCTTCCCACCTTGACCTATAGAGTCAACACAATCGCAGTCAATATCCCAATAAGATATTTTGTAGATATCTACAAAGTGTTTCTAAACTTAGAAAATCCTATACAACAGTGCAGAACAAAGTTGAATAAGTCACCCTTCCCCATTCCCAGATTTATAAAGGTACAGAGATTGTGATCTTGGGGTATGAATGTGCAAACAGATAAGCGGAAAAGGATACAGAGTCCATAGACTCACAAACATACGGTCAACTGATCTTTGTCAAAAGATCAAAGGCAAGTTGATGGCGAAAGGATAGTCTTTTAAACAAATGGTGATGGCACAACCGGGTGGCCATATGGAAAAAATTAACAAAGACACACACTTTCCACATGACACAAAAATTCACCAAAAATGGTTCATAGATGTAAACATAAACTGCAAAACTATCAAAATTCTAGGAAAAGCAAAGGAGAAATCTATATGACATTGGCTTTCATGATGAGCTTTTACATACAACACTGAAAGAATGAGTCTTCAAAGGAAAAACAAGATAAGGTAGACTTTGTTAGAATTAAAATTTTCTACTCTTTGAAAATCACTGTTAAGGGAAGGAAAAGACCAACCCAAGACTATGAGAAATATTTGCAAGATGCATATCTAAGAAAGGACTTGTATTAAAATGTACCAAGCATCATGGATTCAACAATAAGAAAACAAACAACCCAATTAAAAAATGGGTAAAGATCTGAACAGACACCTAAGCGGTGAAAGTATACGCATAAAATAAGCATGCAAGAAGACGCTCAACATCATTTATCATTAGAGAGAATCAAATTCAAACAAAAATGAGAGGCCATTCCAGACAGATAGACAATATCAATTCACGGCCGGGTGGCAGAACAGCATGGACTCTCTTTCATTGCTGTGGCCTATGCCTAGTGGTACAGCCACTTTGGAAGGCACTTGGGCACTTTCTTACAAAGTTAAACATAATCTTAACACATGATCCACCAATCACATCCCTAGGTATTTACACAACTGTTTTGATATATAATGTCAACAAAAAGCCAGCACACCTATATACTGCACCTTATTTATAATGGCTGGAAACTTGAATGAACAAAGATAACCTTCAATAAATGAAAGGATGCCCAAATGTGGTACATGCAATGTAAAGCTACCCAGTGATGAAACTGAAAGAGCTATCAAGATATACAAAGCCATGGGGGCCAGCCCGGTGGCGTAGCTGTAAAGTTTGCCCGCTCTGCTACGGCAGGCTGGGGTTAGCAGGTTCGGATCCCAGGCGTGGACTGACATACTGCTTGTCAAGCCATGTTGTGGCAGCGTCCCATATAAAGTAGAGGAAGTTGGGCATGGATGTAAGCCCAGGGCCAATCTTCCTCAGCAAAAAGAGGAGGATTGGCAATGGATGTTAGCTGAGGGCTAATCTTCCACACACACACACACGAAGAAAACCAAAGATATACAAAGCCATGGATGAATCTCAAATTCATATTTCTAATGGAAAGAAGCCAGTCTATAAAGGCTGGGTAGAGTATGATCTCATTTATATGGCATGCTGCAAAGACAAAGCTGTCAATCTGGTACACAGATCAGTTTACCAGAGTTGTCCAGGGATGGTATGGGTGGAAAGGGATGAACAGGTGAAGAATTCTGTGTGATGCTTTACTGGTGGATGCTTGCCTCTCTGCATTTGACAAAATCCCCGGATTTTTACAGTATAAAGAGTAAACCTTGACTTATACAAATTACAAAAATTATTTAGGTCTGTGGATCCTTGGATGGAATGCAAATATGACTAAAGAATATAACTATATTGCAAATGTACAAAATGAACTCACTGCAAGTGGTGGGGGAAATGGTATTGACCTAAGTAACTTCAGAAATCACTGGAATCTGTAAGACTGAAAGAAAAGGAATTGAGTAAGCAGAGGACTCTGCAGTTGTCCCCTGCAACGTGATGCAAAGGCACAGCCACTGTCCACGTGGATGGCAGACAGCACCAGCCACTCACGGCAAGATAACGGGGCTGAGTGATGAAGTCTCAGGTCTGTTTCACTCCATTGGCAAAAAGACCAAGACTAATGAAGAGTTCTGCGGATCAGACTTTGCCCAATTCTCATTTCCACTCTCTATGGTTAGGAGCACACTTGGGGGGTTGCATGTTAAGAAACACTTGGTTTGATGACAAGACAAAACTTTATGTTACTGAAGAAGGGGGTGAAGTTTCCACATCAGGACCATTGAACTGTGTGATGGTATTTTTCTCTGGAAGAAACTATGACCTCAATCCAACAAGATTCTCATTGCTTCCTCTTTCCCAGGCCTTCTGGTGGGAGGGATAGAAGGAAATTCATGACCTCAGCCTCTAATCCGGTAGGCAGAACAGGCACACACAGCTCTCTCTCTCTCATGGCCACTGGGATGAGGAACGGATCAAAACTGACCTGGGCTTTGGTCACAGAGAGGACAACAGATCCCCTCTGCGAAGGGTGGGATCACCTGGGTCAGCCATCTGTCTGAGGAGACAGACACGAGGTGGGCAGGTGTTCCAGGTGGGGACAAGAAGAACAAAGGTTTGGCAGCCAGAGAGCCCCAGGCATGTTTGAGGAGGACAGGCCATCAGCTGTGTGGGGTGTCGACTGTAGGAGCTGTAGGGGCTCGACAGCCATTCCAAGCAGGCCCGGATGCCCAGCTGGGAGACCTGGACATTCCTCTTTGTGCAGACGGCCCAGGACTTACCCAAATCCTTCACGCTCAAGCATAATGTCTCTGGTGGCCGAGGACCTGTTCGAGTCTGACAATTCAGACACTCATGAACCTGTGCAAGAGCTACGAGGACCCTCCAAGAGGGTGAGGGAAATCCCGTCCCCTCATGAGTCCCAGAGCCGTGGAAATGCAGCTATCATTCTTGAGACTTCACCGTAAACCCAGTCGTGTCACTAGCTATGTTTGCCAGACTTCTCTCTTTTCACTTAATGTCCATGACTCAGCTATGTCATTCTGCTTTCAGAAACTGAGCAAACTGGGACTCAGAGTGTTAGGATCCCCACAGCACCAATTTCCAGCTGTGTGACCATGGTGAGATTACTGTGCCTTTCTGTGCTTCCTTTGCCTTCTTTAAAAAACTGGGATAATACCCACAACACCCCAAATAATTTTCAGTGTAAAATGAGTTATTTCAAAAACTGGGAAAATAACCACAATGCCCCCAAATTATTCTGAGGGAAAAATGAGTTAACACACAGAAAGTCTCTTAATCTAGCCACCCTTGCCTTCCTCCCAGCCCTCATTAGTCCAGGGTCCTGGCACTTCTCTTGCTCTTTGGAGATAAGGTATGGTTTTCCCTATAGCCAGTCACATTCCTGGATGGCTGTGCCAGGTCAGGAAGGGCCTGGGCTGTGGGGAACCAGGATGGATGCTCAGCCCCCGCCTGCACCGTAAAGGCCTCCCAGAGAGAGGCCAGCCCTACTGCGTGTCTGAGGGACACTTGCAGCCTTGAGATGGAGGGGGAGCTCAGAACTGCTAAGCAGTTCCTCTGGGTCTTGCTTTTAGAGGGTGTTTCCACGGGAGGATGTTCAAAACACTAGGTGGTAACCCTTGAGTTCCTGATCATGGGGCAGGCTCTCGGGGTGAGCTCAGAGCAGTGTCTGTTTTCCACCCAGATTCTAAGCCTTTGAGGATTTAGATTGGTGAGGCCGTGTCCATGCATGCCCAGAGATCATCAGTTGGGTGACATGCCCCTTATGGACCATCAGGCCCCAGCCAGGGAGGGGTGCCCATGAGATACCTGACCGAAGGCTGGGGCCCTTGAGGGAATTTCTGCCTTAAAAAGAATTAAAGAAGGAAGTGCAGGAGGCTGGAGATCCTCATTCACAGGGAGCAGTAATGTGCATGGAACGAGGCCCAGCTGCAGCCTTGAAAGCTGCATCACAAATCCTTCCCCTGGAGAGAAAACGGGCTGGAAAAGGACTTTGGAGTCAGGGACGGGGATCCCACGAGGATTCTAGTCTAGGTAAAGGGTGCACACGGAGCCCATGGAGGGAGATTGAGGGTGGCAGGTCCTGCCTGCCCTTAGTCCATTTGCCAATGGCCTTCCCCTTGCCTTGTCCTCTCCACACGCACAGTTCCATCTTGTTACACGTTTCCCACTCTTAGAGCTGACGCCTTTCCAGAGATTGAACTAGAAAACTACAAGTTCCAAATATTTGGTCCCAAGAAACCTCAGCAAGAGAAGCAGAAAATGTTTCCTCTTCCTCCAGAGTGTAGAAAGGCAGCCACTCTCCTGGGCACACAGTGGTCCTGGCAAGTGGTATTTTAAAGACAGCGACGTTTCTGTGGCTGGTGCTCTGCCTGGGAATGGACCTCCAACCTGAAGTCTCAGGGGTCTGCTGGGCCATCTCTGCTCCTGGCCCAGCGTCATGACACTGAAATGAACCTGTCCTCTGAGGAGGGGGTCTTGGGGGTCTCCTTCAGTAGCCAGGGAGGGGAGCTGGCCCCTCTCCCTTCTCCCACATACAATAATCTGATGACTGTACAATCTCTTAATTCAAGGAGGAATCTGACAGTCAGTACAGCATTTAAATTGGCATAGGAAGTAGAAGAACCAAACCACAACTCCCAGGCTGTAATCAAATAGGAATTTAATGTAACAATATTCAAATCTAGCGTTAACTATTTACAATGAAATATCGCTTCTACAAAGAGATAAAGCGGCCTTGGGGAAGAGGTGGCAGGGAGATGGGGCCAGTGCTCCCTGAGTGCCCTGGCTGTGTCCCGACTGCAGGGGTGAGGTCGTACTAGCACTGGGCACTCCTTCAGTCCTCGGCTTGATGGTGGCTGTGTCCTCTTGGCCTTGAGAGTTCTCTGGCCAGCTAGGAGCGGGGCTCCAGCAGGCACGACAGCATGTAGCTACAGGACAGAGTGGCACCTGTGACCTACCAGAGTCCACAGTCCAGGTATCCCTCCCAGCATCCGCCCAGCAGCTGGAGCCCAGGTGCCCGGGCTGTCACCACGCCACAAGGTCGGGGCTGAGGAGGGAGCCATGGACACGGGCTGTCTGGACTGGCCAGCAGGGAGAGGCCAGCTCCACCCTCCCCATCTCTGGTCCGGCCTCACCTCTCATTCTCACTGAGCCGCTCCATGTCGGAGAACCAGGCCCCAAATCGCTCCTCGGGCTCTAGGTTGTAATCCTCGGCAGCCTCCTGGAGCTGCACGATCTCCATCATTACTTTGTGCTCCTGGGACCAGAGGGAAGGAGGGATGCACACAGAGCCTGCTGGGGGATGCTGCAGGGCCCTGAGGCAGTGAGGAGTGGGGCAGTGGACTGGTCCTGGGGCTTTGCTCACGTGGGAACCTCCTTCCCTCCAACTCCATCCAGGCCCTACCTGTACTCAGAGATGGGGATAAACAGCCCCTCCTCCAGGAAGTTTCCCCTGATGCCATCACCCCTACCCCCACCCACCTGCTGGGTGGCTCTCCCGCTTCTCTGTTATCCAACTCTCTCAATACACGATACACAGAGCATGCAGGGGATGGAGCCAAGGAGTGATCTGCCCAGGGGCACCTCTGATTTCCACTCCTCCTCCCTCCCCCACAGGGACTGCCACAGCTGCTCACCTTTTTCTTTTTCTGGTAGTTGACCACATTCCCCTGGAAGGCAGATAGCCAAAGTCCATCAGAGAGAGCCCCCTAGCCATGACTAGCCCCCTATGCCCACCCCTTCTCATGCTGCACTACTGCCAGGTCCCAGGAGGGGGCCGGGCATGCACAGACAACAGGACTTGGACCTAGGCCAGGCTCTGGGCTCCAGGGAAGGGAGGACATGGGGGCTGAGGTTCAGGGACCCTGTAGCCCAAGCCTCGCTGATGACAGACAGGGAGGCTGAGGCCTCAGGCAGGGAGGGGCTGCTCCATCCTTGATGTGTTACTTGTTTTGGAGGGGCCCAACGTCTCTCGCGTCCCTCAAACAAGTCCTCCTGCAGCTCTGCAGTCAGGCAGCTCTGCTGCTTCATCAGCCTGGGGAACTGGGGTGCGGGTGTCATGTGCAGACTATGTTCCCTCATCCCTAAGATGTGCATGATGGCCCAGCTCACAGGGGTGGCGGTGAGGCTCTCATGAGAGGAAGTTACCGAGTTCCAACAACTCAGGGCTCAGTAGTGGGGCTCTCTCTTCCCGAGCCCCAATCCTGGTCACCCCCGCCCTGCACCCAGGCTCACCCACCTCCAGATAATACTCCATCGCAGCGTCCAGCATCACCAGCTCAGTTAGGATGGCACCAAGGAAGGGGACAACAGCCTGTGCCATTGGGGTTGGATGGGATGAGCCCCTGGTCTCAGGTGTCCCCAAGGTCCCTCCCCTGAAACCCCTCATCCTCAACCTCCTGGCCCACGCCAAGGTTCCCAAGTGGAGCATCCTCAACCCTTAATAGCCTCCCCTCATTCCCCACCCCTCACACTTCAAGAACACCCGACTCCTCCTCATCACCTCCCAGGGCCTGCTTTTGGCCAATCACAGGGTATTTGATCCTTGTGATCCCTCCACACTCCTAAGTCCATCCTGCACCAGCTCTCCAGGCCCTCCTCCTGGTCACTTCTAAGGGAAGATTTCAGGCACTGTGACAAAGGAGGCAGGGCTGCAGGAGGAAGGCCCCTCCTCTCTGGATTGGAGGCCTCCAGCTGGGAGGGCAGAGCCCCTCTCCTCTGACCCTGGAGCCCTTCCCCCCAGGCACACTCACCTTCTTCTGTAGCCTCTTCTGGCCTCTCTGGAGGTTCATCAGCAGGGTGGCAAACTTGGAGGGCCGCTTCTGCCAGGATGGAGGACAGGGTCAACCAGGCCATACTCCCCTCACCCCCTTTGTCCTCAGCACCACTGGCCTCAGACCCTGGACATCTGAACCAAGTCAGCTGGTACCAATGCTACTCCATCCTCCATTAAGCTCTGATTCTAGAACAATCCCAGCTCCAACAGTCACTCAGTGTGTGACCTTGGGGCTGCGGCCTGTCCTCCTTGAGGCTGTTTCCTCATCTGGAAAGTGTGAGAACTCACCTACCTCACGGGTTCTCCTGAGGACTCGGGGTCGTGTGACCATCATCATGGTTCTTGCCCTCACCCCTCCAGGTGGAGCAGGGCAGAAAGCACCACACATCCCTTTCCTCCCTTTTCCCTCATCCCCGCTCTGTGAGGCCTGTACCACATGATCCTCATCCCTCCATTTCCCAGATGAGGACAGAGGCCCAAAGAGGGATAGTGAGTTGCTTAGGGGCCCACAGAGCAGAGACCGCTTGCCCAGCACAGCCAGAGATGCTGTTCCTGCTGCACTCCCCTAACCCCCAGCCCCACCGCTGACCAGAGTCCTGTCCTCTGGGCTCTCAAGTTGTGCCCTGACCCCCATCTGGGCCGAGCCATGGATGGGGAAGGACAGGGTGTCTCGGGAACCTGGTTGAGTGGCTCCTGCTGCCCCAGCCCACGGGAGTCTCTGCCCTGCAGACTGGAACTGAGGCCAAGCCAAAGCCTTCAGGTCCCCAAGGAACCCCTCAGGATGGTCCCCTGCTCTGCAGTATTTCTTCTTCCACACAGTAATGGGAACCCCCGAGGTGCCACCACTGATGGATGGTGTAGAGTGTAACAGGATGCTTTTCTTCCTCTTTTACGTGAAGCATATGAGGTCTATTCATGAAGGATCCAAGAAGAATCCATCAGTTCCCCAGACACCTCTCATAAGCCACCTGGGCACGATTTAGTTCTGACTAGGCACCAGGTGAGATTCCTGACTGTGACAGACAAGCAGTGAGAGCTCTAGGGGCCCAGTGTGGAGTCACAGAGGCACACACATCCGTCTCTGCCCCAGCCATTTGGACCCAAGGCTGGGCAGCCTTTGCACACCTGGCCCAAGGGAAACCCCCTGCAGTGCCCTTCCCTGTGGCTGGCAGGGTGCCCTCCACTTGGAGGTGTGGTGAAGACAGAGGAGCAGCAGGGGCCTGGCTTCCTGAGGACAGACGGCACTGGCTTAGGGAAGAAAGGTACCCCACCCACCCCATCCACCCCACAGCCTGGAAGAAGCTAAGTGCCAGCAGCGTGGACCAGCACGGAAAGCAGCACCTGCTAAACTGGGCAGCTCAGCATCCCCTCCTGGATATCCCAGCCACCACCACTTCATGCCATGACCAGGGCCTCCCACCCTTCACACCCCTCCCCTACCTGCCCATGCAACAAACAGATCCCAACTTCCTGTTCATCCAGGAGAGATCAGAACTTTTCACAGAAACTTTGAGAAACTAAAACACCACATCCTGCCCAGTCCCCCTCCCCCCTCACCCCTCCTCTCCTTCCAGACCTCCAGCCTCCACTCTACCTTGATGAGCAGTTCCCAGCCCACTGCGTTGTCTTCATTACAGAGCTTTTTAAATTTTTGGCAGCTCTTCCTGAGGGGAGGGGAAAGAAGGAAGGAGAAGTTGGGGAATAATGTGGGGGCTGGGGAGTATGAGTGCAGATTCCTTCTATATGAGCACCTCAAAGCTCCAAACTGCCCGGATGAGGGTTGTCACTGGGTTCCTCTGAGCACTAAGGTCTCCATGGACCACGGAGGGGGCTCTCGTGTTGGTCACCTGGGGTCTCCATTCGCATGTCTCCTGAGAAGCTCTGTGTCGACCAGTTTGTTTTCAGTTGGGCATAGAGCTCTGGGCTATATTGGGAAGACTTGAAAATCTCCAGTGTGGCTCAACCCACTCTCTGCCATTAAGGAAACTGAGTCCTGAAGCAGAACTGCTGGCCTAAGGTCCCGGGGAGGATCAGAGACCCTGCCCACCAGCCCAGTCCGGTCCCCAGGTTTGCTGCCTCCCAGGAGGCCCCAGCTGACTAGGGGCCATGGCAGCCATGTGGGAGATGCCTCCTCCCCCTGGTCCTCCTGTGGAGAGACGCCACCCACCTGGACACTTTCCCCCAGGTCTTCTTGAGACGGTGTATGGACACGCTCTGCAGGGCGGAGAGGATGGCGTGCAGGGAGGAGAAGTTCCTCAAGGCCTGGCACTCCTGAGGAAGGGGAGAGAATGAGCTGTGAGCAGGAGCAGGAGCCTGATTTGCTCTAGCTGCAGTCCCCCTCCATTCCAGTCTCCCCTCCCGGGTGGGACAGACGCCCAGGGAGCCAGGCAGGGCACATTCGGCCCCAAAGACTCACACTTCCAGGGAGGAGGATTGTAGCTCAACCCAAGGAAGGAGCCAGGTGGGAAGTGAGCACCCCACCACTAGGACATGTGAGTCAGCGTCAGCGGGCCCCTGGCAGGAAGGGCCTAGGGACCGTGAAGGGGCTTAGCCCACAGACTTCAATCCTGAGAGCTGATAAAGGAGAAGAGGCAGTTCCGAAGGCTCTGGAGAGGGCCTCCCACAGCGTACCCTGGCCACCTGAATCCAGTGCTCCACCACCCTGGCTCTGTCCCGGGCCGTCATGCTTGGGTCCCCGAGGCAGGAGGTGACAACACAGTTGGCCACACTGTTGAACTGCACGACTGTGGCACGAACGGTGGGCGCCAGGTGCTCATTGCCAGGCTTGTTCCTCTTGCTCCAGGTGGAGCCCAGGCACTGAGAGGGCACCACGTTCTTGAACAGTTCCTGGGGAGCAGGGGAATGTCACTCGGCCGTGCCACAGCCCAGCTTTGTGTCCCTGGCAGGGGTCACCAGTCAGAGCTGGAGCTCAGGAAGCTGGGGCTGTGTTCTGAGCCCTGTGGGAGCCCTGGGTTTCATTCTCCATTCACTGAGGCATCCCAACACAGGATGACCCAGGACCCCATACTGGGGGCGAAGAGAGGGGAGCACTGCACCCAGCCCAGCCCCACTAACTGCAGGCTCCAGAGGGCTGCTCAACTTGGCTCATCCCAAGGGGGCATCGTCCACCCATCCTGATCGTCCTCTGCTCCCACTCTCCACTCAGATACGCCTGCATGTGGGGCCGCTACAGACACGAGCTTTGTTCGTGTGTCTCTCTTTTAGTGAAGTCCACATCTGGTGCCTAATAAGTGATGAGGCTGTTGAGCCTCCTGGGCAGATGCGTGGGTTACCCCTGGACCTGGCTGCACTCAGTGAGTTCTCCTCCCCCCGTCTTGGGCCAGGCCCCACCAGCTTTCTATCTGTTCTACCGCATTTACTCTGCACAGCTACTCTGTGCAGCAGGTCCTGGTACTTCCTGTCTCTATGGTTTGAAGGTGCACAGAGAAGGCTTGGGAATTGCCCAGACCACATGGCTGGGAAGTGGGGCAGCTGGGATTTGGACCCAGATCATAGGAACCCAAAAGGGAAAAGCAGGTGTGGGGCAGCTGATGGCAGAGGGAAGGCTTGCCCCTCCCCACACTCAGAGCCAGATGCTCACTGCGTCCATGACAATCGACTGTTCTGCCACCGCCCTTGGAGAGAAGGCCATGAGGCTAGGCGTCTCCTCATGTGGCTGCTTCTTACTGGCCGCACGCCAGGGACAGGAAGGCTCTGGAGCTGGAGGTGACTCTGCCTCTGTGATCAGAGCTGGAAATGGAAATCCCAGCAGACCTGCTGGCCCCGTTGGCTCCAGTTCAGGACCTGGCACTTGAGCTGGAGCTGATGACGGCACCCGCTCCGCTTCTGGAGCAGCTGATGGAGGTGCTGCTGGCTCCAGTGCAGGAAGTGACGGGAGAAATAGAACTGGAGCCACGTCTGGCTCCAGATGTGGCCCTTTCTCTGGCTCTGCAGCTGGCAGATGTGAGGGAGCTGGTGCTGGAGCAGAAGGAAGACAAAGGGTCACCTACAAAACTGACTTTCCATGTGCCCTTCCCCAAAGAGGAAGGATCCCACGGCCTTTAAAGGAATACCCAGTCATGACCCACCCCCTGGGGTAGTCTTCCCAACCTGCAGCCCCCCTTACCCGCTGACTCGGCCTCAGTGGCCTGGAAAAGCTCCAACTGGATGAGGAAAGGGGTGGCATGGTGCTTCTGGCCCAAGCCAGGCAGGATGTCCTGCATACATGCCAACTTTAGGTTGAAACCGGAACGGTGCAGGTGCTGCCAGATATCCTGGGAAGACGGCTCAGGCCAGGTGCCCAAGATGGGAGAGAGGGCGCTGGGGAGAGTCCCGTGTGGGGCAGAGTCAGAGGCCCGGCCTTGCATTCCACACTGTGTTCCCAGAGCACCTTCTCTGTGTCTGGGCCCAGAGGTCGGCCCAGCCCACTCCAACCCCTCTGTGGCTGTCCTTGCAGTGGAAGGCCTGCTCATCAAACAGGTCTAACAGAGAGCCTGTGTAAGGCTGCTCTTCCAACTGACACTCTTCTCCTGAAGGGCCTGGGCAGGGCCTACCCCATCCTCCATGCACTTGAGCATCAGGACTGAGGTTTGAGCAGACTTGTGAGCAGGCTGCTCACCACACCTACTATTCTGGGCCCAGATGGTGGTGGTTAGGAGATGTGCATGTGGAGAGGGCAGGCAGAGGGAGAGGGAACCGTGGAAGCAATGGTCTCTCAGTGGCCAACTCAGCCCAGCCTCTCCTCTGCTTCCCAGGGGTGCTGGGACCCCATCCACAGCTCTCTCTCACTCATTTCCTCCCACAGGGGAAGCCCCCAGACCGCAGCCCTCCCACAGAAATCCAAACATGTGTGAGATCCAGCCTTCTGCCAGTCGCTCCCCAAGCACAGTCTCCATAGCCCCCCAACCCCTTCAGTGGAGACGGGAGGCCCACCTTCTGGACCCAAAGACCACTCATGATTTTAACTGATCCTGAAGTCCATCATTATGGTCAGACCATGAGAGGATGCATCCATATCTAGAGGCAGCCAGGGGGTGTCACATCTAATGAACTGTGGACATGACTACTTATGACATCTAGAAGCGACTGTGAGGCTCTCAGACTAGAAGAGAGCCCCAGGGATTGTGTCTGCTTCATTCATTGGATTATCTCAGTGTCTAGAAAAGTGCCTGCCGTAGTAGGTGCTTAATACACATAGTTGACTGAATATACCCCAACCAGATCGTTCCCAGGTATCTGAGTGGGCCTGGGCTCCTCTGCTGCCCCCAGAGATCACGAATCTGGACTCGCCAAGGACAAGAATCAGGATCAGCTAGAGTTAATCTCAACATTCTCTGCCAAACGGGGAAACAGTTCTCTTTCCAGGTGTTTTGCAAACTCAGTAAGGCCACAGGCCAGTGAGGGGTAAGGCGGAGAGCTTCTTCACTGGGGACAGGGAAACAATAAATGTGAGGACACACAGCATGACCAGCAGCCCTTTCTCTAGAGCCAGGCAGCAGGTAAGCACCTGCCATGGCTTCTGCCATGATTTCCTACAATGACCCTATGAGCTTCATCCTCTTACCACCCCACCATTCAGATGAGCAAAGTGAAGCTCAGCGAGGTGTGGTGACATTCCCAGGACACACAGCTAGTAGGCGGGAGACTCACCACTGTGCTGTGGAGGGGGTGGGCACTCACCGATGGAACAGCTGGCCCAGGACATGTGGGCTGGCGGTGAAGGCCTGGTACACGCACGAGAAGGTGGTCACGGAGATGTTTCTACCCTGGAAGGATGGTAGCAGGGAGTCTGCCACCTTCTCCACTGTGCCGGCCTTGAGGGTCAGCATCGTGCAGGCCTCATCCACGGACAGGGTGGATTCCTTTTCATACCACAGGGACAAAGAGGGACATATAGTCAGTGGTGTCACCATGAACCACCAGGAGGATCAGGGTCTGGAGCTCAGACCTGAAACTCCCCGCACCTCAGGAACCTGTGCGAAAGGGACATGAGTGTCCACCTTGAAAAAGGATTTGGGTTTCAAGCACATTTGAGTTTTAGGGGAATGATAAACACGTGGCACCTTGAAGGCCTTCTGTCACCTGAGGAACACTAGCACCTCCCTGGATTCAGAGCCTGTATTAAGAGCATTGTCCCAGTGAGTCATCAATAAACACGCCACCATAGATATGGGAAAACAGAAGGTTGGGATTTCACATAGCTGCTCAAGACCATGCAGGTCAGAACTGAGAGCCACCCGAGGCTTGGGCTGCATGACGCTCCCTTTAAGCTCCTGAGGCTTGGTCCGCTCCTGACGTGGAGGAGAAGGGTCAGGGGACACCACACTCCTTGGAGGACCCTGCAGAGTCACCTGACTCAAGTGTGGGTTCTGGGCCCGCCCTGACCATCTCTGGTCCTGGGATGGAGACCCATCTCTGCGTGCTCTCACCCCAGACCAGCACTGGATGCTGTGTTGGCCTGATGCACCTGCCCCGTGTCCACACATATGGAGTAATTAAACCTGTCAACCAGCTCCTCAACGATGTCCTGGGAGGCATTCTGCAAAGTCAGAGCCCGGGACCAGGCCAGGAGGCTTTAGGGACCTTCTACCCGAGCTTTGGTTCTATGTTATGGTAGGCCTAGCAAACTAACACAGTCTATTAGGACACACTTAAGCTGTTCCCTGCAGCACTGCTGAAATGGCAACAGAATTGAGTCATGTCAAGGTCCAACAGCATTGAAAGGATGAATTGCTGTGGCAAATGCCCTCCTTTAGGGAACATTATGAAGTCACCTAAGGCCACAGCTCCTGACCTGACAGGCCCACAGTGAGGTGTGTTCTGCGAGACGACAAGATGTAGAGAAACGTACAGAATCACGTAATCTCACCCCATCCCCGTTGTGTTTAAATCCCCCCAGCAAGTGTGATGGTTTGTGAGGCTTGGAGAAGGTCTGCAAGGATAGTGTTGCTGACAGACAACAGGATCCAGCCGGGAAGTGAAAACAACCAAAACTGGGTGAACTGCTAAGGTATCCGTGACCTCGTGAAAAGTGAAAACAACATTAAATATCTTCTCAACGATTCCAACAAATATGTGAAGAGTGTCTTTCTACCCTACCGCATAGCGGGTTGGGGAAGTGGAGGTCCAGATTCCTTAGGGAGTGGGCCTGTAGGACGCCCAGTTGGGAAAGCCATGGGAGGTCCCGGGGGAGTCCTCAGATTTGTGCCTGGGTTGTCGGCTCGCCCTGATCATCTTGGGGTCCTGGGTGTGGAGACCCACTGCTCATGCTCTCACCTCAGACCAGCCCTGGATGGTGGTGGGCTGTTGCACCTGCCCCTTTTCCAGGGGTCTTGAGTTGTTGATACCATCGGATAGCTCCTCAAAGATCTCCTGGGGAGAGTTCTGGAAAGATAGTGCCCGGTAGTCGGGCCAGGAGGCATCAGGGGCCTGCCTGGACATTGCCACCGGGGGACACCCCCATGAGAAATTCTGTTCCCTACTTCAGGCACAGAGGGGCATCTGCAAAGACATCCAGCCAGGGAGGGAAGCAGATCAAACCTCTAGGTCTCGGGATTAACACAGGGAGAGGAGCTTGGTCCCCAGCACTTGCCTTCACAGCCTGCCAGCCATGACCTGGGGTATGAATACAACAGACTGGCCAGGCTCACAACACATAACAACCTGCTCCTGCTCTGGAAGGACTCATTCCTCACCCCCTGCCTCCCCCAACCCAAAACACACACACACACACACACACACACACACACACACAAATAAGGGGCAAGGGGTGTGGGGCTGCTCAGGTGGGATCACAGTTGTGGCCTGCCCTGCACTGGGCTGTACTGGGCTGCCCCATGTTACCTCTGGGCCCCTCCTGCCAAATGGCCAGCAGTATTGGGTAGGAAGCTTGAGCCAACCTCGACAGGAGCACAAAAGTCTCTGTCTCTGGGCTTTCCTGAGCCTAGAGCTTCTGAAGGCTGGGAGACAGCAGCAGAACATCCTGGCGTCTGAAGTGTCTCCAGCCAAATGAGCTGGATAGGGGGCTGTCTCTAGAATGTTGGTGCATGGTTACCAGATTTCAAAGTCTGTTGGGGTCTATCACCGAGGAAGTGAGGTCACTACTTCAAGATTCCATGACCTGGGCTGCTTCTTGCAATCAGACCTACCCAAAGTCCCCCATGTCATCTCCTCAGCTGTACACATGGAGCTAACACAGCCCACCCACAGGTACCCGGAAATGTACCGAGGGTCCTGGCTTTGAGGAGGCAGAGTTGAATTTAGACCTCCTTTATCTGACAAGTTCACTGTCCAGGAAAGCTCATTGTGCCTCTCAGGTCCTCCCCAGTCTCCAGACCTGCACTATGGGGATCAGGCTAGAATCTGCTTCCTAGGGACATCATCAGGTGTATAGGAGATCACATCTATACCACCTGTGAGCTGGTGTCGAGTGTATCTAAGGCAAAAACTCAGAAATGGAAGAATGACTAGAAGGGAAGTAGCAGGAATACCACTCAAAACAGGCCTGGGTTCCAGCAATCTGATATTGGAACAGGCACTTCAGTCCCTCTTGGCCTCATTTTAATGTCAGCACAACAAGAGGGTCGATGAATGAAACTCAGACACTGTCGTCCTCTGGATTAAAGCTCAATTGTTTCCTGTTCTACGTAGAATGAAACTCAAGTGCCTCATCCCGAACCACGGGGTGGGCAGCCTTCACACTGGCTCCCAGTGATCCCCACCCGTGGGACACACACCCCTTAAGGATTCCTGTGTGACCACTGAGTGCTCACTGACTGGCTCTCACCAATAGAACACAGCCCGTGTGATGGGATGCCATGTCTAAGTCTTCAACACAAAAAGTCTCTCACTTACTTCTTCCTCTCTCTCTTGAGTTCCATCTCTCTCTCTCTCTCTCTCCTATCCCTGTGCTGGAGAATGAAACACAGATGTATTGAGGTGTCATATATAGAGGCCCACATAGGAGAGAACCCAGGCAGTTCCCAGGCCAACAGACAGAAAGAACTCGTGCTCTGAGTCCAAACTGCATCCTGAACCCTTTGCATGAGCTTGGGAGCAAATTCTCCGCCAGTCCAACATCAGTGGAGGCTGCAGCCCCAGCCCGGAGACACCTGTGTGGAGGAACCAAGCTAATCCGGGTCTGGATTCCTCATCCACAAAAGTTGTGAGAGGGGAAATATTTGTGGTTTTCAGATGCGAGGGATTGGAACAAGGGTTTCAGGCCCCAGGATCTGGCCCTGCCCTCCCGCCTCCCCTCTTCTCTCCCGGCTGCCTCCAACCGCACTGGCCACCTTTCTGACATCCTCTGGCCAAACCCCTCTTGCCCTTGCTTGTCAGCAGCAGTGGTGCCTCCTCCCTGACACACTGCTCCCAGACTTGTGCAGGGCTGGCTCCGTCTTGTTATTCTGTCACAGCAGATGTCACCCCAGCGAGGCCTTTCAGACCCTCCAACCACCGACCCCCAGCCCTCCCTCACAGCCCCCTGCTTTGTTTCCCTCCAGCACTGGCTCTTTCCTTTCTCACATCTTTGCTTTCACTCTTTTGTCCTCGTCCCTCCAGACTGGGAGCTCCTGGCAGGCAGGGACCACTCAGTCATTGTCAGCCCTGCATGGAGGCCCACCCGGGCACCCGGCACAGGGTGAGTGTCAGTGCGCAGTCGCCGAATGAATGGGAAAAGTGTGTCCCCTCCTCCTGCCTTTGACCAGCTCAGACTGTGGAGATGAACGCTGGTAATAGGAGGTGCAAGTTGTTCTGAGGCAGGGGACAGCCAGAAAGACCTCTGCACGACTCCTCACTGCTCCAGGAGCTGAGGCAAAGCTGAGTGGCAGTGTGTAAATTTAAGTTGTACAGCACTGTGACTTGTACATACACTGTGTAATGACACCAAAGTTCAGTGTATATCCATCACCAAGAAGAAAAAACTTTTATCTTGTGATGAAAGTTTCAGGTTCTTCACTCTTAGCACCTTTCAAATAAACCACACAGCAGTGTTAACTTACACAGTGCTGTATGTCAATTAGATCTCAATAAAACTGAAAAACAAAACACAAAATCCTCAGTGGGCACCACTGACACGGGAAGCTGCCTGCCCCCTGGTGGCCAGCACCAGCACTGCAGCCCATGCAGGAACTCCAAGACACAGGAAGAAAACTTTCCTTGGGTGTCCTCAAGGCAGAGGCTCTCCAGTGTCCCAGGGGGAAAGGAGCAGGACCTGCAGGCTTCCGGGGCATGGGAGGAACCTCAGGAGACCACCTTCCTCCCCTTTATCTGTCCCCCACTCCGGGGTCTCCTCTTTACTCATGACGCCTCCTAACCTGAGCCAGGACAATGATTCCCCCCTACTTCCAAATGAGGACCCTCAGGGTCCAACAAGGTCTGGTCTTGTCCCTGGACTCTGGACTCAGTGTGCAGTGCTCTGGCATGTCCTTCTCTATCCCAAGTTCTCATCCACCCAAGCCACCAAGCCTCTCTCTGTTCTGAAGGCTCTCCAGGGGGTGGGAAAGGGTTTTCTCAGGCTCCCAGAGCACAGTGAGTCATCCATGGAGAACCAGTGCAGCAGACACTTTCTGAGCACGTGGGACGCATGGAGTCTCCCACAGGACGCACTCCACTCTACACAGGAGGACACCGAGGCCTTCTCTCCTGCACCCAGTGTCTACACGAGGGGAGGATGGGCTCACCAGAGTTCCAGGTGCCCACAGAGGCGGACTGCAGCACCCCAGTCCTGTGCTCTCCAGGCCTGGCCAGGGACGTCCCCGGAGCAGGTAGAAACCTAGGAACCTCAGGGATTCTTCTGTCCACCTCTGGGCACCTGGGCGTGTCGCTAGGAGAATGGATGCTACCGCCCCATGGCAGAGGTGCCTCCAACCTTTCCCCTCTGCCCCTTGTCACTTCTCTGGTGTCTACTATTTCTTGACTGCACCTCCATGGTCCCCACAGCAGAAGTCAGTGTGAGCGTGCCTGTGCACGAGAGGATGGGAAGAGGAAAATGACCCCACATGGAGAGGGGTGGGCAGGGTTCCCCTTGGATCTTCAGGTTTCTCATTTCTAAAAGAAAACCTGAAGGGAAGGGGTTGAGCCTTGGCCAAGGAAGCTGGAGCCCTCCCTAATCTTCTGGATTCTGACCCCCTCCTGTCTGGGTCAGTACCTGCCTCTTTCTGGGCCTCAGATTCCCAGTTATACCAAGAGGCCTTGAATGCAGAACTTGATAAGCTTACGCACAGGAAGACGTTGTCAGGCTCCATCAGCACTGCATGGGGTGTTGGAGTGGGCCAGCTTGGGTGGGCACATGTGCACAGGCCCCCTAACATGGGCAGATGCTGGGGACATGGAGCAGGAGTGGCCAGGTCTCCTGGGGGGCTCGGCACTCACATGTGGCCACATACAGGCCCTGGGACAGGGAGTGCACCTGAGCCCTGCCTTGCCTCTGCAATGTCCACTGCACCGGCTGTTCTGTTCATGAGGTGAGTTCTTTGTGGTCCCCACCCTGCATCTTTTGAGCACCCCACATCCTCCTGAGACCTGCAAGCCCACCCAGTGCAGTCAGGCAGGTCCTCAGGGTGCTGGTCCTGGTGGGCTGAAGAGCCTGGGGAGGAGGGAACCCCTTTTCTATTTCTCCCCCAGCTTTGTCACATTTTGAATTTGACAATTTTGTCATAGTATGACTGAGCTTGAGCATATTTTCATATATTTAAGGCTCTTTGTATATCTTTTACTATGAAGTGTGTGTTTATGTCTTTGCCAATTTTTCTACTGTGTCTGTTCTTCTTCTTATCAATTTCTAGGTATCTTTTATATATTGGGGATACGAGCCCCTTTGTGACATGAATTGCAAATATTTCTTCCCAATTTATTATTTATTCCTTTTTTATTGTGATGTTTTGGTTTGGTTCAGTGTTTTTTTTTTTTTTTTTGATCTTTTTGTTTGTTTCTTTTGCTATGTGTTAAGATGTCACTTCTCCCCTAATTGATCTCCAGATTCATACAATCACAATAAAGAATCTCAGCAGATATCTTGTGGACACTGACGATCCAATTTCAAAATTTCCATAGAAATACAAGTGGCCACATATAGTCAAGACAATCTTGAAAGAGAACAGACTTGGAGGGCTTCCACTACCAGATATGAAGCCTTAGTATAATGCTACAGTTGTCAGGGCAGTGTGCTGTCTGAGTGCAAGGACAGCCCCAAGGAGACGTAGAAACACTAGAGTCCACCTGAGACTCACACATGTGGACATTTGTATGTGACAGAAGAGGCAGGCCGAGCAGAGGGGAGAAGAGTATCTCCTCAGTAAATGGCCCAGGGGCACTGCTTATCCATATGGGAAGGAAATTCATCTTGACTCCTACCTCACACCACAAACAAAAGTCAATTCCAGGTGGATTTTACATCCAAATGTGGACATTTACAACAATGACATTTGTAGTAGATAACGCCGGAGAATATTTTTATGACCTTACGGCAGGCAGATTTCTTAGATAGGTCACAGGGTATACTAAACATAAAGACAAAAATGAAAAAATTGTACCTTCTTACAATTTAGAATTTCTCCTCATCAAAAGACACCTTCAAGAGAATAAGAAGGCAAGAGAAGAATGGGGATAAACACTTGCCATATTTTATCTGGAAAAAGCCTCATAAAGGATATATAACTACCATAAATTACTAAGAGAAAAAATAGACAACCTACCAGAAAAAATGGGCAAAAGATTTTACTAAACGTTTCACAAAAAGGATAACCAAATGGCCAACAAGTATTTGAAAAGGTGCACAACATGGTTACTTGTCAGAAAAATGCAAATTAAAACCACAATGAGATACCAATACACAATGATTAAAATAAAAACCACTACCACCACCAAGAGAGTAACTGGGCTTTCATACACTGCTGTGGGTGTCAACTGTCACAACCACTTTCAAAAACTCTCTGTTAGGATCTCCTAAAGATGGTCTTACACATACTCTATGACCCTAAAATTCCTCTTAGGTAAATACCCAATAGAAATGCCTACATATGTTCACTATGCAAAAGAATGTTCAGAACAGCATTATTTGGTGATTCTCTAAACTTGAAACAATGCAAACATGCATCAAGGATAGAAAGGATAAACAAAATAGGGTACAGTTTTTACAATGGTATGCCATACAGAAATAAAAATGAACTACAGCCACATTCATAAATATGTTTGAAATTCGCAAACATAATGAAAGAAGCCTGACATAAAAGAGTATATTCCGTATGAATCCATTTAACTAAAGTCCAAAAACTATCAATACTAATAAAGTGAGAATATTTGTTACTCGTGGGGAAGAGAGAGCAGTGACTTGGGATGGGTACAGGAGAGGGCTCCTGGAGATCTAGTAATGTTCTATTTCTTGTAGATACTGGTTACCAGGGGTGTCCCCTTTGGATAATTCACCAAGCTATACACTTATGATTTCCATACTTTTAAGTATGTATGCTATGGTTTAAGACACAAATCCAATCAGTTAGATCCAGAACTCTTTTCTTCTGGTTGGTCTCATGGCCAGATAGCACAGTGTTCGATTCAAGGCTCTGGAATTACATGGTCTAGATTCATGTCCTGGATCTCAGCACTTCCTATCTAAGAGATATTGGCCAAGTTACTAACTGTCTGAGCTCATGTCTTCATCTGTAAAAATGGGCTAATTGTGCTACCTCTAACATAGTTATTGATTATTGTTTTTAATAATTCTCTTCAATAAATATTTGCCTTTGGGGTGGTCCTTGTTGTTTTCTTTATGGGCCATGGAGAAGATGGACGATGGCCTGTGGAAGAGGAAGGGAAATGATTAGGTTTGAGTTAGGAGACATTTTGAAGGTGAAGAGTGGAGGGAAAGATACGATTTTGAGGTGAAGGAAAAAGAGACCAAAGGCTTGGCTTCACCCCTTCCATTCCCTGCCTCTGGCATCCTGCCCATCTCTAAACACAGAAGGTCAACTAACCAGGTGACCTCTACCTGGTTAGTCTTTCCAGCTGTGACATTGTAGAGTCAGCAGGGCAATGCAAATGTCAGCCAAAAGCCAAAGACAAATGTACATGTTTGATCCAAACTCAGACACAAAGGCCTCAAAACTTGGGAGTTAAGAGAGGTCAATTCTGAGTGGTGGGATTATGGGTATTTTTATTTTGTCTATTGAATATTTTTCTATTTTCTAATTTTCTGTCATAAGTGTGCTCCTTAATCAGAACAAAACACCATATGTGATATATCCAGGCCTATATATTTATAACCATGTATTTTAAAAAATAATCACCTGCCAAGTCATAGATACCAGGCAGTAGGACCCAGAGACCATCTGGGCAGGAAATCACTGTTTCTGATGCATGAGGACCAAGCCAGCAGGCCACCCTGGGTCAGGACAGAGATATCACCGACTGCTCATCATTCCTGGACATTTCCTATTTTTTATTGTTTTTCACCCCTTCCCTCAACTACCTACTTCAGCTTTTCCATCTAAAATTAGTCCAATTGTCTATTACAATATTTCACCTTGTTCATAAAACTCAGAACCAAAGAAGGAGAATAAAAGGGTTTTGTAAACACTGTTGCGTTATTTCTGAAACTAGTCTGGATAGAGTTATCACTCGTTTCAGGAAGTTGGCATAGGCAGCATTAATTAGCCATCGGAACAGGGATCCCCGACAAGGGGAGGGATTCCCTGAGGAGTTGGGTACCCCATATATGTAGAAAACCCTCAGCCAGGTTCAGTGTCAACCACAAGCTCTAACCGTGCAGAACTCTGGCTGAGTGTGTGGGAAAAGAGCCAAACTCTGGGAGAGTCAGACCAGGACATTCCTAGTATTCTTGCATTTACCCAGGGAGCACTCATTGGGTCTGAATTGTGTGCAAGACACTGTGCTAAGGACAATCAAATTTGAATCAAAATTGCTAAGTCATACCTGCCCTTCAGAAAACGCATTCTAGTTGGATGCTCTGAACTCCTGTATTGGATGGCAACCAACATATAAGCGTGTTCAGAGAGAGAAGAGGTGACAGTGGGTGAGGAAGTTGAGCTGAGAGGCCAGGCTGTGTGGATGGGATACTCACCACTGGCAGGGGATGGAAGATGGCTGGCTTTGCCCATGTGGAGACAGAAGGATCCCCGCAGAGGAGCAGGATGAGGAAGGGCAGGTGGGCAGGGGGCATATGTAGGAAGAGTGAGGAGTTTGCTGCAGCGGGGAGAATCAAGGTGGGAACCAGAGTGTGGGGCCTGTGTGGTCGAGGGACTGTGTGTTGGATTTGGTAGGGGCTGCAGAGTTGAAGAGGGAGAGTGGGTAGGTCAGAGCTGTCTTTTAGGAGGGTTCTGTGGCAGTGATGGGTTGGATGAATGGAAATCAAATTGTCATATAAATTATGCTTTCCATTATAATTCTATTCCAGCCTTGAGCCCTGAATTCTGAGCCCTCAACCTCCTTTTAAACTGAGAAAGAGGTGGTCTCTTTTAGTAACACTTTCAGCTTCCAACTCCTTAATGCCCTGACATAGATACCAGCTCTGCATGGGTTAGGGAAGGTGTTCAAAGTCAAGTCAGCTCAGAACTTGAAGTCATCCTCTCCCTTTGCTTCTTGTTGGTTGCCTGGTATTTTGTATTCCTCTTCATACCTGTTCAAAGATTTCATGAATAAGAAGTGTTTGCTGAGAGTGGAGCTGTAGGCGTTGAATTATTTCAGTATGATCACTGGGTACTTCATCACTTCCTTTGTCAGAAGAATGTGAAAACATTCTCACCTGTGAGGTAGGTAGGTAAGACCACTGTCTAAGGGAGGCTTGGCTGAGTGTGGGAGACCCCAGCCAAGAGCCACATCCTGATCCCACTGAAGGGGGCTGGAACCTGGCACTTGGCTCTACCCAGAGCTGCTGATGGGGTTTCCTCTTACAATAACAGTCCTTGGTTTGTTTTACAATTTTTTTGATTGTATATATACTTTGTATATATAAAAGAATATATACTTTTTGTAGAACATTTGGAAAACACTCACGAGAGAGGTTTCTACTTGTTGTGATATGAGTTTCCATTTCCTGTACACTGTCTTAATCTTATCCTTGATCTTTACCTACATTATCCCATCAAACCCCTCAATGACCCAAGGCCCAGATATTTCCATCTTTCCCAGGTAATGAGACTAAGGCTCAGGGGGTTACTCATTTGCTTCAAGTTATACTTCTGAATCTAAGTACTGCAATCAATTGGTAATGCAATTCCATTTCTGTGGATGGTCCTTAGAGAATTAGTTGTACAAAGGCACAAAGATATCAGGAAGTTCAGAGAGAACTGTTTTTAATTTGAGAAATTGGAATGAATTTTAAAAAACTAATCAATTGGAGGATGGTTAAATCATTATGAAGCATCCATATGAATGAATTCTAAATGGCCATTTAAAAATGGAAATATATCTGCAGTTGTAGAACAATTTGCATAGTATTTTCCAACTTTTATGTAAAAAGCACTATATATGTGTATATATCCATATATATAAATGTATATATCCATAAAAAGGAAGAGTTGGGCAGGAATACGGGAAAATCTCTATGTGTTTGTATTGGTTGACTTTTCTTTTCTTTGACAAAGGACATGTATGTTTTAAATTTTAAAAAGGTTGGTAAAGAACCCATGTTCTTGACCTTTAGACTAAAAGGCCTTAAACCTCCCTGCATAAACTTTTCAGATCAAAGGTCTCCCTGGAAGCTTCTGAGTTGGCTGAGAGCAGAGTAGCAAAGGACCACAACATTTTCCAAAGATAGAGGCAAGATTTTCATCTTGAGCTTGCCAGGCACACTGTTGGGCTCCTAAGCAGGCTGACTCTGACCTTAAATATGGATTCCAGGCCATCCCCTTCTGTCTTTTGGGATCTAGTCTGCCTACGTGGATTTCAAGTTCTAGAGAAAATCTTTGGCCTTTTCCAGGTGACACTTTGGTGTTTCCTCATGGCTTTGCTGCCTCAGTTGGTCCAACAGCTTAATGAGGTGATCTCCTGGGCCTTGTGAATTAACACATGTTGAGTGACTGTGAATCTGTGAGTAAAATCATCCTCACACTCATTATGTTCAATGAGTACCTCCCCAGTGTGAGACTTCTGCTGATGCAAGGAGATAAGAGGCATTTAAAGGATTGCCCACACACATTCATTCATTCTTTTCTCTACTTATGAATTCTAGGCTAATCAGTCATCTATAGTTCCCAGTTAAAACCTTCCCCATATAAGTTATGTACACATGGTGTGTTACTCTCTTGCACGCACAGAGATTTCTTCTTTGTAGCATCTCGACTGTACAGTTGATTTATTTTGTAGACTTCATTGTGTTCCAAAGACTAGGTATACAAGCCATGTTTATGCCATTGTACTTTTATAAGAACTCAGGTTATAGCTCTGAGCTATGGTTAGTTTCTTGCCTAAATTCAAACTATGCAAAACTTTCTGCTGGAACAGCACTTACTCCCAACTCTAATTATAGTCATGTTATTGTGCCATATCAGTAGTCATCCCATTCCCAGATCTCTCTAATGTAGGGGACCAGGGTTTACCCCCATGAGACTTACCATTTACATGCAGTCAGATGGGTCCTTCATTCAGATATCTGGTATAGGTATCATTTCTTGGTTTTTAAGGTCACTTCTCCTGCCTAAGTAATTTAAAAAATAAAATTCTAGAGAGGCATTAGGGGAATAAAAACATTGAAAAGCATGGAAGGCAAATGTGAGTATGTTTCAAATATTGACGACCCTTACACAGAGAAAGAATGTGAAATGAAGGAATCTACCAGTGAGTAGAAACATGTTTTAGGGCACTGTCAATTACAAAATGTTTTCAGGATTGAAGAGAAAATTAAGATGGGGTTTTGGTAAGGTTATGAGAGAAGAAATTATCAAAGGGAAGGGACAAGGGCAAAGACCACAACGTGAAAATTCTACTCCAATAAGGACGTGAACTCGACATAAAGAGACATTGTTCAAGGCTGAGAGTAATGACACTATTGACAATTTTTTCCCCACTGGTCTCTCATACTTTTCTGAAGACATCCTTGACTTAAGGAAATCTGCAGTTGGCATTACAAAGGTTCTCTTCCCTCACTGACCAGGCTTCTCCTCATAGTGAACACACATGCCTGGAGCTGACCCAGCCTAAGGCCACAGAGAATTCTTTCTTCCCTCTACAAATCCTCTCCTTGCTCCAACTGGGAAATTACATCTGATTTGCAGAGCTGATACCCTGTTCCTAGGAAAAATGTACATGAATTTTGGACTCTGTATTAAGAACCATACATAATCGTCAAATCCAGGACAGAATACCAACGAACGACAAAGTGAACATTGAAGGAAAACCCATGGAGGGAAACCTCGTAGGCCCTTGAGCAGAGCAGGAAGAACACCCTGACACCAAGGCAAAGCACTGAGGAGCTCTTGCTGTGGATGTGCATGAGCCAGCTCACTGAGTAAAGATCCTCAGTGTTTTCAACAAGGTAAGAGTATTTCTATTTAATGTTTCTTCATACAAAATTTTATTTTAAAAAGTAATCCAATAAATATAAGCTCCACCAGAACAATCTAAGTTTATGTTGCCTGCTACTTTTACTACTGTGTTCTCAAACTCTGGGCTTAGTGCTTAGAACAGAACAATTACTTAGGAAATGTTTAACCTTATTGTTTAGTCATTAAAAAAAAAATCCATTGAGTTTCCAGCACTGTTCTGGATGCTGGTGATAGAGCAGCAACAAAGACATGAAACTGTGGTCAGGAAGACTATACTCTAGGGGAGTCACAAAGTACATGTCAGTAAGTAAACAAATGAACAGACTACCTTCATGTAGTTGTAAGTGCTATGAAAGAGCATGAATGAGGCCTGAGAGGCGAGCATGATATGTGGAAGCTGCTCTGGATACTTACTGAAGAAATAAATCAGTGTTGACAGACTCACCCGCAGAGATAAGATGACTGATGTTCTCCGCCATCACGTCTCTGTACAACTTCCTCTGGGATGTGCCCACCAAGGCCCACTCTACCTAGTGAAGTCTGCAACCAAATCCTTGAAGGTCACTAGTTCCTAAAACATTAGGGACATTCTGGTTCAGACAGGGCCATCTCTACCAAGGTCCAGGGACCTTCCCCAACACATAGTTGACATGTGCTGGGGAGAGGAGGCTGTAGGTATAGAAAGATCAAACCCTGTTTCCTGTGCTGATTTGGCATGTGCTGTTTATGCATAATCACAAAGATATATACACATCCTTAATACATATTAACTACATTATAAGGGAATATCACACGACGTGCAGTGTGAAGTAACCTGGACATTTCCTAATAAAGTGGGAATTCTCACTTCCAGATTGGTATATATAAATGGTATATTATTATAAGTTTTGATCTTGTGAATACATAAGTAGACTCTCCTTATTAATTTCAGCTGAATCACAAACTCATCACAAAGCAAGCAATATCCATTACCTGCCACATATAACTGTGATTATGGGTAAACATTTCCCCTATATGAACCTTACATTTCTCCTCTGTGAAATGGTTTAACAACCTGTTATGAATGTTGACAGATCTGATGAGCTAATTTGCAAAGTAATTCCTTTATAACAAACATTCAATAAATATAAGTAATAAGTATATTAGTATTAAAATGGTAGAGAGAGTGACATCAGCATCATGGTGGAGTGAGTTGTTCCTTTTGTCTCTCTCCTCCAAGTTACAACCAGTAGGACATCCATTGATCAACAAAGGACTCTACACAACACACCAGAATGTCTCAGAGATCCCTACATCTATACATGTGAAGGTGGGTGGACTGGACCACCTGGAGGAAGTGGAACCAGAGGCACAGTGGTGGCAGCTCCTGAGACCAAAATTTCCAGGTTCTGTGGCCAAGCCTGTGATGAGAGACCCCAGGAACTGTGGTAACATCCACAAATGGGGGCCCCGGGAATCCAGGCAGCCCACACTCCCAAGGTGTTGGGAATCACTGCGGCCAGCCACTGGAGGCTCTAGGAACTACAACGATATACATGACCCAGCTCCCTCCCCCACCCCTGGTGGCCACATGTCCAACACCAGCCCTTCCAGCAGCGGGGGCTGCACCCAAGACACAGATACCCTGGCAGCGGCAGTGGTACTATGGCCTGAGGTTCCAGAAAGCACAACAGTGCCAGAGACTAGAGGCTGCAAGAGCAGCAGTGGCAGTGGTGGCTCAGCCCCTGTTCCTCCCACAGCAGTGGCAGGTGGTGTCTGTGACTGGAGGCTTCAGGAAATGCTGTGGTGCCTGTGATCCAGCGCCCTTCCCCTCCCTCAGTGGTGGCACCTCCAACACTGGCCCTCCCAGCAGTGGGAGCTGCATCCCAGATGAGGATACCCACAGGAGAGGAGGTGGTGCCAGTGTGCTTTGTGGTGGCACTTTCAGCTCAGCCTTTCCCCCTTCCCCACCAGGGGCAGGTGGCAAGTGAGACATGAGGCATCAGGAGCTTCAACAGTGCTCACAACCCAGCCCCCAGCAGTGGTACCCCCAACACCAGTGTTACCACCAGCAGGGGCTATTTCCCAGACTTTGGGCCCCTGGCAGTAGCAGTGACACCCATGAACCCAGCACCCCCAGCAGTGGTGTTGCCAGCACCCCCAGATAAACCAGGAGCAACAGTGCAGGCAGTGCACATGGAAGCAGCACCCAGGCCCATGGAAAGCCTGTGGAGGGCCAGGTTACAGCAACAGCAGAGAACACAACCCTTGTTCCCCCAAGCTGCAGGGGCATCTGCAACTTTGCCCCCCCCACACCTGTAGCAGCACTGCCTGCAGACCCAACAAACCCCAATGTGATGGAGGTGCCTGTGACCCTGGCTCCTGCCCCACTCTCCCCCTCCCCCACCATAGTAGGGGAACACATGACCTAGGCAACCCCAGAAGCAGCAGAGGTGCTTACAGCCCAGTGACCTCAATGGTGACACCTGTGACTGTAGTGACATTGTAAGCAGCAAGGCACCAGCGACCTTTGAGGCACCACACGACAAGGAGGGCACTGATGATGCCTCTGGCAAAGGCAGTGGAGGATGGAAAGCACAGGCTCTCAAATACAACCAGAAGCAGCTCAGAATCAAAATAAACAAAGCCTTACCCAAATAACAAAGGTGTTTGCTACCACAAATGTGCTTGCAGAGAAACAACTCATCAAGCACTGTGAAGAACTACAGTAACGTGGAAGGACAAAAAGAAAATGAAAACTCTCCAGAAACCAAACTTGAAGTCATGGAAGATTGTGATCTAACTGACAGAGAATTCAAAATAGCTGTCATGAAGAAACTCAGAGTTACAAGAAAATTCGGAAAGACAGTTCAGTGAGCTCAAGAATAAAATTAATGCATAGAAGGAGTACTTCACCAAAGAGATTGAAACTCTAAACAAAAGCCAAACAGAAATTCTGGAGCTGAAGAACACGATCAATGAGATGAAGAGTAAAGTAGAAAGCATTGGAAATAGAGCAGACTATATGGAAGAGAGAATGAGCGAGTCCAAAGATAGAAATCTAGAAATGATTCAGGTGGAAGAGGAGAGAGAATTAAGATTTTTAAAAAAAATGGAGAAATTCTACAAGAAATATCCAACTGAATTAGGAAAAGCAACATAAGGATAATGGGTGTCCCAGAAGGAGAAGAGAAAGAGAAAGGAGCACAGAGCTTATTTAAAGAAATAGTAGCTGAGAACTTCCCAAACCTGGGGAAAGAAGTGGATATACAAGTACATGAAGCTAATAGAACTCCTAATTATATCAATGCTTTAGACCTTCTCCAAGGCATATTATATTAAACCTATAAAACGTCAATGACAGAGAGAATACTAAAGGCAGCCAGAGAGAAGAAAATAACTTACATAGGAATTCCCATTAATTATCAGCAAATTTCTCAGCAGCAACTCTACAGGCTAGGAAATAGTGGAATGATATATTCAAAATATTTAAAGATAAAATCTGTCAGCCAGGAATACTCTATCCAGCAAAGTTATCCTTCATATATGAAGGAAAAATAAAGGCTTTTCCAGATAAACAAAAGCTTAGGGAGTTCATTGCCACCAGACCTGCCTTATAAGAAATGTTGAGGGGCCAGCCCCGTGGCACAGTGCTTAAATGTGCGTGCTCTGCTACTGGCAGCCCGGGTTGGGATCCTGGGTGCGCACCAACACACCACTTGTCAGGCCATGCTGAGGCAGTGTCCCACGTAAAACTAGCAGGATGTGCAACTATGACATACAACTGTCTACTAGGGCTTTGGGGAGAAAAAAGACGGGGGCAAAAGGAGGAAGATTGGCAATAGATTTTAGCTCAGGGCCGGTCTTCTTCAGCAAAAAAAAAAGAGGAGAATTGGCATGGATGTTAGCTCAGGGCTGATATGCCTCACAAAAAGAAAAAAAAAAAGAAATATTGAAAGGTGCTGTCCTAACTGAAAAAAAAAAGGCAAAGGTATACAAATCTTTGAGCAAAGTGATAAATAGACAGACAGAATCAGAAAATTACAACTGTATATCAGAATAGGTTAGTAAACACTTAATCATCACATAAAGGCTAAAGGGAAAGAAAGCATCAAAAATAACTATAACCACTTCAAATTGGTCACAAACTCACAAGACAAAAAAGGATAATTTGTAACAACAACAACATAGAAGGGGAAGAGGAAACCTCTTATGCAAGTTATGGAAGCTGCCTAAACAAATGGAATAAAGATGCTACCAACAGAAAAAGGTCTAACACATTTACGGGATCTTTGATTCAAACTTCATGGTAACCCCAAAACAAAAATCAGAGCAGAGTCACAAAATATAAAAAAGGGGAAACTGAGAAACACATCACTGAAACTGAAATGGTAGGCAGAAGCACAAGGAAAAAAACAATGGAAATAGAGAACAACAAGAAAACAAAAGATAAAATGGCTGTCATAGCCCTCATATAATCCTAAATGTAAATGGATTGAATTCACCAATCGAAAGGCAAAGAGTGGCTGGATTCATTAAAAAAAACTCAACAATACACTGACTCCAGGAGACCGATCTCAGCTCTAAAGAAAAACATAGGCTCAGAATGGAGGGATGGAAGATGATACCCCAAGCAAATGGCAAGCAAAAGAAAGTGGATGTAGCCTTACTTATATCAGACATAATAGACTTCAAGCCAAAAAAGATAACAAGAGACAAAGATGGACATTATATAATGATAAAGGGGACATTCCACCAGGAAGACATAACAGTTATTAATATATATGCACCTAACACAGGAGTAACTATTAACAGACCTAAAGGGAGAAATTGACAGCACAAAATAATAGTAGGGTACTTTAATACCCCGTTTATATAAATAAATAGGTCATACAGACATAGTTAACAAGGATCATTGGCCTTAAATGAAACACTAGACCAGATGGACTTAATAGATGTTTATAGAACATTCCATCCAAAAGCAGCAGAATGCACATTTTTCTCAAGGGCACATGGAACATTCTTAAAGAGAGACCATATGTTGGGAAACAAAACAAGTCCAAATAAATTTAAGAAGACTGAAATCATATCAAGCATCTTTTCTGACCACAATGGTATGAAACCTGAAATCAACTACAAGAAGAAAGCTGGAAGAGTCACAAATAAGTGGAGATTAAACAACATGTTGTTGAAAAACTATGGGAGCAATGAAGAAATCAAAGGAGAAATCAAAAAATACCTGGAGACAAATAAAAATGAAAACACAGCATACCAAAACCTATAAGATGCAGCAAAAGCAGTACTAAGAGGGACATGTATGGCAATACAGACCTATCTCAAGAAACAAGAAAAATCTAAAACAATCTAACACTACACTTAAAAGAACTAAAAGAAGAAGAACAAACAAAGCCCAAAGTCAGTAGAAGGAAGGAAATAATAAAACCAGAAATACAAGAAATAGCGACTAAAAAGACAACAGAAAAGCTTAATAAAACTGAAATCTAGTTCATTAAAAAGATAACCAAAATTAACAAACCCTTATCTAGACTCATAAAGAAAAAGAGACAAGGCTCAAATAGATAAAATGAGAAATGAAAGAGGAGAAATCACAATGGATACCACAGAAATACAAATGATTATAAAAGAATACTATGTAAAACTATACCAGGAAATTGGATAATCTAGAAGAAATGGATAAATTCTTACAGTCATACAACCTCCAAAACTGAATCAAGAAGAAATAGAGAATCTAAACAGACCAATCACAAGTAAACAGATTGAAACAGTAATCAAAAACCTCCCCCAAAACAAAAGCCCAGGACCAGATGGGTTCTCAGGTAAATGCCATCAAACATTCTATCCTTTTCAAACTCTTCCAAAAAATTGATGAGAGGGGACGCTTCCTAACTCATTTAACTCATTACCCTAATACCAAAATCAGAAAAGGATAACACAAAAAAGGAAAATTACAGGCCAATATCACTGATGAACATAGATGCAAAAATCCTCAACAAAATATTAACAAATCAAATACAACAATACATTAAAAGGATTATACACTACAATCAAGTAGGATTTATTGCAGGGACACAAGGATGGTTCAACATCCACAAATCAATCAATGTGATACACCACATTAACAAAATGAAGAATTAAAATCAGATGATCCTTTCAATAGATGCAGAGAAAGCCTCTGCAAAATTCAACATCCATTTATGACAAAAACTCTCAATAAAATGGGTATAGAAGGAAAGTACCTCAACATAATAAAGGCCATATATGACAAACCCACAGCCAACATCATATTCAACAGTGAAAAAGTGAAAGCTATTCCTCTAAGAACAGGAACAAGACAAGGATGCCCACTCTCACCACTCTTATTCAACATAATATTGGAAGTCCTAGCCAGAAAAATTAGGCAACAAAAAGAAAAAAATGTATCCAAATTGGAAAGGAAGAAGTAAAACTGTCACTATTTGTGGATGACATGATTCTATATATAGAAACCCCTAAAGAATCACCAAAAAACTATTAGAAGGAAAGTTGCAGGGTACAAAATCAACATACAAAAGTCAGTTGCATTTCTACACACTAACAATGAACTAGCAAAAAGAGAAATCAAGAATACAATCCCATGTACGATCTCAACAAAAAGAATAAAATACCTATGAATAAATTTAACCAAGGAGGTGAAAGACCTGTATAGTGAAAACTATGACACTATTGAAAGAAACTGAAGTAGACATAAATAAATGGAAAGATGGTCCATGCTCATGGATTGGAAGAATTAACATAGTTAAAATGTCCATATTACTTAAATCAATCTACAGATTCAATGCAATCCCTATCAACATCCCAATGACATTTTTCACCAAAATAGAACAAAGAATCCTAAAATTTATATGAAAGCACAAAAGATCCTGAATAGCCAAAGCAATCCTCAGAAAAAAGAACAAAGCTGGAAGTATCATACTCCCTGATTTCAAAATGTACTACAAAGCTATAGTAATGAAACAGCATGGTACTGGCAGAAAAACAGACACAGATAAATGGAACAGAATTGAGAGCCCAGAAATAAACCCACATGTCTATGGACTGCTAATTTTTGACAAAGGAGTCAAGAACATACAATGGAGAAAGGGAAGTCTCTTCAATAGTGTTGGGAAAACTGGACAGCCACATGCAAAAGAATGAAAATAGACCACTATCTTACACTATACACAAAAATTAAGTTAAAACGGATTAAAGACTTGAATGTAAGAGCTGAAATCATAAAAATCCTAGAAGAAAACATAGGCAGTAGGCTCTTCGACATTGGTCTTAGCAGTATCTTTTTGAATATCATGTCTCCTCGGGCAAGGGAAACAAAAGAAAAATAAACAAATGAGACTACATCAAACTAAAAAGCTTCTGCACAGCAAAGGAAACCATCAACACAATGAAAGGACAACCTACCAATTGGGAGAAGATATTTGCAAATCATATATCTGATACGGGGTTAATATGCAAAATGTATAAAGAACTCATACAACTTAACAACAAAAAAACAATCAATGCAATCAAAAAATGGGCAGAGGACCTGAACAGACATTTTTCCAAAGAAGAAATACAGATGGCCAACAGGCATGTGAAAAGATGTTCAAGTTATGATTCTTGACTAGGCTTCCTGTCTCCATGAAGGTGCTTGCTCAAGTCATCAGCTGAAATCAATTACTATTGCTACTTCTGTAACACTGGCTATGCCAGTGGCTCTCAAACTTGAGCATGCATCAGAATCACCTGGAGGGCTTCTTAAAACACAGCTGGTGGGGGCCCTACCCCAGGAGTAACTGATTACTAGATGAAGGGTAGAGCCCAGTGATTTGGGTAGCTAACAGTTCCTAGGTGATGCTGATAGAGTAGCTTTGAGAACCCTTAGTTAATACGCCTTGCTTGGCTACTAGTATCCGCTTTCTCTCTTCAAACATGCAAATATCTGCTTCTGAACCTAACGGTTTGTAATCATGTGTAATTATTGTGTTAGTTGAGAATTTCTTATGTGTGGTTCTGGAACCATCCTCATGAGAATAACTTGGGGTGCCCCACCCAAGACTTACTGAATCCATATCTCTGGGGTTGGGACTCTGGGATCAACATATTTAATGAGCATTTCAAGTGCTTTTAATATACGCTAACATTTGAGATCAATTGCTCTAACTTATTACAATATATATGAGAACAGTTTTCACAGATTTCTTTGATGCTAAAATATTATATGTTTAACAATAAAATAATTCTACATGGATATATACCTAGTAACAAAAATTATTTACTTCTGACTTCCAAATGACTGTAAATTAATGACCACATGTTTCTGAGAAACTCTTTCCATCAAGCCTATATCTTTACACAATATCCCACACGTTACATGCCCAATGGCAGTTTCCCTTTTTGTCATTTTCAGGAAAACCAACAATTTTCATATTTGCCTTGAGCTTCACTGTACGTTGTTTCCTTATATTGTATCATGCCATTCTTCTACTTCTTCCTTTCTCCTTTGGAGTATAGGCTTTGAGGTATTCTGTGAGTCTCAGTAGTTCTCTTTTCAATATTTTTTATGGTAAAGAATATCCAGTTCCATCTGAAGGGTATTATGGTAAGTGAAATCAGTCAGATGGAGAAAGACAAATACCATATGATTTCAGTCTTATGCGGAAGGTAAACAAACACATAGATACAGAGAATAGACTGGCGGTTATCAGAGGGGAAGGAGGGTGGGAGAGGGCAAAAGAGGTAAAGGGGGCACATATGTATGGTGACAGATGGAAACTAGGCTTCTGGTGGGGAACAAAATGTAGTCCATACAGAATGTGAAATGTAATAATGTGCACCTGAAATTTGTACAATGTTATAAATCAATGTGACTTCAGTTAATAAAAAGAATATCCAGTTCCTTATTCCAGTGGTTGGCAAACTATGACCCACCAACTATTATTATAAATAAAGTTATGTTGGAACAGAGACACATTCGTTTATGTACTGACCTTGACTGCTTTATTGTCATAACTGCAGAACTGAGTGGTTGTGAAGGGGCTTTGTGGCCCGCAAAGCCTAAAGTACTTACTATCTGTCCCTTTGCAGATAGTTTGCCAAATCCTGCCTTAGCCCATTATCAATTCCTCATTTCAGAATTTATTTCTTATCTAATTTTTTTCTTACACCCAAATCTATGGTATATTTTGTCTTCTTGGATACAAAAGATGGCTTTATTTATATTTTGAAAATTCTAGGATTGCAAGGTGGTCCAGCAAAATAAACTTTGAAATACATAGAACAGAGAATTTTTGCCTCTGCCATTTACTGGCTGAGTGATGTTCAAATTATTCTCTGAAGCTCAGTTCTTTCATCTATGACTCATTAAATGAGTTAATGCATATAAACTGTTTATCACATTCCCTTCACATATGATTTACTGCTATGACTTTGTTAAATTATCATTTGTTAAGTAGAGCCCTGGGGTGTCGGATGGTGACACTTGGTTTAAAAAAAGACAACCAGGGAAGTGAAATAGAGAAGTTTATTACTCAGAGGTCCTGGAGGAGGTACATGGACTGCCTCAAGGGGCCATGAGGGGAGGTCAAGGCAGAGGGCAGGCAGGACCTGGGGTGCATGACTTTATTAGGATCCACGAGTGGAGTGCTTTGGGGTTCTCATGCTAAGGCCAAATTGGTCAATTTAAACCTGGGTTTTGAAAGGGTTGTGGGAATCTTATCTAAGGGATGCGCAAAGGGAAGGCCCTGGGAGTCAGGGGAGACTGGGGAGTCATATAAGAAACTTACATTTACTTGAACTCTGGGGACTGTTGTCTAGGGAATGTGCTCGAGGGAGGGGTTAGTGTCACACAAAATGGATGCAGAGTCAGCAATATTATGGAATGGTTTAGCTAAGCCCTAAACATTTACTTTCATTGTTTTTAATGATGTGTTATATCAAAGTGAAAATACAGTGCACAAGAAATGTGACAAGCCTATTTTAAAATGATAGTTACCTTTATGTTTATCATAGTATTTATGTATATTGTCAGTGCAAATAATCCATAATAAATCTATAAATCAAAATTGGGGTGAGTTTATTATGAGCCAGATCTGAGGACTATAGGCCAGGGCCTTCCTTCCCCGAAGAACGAAGAGCATCAAAAAAGTGGGGTGTACAGGGTGGTTATACACCATCTTGGAACAAAGAGCATACCTCACATATGACAGGAATGTCTCTTTTACTACTGTCATGAGATGACTAGCTGGCACAGCAGGTCAGTGGTCACAAGGTGAGCACAGCAGGTTGGTAATTAATCCTTAGTTTCCAGGAGAATATGTTTATCCTTAAAGAAATGCCGATGAGGGGGAAGCTACATCCCTATATTTAAGGGCATCATTCTTGTCTTTGGGACATAGTAAATGATTAATGCAGGTGTACAATGCATGCTCAACAGGCCACTTGAGGCCCTTTTGGAAAAACAAAGTCAGACCAAATTAGTTTTAAACCAGTTGGCTTCCTCAAATACTGAAATTTTATCCTATTGCTTTTCATTTATTTATTAATATGCTATATACTTTTGGCACTACAGATATAATAGACCCTAATGCCAGTTCTACTAGATGCTGTGAACTTACAAATTAGTAACTCCTTTGAGACTTGTTTTCCTAATTTATAGGATAGAGATTTTTTAGAATGAACACAACAAACAAGTTTTAGGCTGTTTATTTTATATAAAGAATGGATAGTGCCTAGCACAGTACTGAATAGCTAGTCGTTATAAATGATGAGTAATTACTGGTCATTATGACCATTATAGGATATTTAATTAAGCAAATGTTTATTTTATTTACTTGGGTTTTTTCTTTTTTTTTTTTTTTTGGTGAGGAAGATTGGCCCTGAACTAACATCTATTGCCAGTCTTCCTCTTTTTTGCTTGGAAGATTGTCCCTGAGCTAACATCTGTGTCAATATTCCTCTACTTTGTATGTGGGACACCACCACAGCATGGCTTAATGAGCGGTGCATATGTCCGCACCTGAGATCCAAACCTGCTAACCCTGGGCCGCCAAAGCAGAGTGCGCGAACTTAACCACTACACCACTGGGCCAGCCCCTAAGCAAATATTTATTGAAGCTTTATTATTGGTAAGACTAAACTATTGGCCAGAAACTGTACATCTTGGGAATATCAAAATGAATAAGACATAATATTTAGCTTCAATGAGCTCATAGCCTAGTAAAGCAAATGTGGGGGGTGTGTGTGTGTATAAATAGTTGCCACATGTTGTAACAAGTGCTGTGCACAGTAAAGTCACCTGAGAGTCACAGCCAAGGTCCAATGGAGAGAAGGGTTCATTCTACTTGTTTTGGAGATGATCAAGGGAAGCTTCTAGAGAAGATGAACTTACTCTGAATCTTGAAGTGTAAATAAAAGTTTACACTAATTGGATAATTAGGAAAAGAACAATTTAAGTTGGGGCAATAGTACATGCAAAGCATAGAAAGAGAACAACATACCAAAGTCAAGGAAATGGAAAGCCTTTAGGTGGGCTGCAGTGTAAGTGACAATTGGGGAGAGTTGGGAAGTGAGGCTGGAGGTATGAGCTGAGAGCTAGCTCATGGGGAATCTAAGATGGGCAAGAGTTTAGACTTTATCCTACAGGTGATGAGATATATTGAAAGGTACTTTTAAAAATGTTATTAAATTTTACAATAAAGTGTTTTTAAAAGGAGTTTCAGAATCATGTTAGAATTTCTTCTGATGATAATTATAACTGCCATAGCAGCTACAATTATATTCTTGGCATTCTACATATTCAATCTGTAACTTTACAATACATCTGCTAAATAAGCATTATTTCCCTCTTTGAAACTGAGGCTCAGGTAAGTTAAATAAGGTCCAAAGTAACATAATGAAGTACAAGAAAGGCTAAGGGTGCATACTGGGATTATTGATTTTCAACTTCTTATTTTTGTCATTACACATTGTGCTCTTTCTAAGAAGAGTCTGTCTGCAGCTGATAGGATAGGAAAGAGACGAGATGGGGAAAATCAGGACAGGGTAAAACTGTCAACAAAGTATTAGAATAATGTCAGAAGAAAGAATGAGGGCCTCTCCTCCCTTCCCATTTCCTCTTCTTCTATGTCTTCTCCTTCCTTCTGGCCACAGCCAGTGCAGCAGCCAAAGACATGGGGCAATGAGGGAGGGTTGTGGAGCCACATGAAGAATCAGTCCAGGGTTGAGGAGCCCCATGGAGGCATGAGATGGCAGGCCTGGCAGATGGAGCCAGGTGGGGCTGCTGCGGAGGTGGCAACAGGAGGAGAAGGTCTGTGTGCTGGCAGATGGGTTACATCACACAAATAAGTAAATTGAGCAAATGAATAAGTATACTGAGTCAAGTTTCTCAGAGCTGGAGGAGATATAATACGATCATCCATGTGGGGAAGACATGAAAGAACTCTTAGATGTTATCTGATAACACGAGGCATCAGTGTGAACTCATAGTATGTATATGTATAGTATGTGTGTGTCACACACACAGATAGCTATTCGATGGATGTAATACATATGTTTCCTAGTTCTGAGGGAGCCAGAAACAACGATGTCCCAAGTGCCCAGAACTTGCTTTCTAAATATCATCCTCCATTAAAGGAGAAATGGCTAATTCCAGGATGGGGGCAGGAAACGTCCAAGATATGCCTTAAACATCTTGTGCAAAAAAGTAAGTAAATGCTCAAAAATAATGAAGAGGTCCCAAAAAGACAAAATAACCAGTTTGAATAACCTCCCAACGGACAAATAGAATATGAATTAAGTATCAAAATAATGATAGTAATAGGGTTACCACCTATTTAATCAAATACAATCTATTAATGCATACTGATATACATTAATGAGTAAGCAAGTAAGTAAATGGCAGAGAAGTGGATAGTTATTCCTCACCGTAGAGTTCTAATCAGTGTTGGAAATAGAGAATCACCATTTGACAGACATCAGATGAGGTTGATTCTGTAGGGAATGGTCCACAATGCTAAGGCTGGTAGGTAGAGTTTGAGGAATAGGATATTACTGTAATCTTGGAATACCTCCCCATCAAATGCTAATCGATTACCAATGGAAAGATTGTGAATTTAAGGTGGGGAAAGCTATTAGACACCACCAAGACCAGGTCATCAAAATTGATATCACCAGTGTTGGGACAGGTTGACATTGTGTGCTTCCTCATGTGATGCACTGCAAAGACCACAGCATCATTTCTGTAGTTTTCCTGCCAAAAATGGCATGATCTGAGTCTGGTCATGAGGACTCTTTAGATGGGCCAGGCTAAAAAGCCATCCTACAGGCTGTAAGGCCTGTTCTCCTCAAAACTAGCAAGAACATGAAAGACAAAGAAAGACTCAAGAATTGTTCCATATTGAAGGAGTCTGTTACACAAGATAACTAATTATAAGCGTATTTCTAGGATATTGGACTAGAAAGAAAAATGAGACACCGTGAGGTGTGTTGACTACCTATTTCTGGTCAAAATGGTACCCTATAACTCAGTGACACAAAGCAATAGCCAGTTTATTATATCTCATGATATTTTTTAGTCAGAAGTTTGGGCCAGGCTTGCCTGAATAATTCTTCTAACACGGTATTGAAGATTGGCAGTGGGCAGGTCTGGAGGGCCCAGTATGGCTTCAATCACATTTCTAGAGACTTGGCAGGAATGGTTGGAAGGTTGGGCTCAGCTGGGACTGTCAAAGGAAGGGTTTACGTGTGACCACTCCTGCATAGTGGTCTCAGGCAATCAGACTTTTTATATGGCAGCTCAAGGCTCCACGCATTGTATTGGTAAGCAATCATTAATGTCAGTCCAGATTCAAGGGGAGAGGAATTAGACACTGCATCTCAATGGGAGAAATAGCAAAGTTATTGCAACCATCTTTGATCTACCACAGTGGGACAGTAGGCAGATTTAGAATGGGGTTTGAGAGTTTTATAGTGGTGTAATACCAATCTTGAATAACCCTTCAAATCGGGTATATGGTAGTTATGTAGGCATATGGTCTAGTTTGGGATAAATGCACAATGGAGTGTTTGCTATCACAAGGGTCTGAAAAGAACTAAGACGTGTGTATTTGTATACATATACATATACATGTTGTGTATGTGTATATACACATATATGTAAATCGAGAGAGAGAAAGAGGGGCACAGTGGAGCAAAAGTGGTAAAATGTTAACAATTGAGTATTCTGGTTGAAGGGGGTATGGGAGTTCTGGCTACTTTTCTATATGTTTGAAATTATTTCAAAATAAATTATAAAACATTTAAATTTAAAAGAAGGGGGAAAATAGGCATCCGAAGAAAGGCACTGCAATAGACAGGAAGAGAAGAGAATGATGAATTGACAATAAATATGATTCAGTGGCCAAAAGGACGTTAGGTTGACAGAGATGGATTGCTTGGAAAACTGTCATAAGCGCAGAAGTTCCACTGGCTGCTCATTTGCAGAGAGAAGCAGACAAGCAAAGCTTGCCAGTAATGCTGCAGCTCTAACATTCTGTTGTGTCCTTTAATGCTCACCCTGGAAAACAAACAGCAAAGTTTAATTCTAGAAAGCATGGAATCTATTTAAGCAGATTCAGGTTTACTCAAATGTATGATGGATTTCTTAGTTCAGAAGAAAATCTGTGGTGGCTCTATCTATTCCATCTATTTGATGGAAACACTTTCCTTCTACATAAGCATATTCCAAATGGATAAATGGACCAAGTGTGAGTAATGTGGTTTATTTTGTGCATAGTACACACTTTCCCAAGAGAAAATTCTTCTAGAATAAGAGTATATCTTATTGAAATGGAAATAAAATGTATTTGAGGATTAAAACTATTTATCGTATGAAATACAGTCTGGAATGAGTATGGAGCTACTCGAATGTCAAAAGGAACAACGGACAAAGCAATGAGTTTCAGAACAAGGAACCTGAGGACAGTGTTGCAAAGAGGTTCAAATATATGAATAAATCAAACCATGCTTAAGTGAACAGTAGATGTGGTATGAATGTTACCTCACAATATTTTGAAACCTCAAAAAGTAAATAACCCAATCGTTTCCAGTATCTCTGCTTAGGATGTAATGCTGATGGCTATCTCCATGGGACGTGCTGACACTTGGCTGAAACCTTGTAAGTAGAGAACTCTTGCTGTGGAGAGCAAATGCTATTTCATCAAAATGAGAAATCAGAAGTCAAATATGGTGTAAGGGAAGTTCTTATCAGCTTTATTAACTTGTAGTCATTTTAACTCTGCCAAAATTCTTAAAACTATAGACGTGTGATTTTATTTCATAGGTAAAAAAAAGTAGGTGGAATTGCGGCAAGAATTAATTAGCTTCATTTCCATGAGTCGGAGTGGTTACAGAAAACAACAATACAAAATGGTATTCTTTTCTAAATTTAAATTATAGTGTGAATCGTGCCAGATGCTTCATCAAGTACCTAACCCATATCCAACGGCAACAGTCAATCTGGTTAGCGATAGAACATGGGTCTCCAGTGTGTGTGCCCAGGCACGACTGTGTTTGCAGTGGGGAAATGGAAGTGGACACATAGAGAATATGGGGATGAACTAAAGATAAGGAAAGGTGACTTTGAGAATTGGAAAGTCTTAGAGAGCTCGGCTCTTTGAATTCATTTTATTTTGTGTGTATATGTGTGTGTCTACATATGTTTTTGTTATAATCATAGGATTTTTGATACTGATTCTTAAGGTAGGGACTCTACACTAGTCTTTTGTATTTCACTTGATAATAGCTTGCTTTTCACGAAGCACTGAAACTACTTAAAATTAGCATATTAGATAATCATGCTGTGTTAATTATCCATTGTTGCATACTAAATTACCCTAAAACCTCGCAGCTGAAAACAACAAACATTTATTTTCTCACGGTTTCTGGAGCCAGGAAATCTAGGCACAGCTTGGCTGTGTGCCTTGGACTCAGTCTCTCACGTGGCCTCAATCAGGGGAGGAGCTGTGGCTGCAGACACCCCAGTAAGGAAGGCTCCCAGCTCACTCACACTGCTGGTGGCAGGTCTCCAGTCTGGCTGTTTGTTGGTAGGAAACCTCAGTTCTTTGCCTTGTGGACCTCTGAATAAGGCTACTCAGAACATGGCAGCTTGTTTCCCCCAGAGTGAGGTCAGAGAAAGAGACAGACAGACAGAAAGACTGAAGTCAAAGTCTTTTGTAATCTAATCTTGGAGACGACATTAATCACTTTTGTAGTATTATTTGTTAGAAGCAAGTCACTAGGTCCAGTGCACACTCATAGGGGTGACACTACACAAGGACATGAACACCAGGAGGTGAGGGTCGCTGGGAGCCATCTCAGAACCTACCACAGTGACATTGAAATTTCCTTGGTCACCCCTGTATCATGAATTTCTCCTTGTGCAGCTTTCTACTAGGCTCTAACCTATTGCCAACTTAAGCCATTGCCTTTTTCAAACTTCCTGCTTCTCTTCTCTGCCCTCTTTTTTCAGCTTTTTCCTATTCATAGAATTTATGGTTTAAATCACTGGTCATCAAACTGAGAATTCCAAAGAGGTACACAGGTAATTTCTAATCTTCAACTTCCTTATATACTTTCCCAAAATCACTCTGCCTGAGATAGTCCTGGGCCCACAATGGCACTTTTCCTCTTCAAAAGAAAGACAATCCCCAATCCTTTGACTATCCCTTTCGTCGATCCCCAGTATGGCCATAGAGCAACGCTCCTGTGTATAAAAACCTGTGGGACACAAACAAAGGGCAGGTGTCATTTAACGGTTAATCAAGGGACCCTAAAACCTGAGTGCTTCCCCATTTTTTCCTTCCTTGTGTATATTTCTTTTTCAAAAGTGAAGTATAATTTTTGCAAATTGGATATTTTGGTCTTTTGAGATATTCTGAATTCAGATATATGGTAGTATATGGTTTTCGATAGAATGTTATTCTATCTATTCAAGAACAATATTCTTGAATACTGTTAATATTCAAGAATTTTTCCCCTTATCCTCACCTCCATCATCATCCCTATCATTTTCAAAAAAAATGCATTTTTTTCCTGAAAGGAAGAGTCCTTGAGAGCAAAAATTACTAACTGCTGAATGTGGCATTTTCAAGTAGTTAAACATAAGCAATTCTTCTCAGCTATTCTAGATGCTCATCTCTGGGATTTGTAATTAGCTGGAAATAAAAACAGCCACAAAAAGCCAAAGTAGACTAGATTAGTGATGCTAATTCTTAACTAAAATATTTCTGGGGCTACAAAAATGATCCAGGTACATTGGATAAATTCCAAAGATAAAAATTGTATGTTATTTCTTTAAGACTTAATGTGTATTAGTTAGAAAGTAATACAAACTGATTTTATCAAATCATATCATGAAACATGTTCCAATCATAGTCAAACTTCATCTTATTTTCTTCTACAAAATGTTTAATATTTTATGCTTTCTTTTAACAAATGTCTTTTCTTTTAACAAAAATTAAAATTTTTAACTATTGGGCTCAATATTTTCAGCACATTATATCTTTTCCTTTGATTAAAAACATAGAAAACTACAACATCCAGACAGATCAATAAGGAAACAGCAGACTTGAACAATACTATAGACAAACTGGACCTAACAGACATATACAGGACATTTCACCCAACAGCAACAGAATACACATTCTTCTCAATTGCATAAGGAACTTTCTCCAGGATAGATCACATGTTAGATCACAAAATAAATCTGAACAAAGTTAAGATTTTAAGAAGATTGAAATAATACCAAGTATCTTTAGTGACCACAATGGAGTGAAACTAGAAATCAATAGCAAAAGGAACCCGGAAAACTCACGAACATGTGGAAATTAAACAACACACTCTTGAACAATCATTGGGTCAAAGAAGGTATCAAAAAGGATATTAGAAAATACCCTAAGACAGACAAAAACGAAAACACAGCAGACAAAAGCATATGGAATACAGCAAAAGGAGTAGTAAGTGGGAAGTTTATTGTGATAAGCACCTAAATTAAAAAAAAGAGGAAAGAACTCAAACAACCTAACTTTACATCCCAAGTAACTATAAAAAGAACAAACAAAGCCCAAAGTTATCACAAAGAAGGAAATAACTTAAGATTAGAGCAGAAATAAACAAAACAGAAAATAGAAAAATAATAGAAAAAATCAACAGAATTAAGAGATTTTCAAAAACACAAACAAAATTGACAAGCCATTAGCTAAATTAAAAAAGACAAAAAAACAAAAAACACTCAGGGCCAGCCCGGTGTTGTAGTGGTTAAGTTCACGTGCTCCGCTTTGGCAGCCCGCAGTTCAGATCCCACGTGCGGACGTATGCACCACTTGCCAAGCCATGCTGTGGTGGCATCCCATATAAAGTAGAGGAAGATGGGCATGGATGTTAGCCCAGGGCCAATCTTCCTCAGCAAAAAGAGGAGGATTGGCAATAGATGTTAGCTCAGGGCTAATCTTCCTCACATACACACAAAAAAACCCACTCAAAATCAGAAATGAAGGAGACATTACAACTAATACCACAGAAATAAAAAGAATCATAAGTGACTACTATGAACAATTATATGCCAACAAATTAGATATCCTAGAAGAAATGGATAAATTCCTAGAAATATACAACTTACCAAGACAAAATCATGAAGAAATAGAAAGTATATAGAGGACCTATAACTAGTATGGAGATTGATTCAGTTATCTAAAGCATCCCCAAAATGAAAAGCCCTAAACTAGATGGATTCACTGGTGACTTCTTACTCAACAGTTAAGGAACAATTAATACCAATCCTTCTCAAACTCTTCCAAAAAGTTGAAGAGGAAGGAACCCTTCCAAACTCATTTTATGAGGTCAGCATTACCCTGATACCAAAGATAGACTAAAATAGCACAAGAAAAAACTATAGGCCAGTATCCCTGATGAATATAGATGCAAAAATTGATCATACACCACAACCAAGTGGGATTTGTCCCTGGAATGCAAAATTGGTTCAACATATGAAAATCAGTTAATGTGAAACACCACCTTAACAGAATGAAGGATAGAATCACATGATAATTTTAATAGATGCAGGAAAAAACATTTGAAAAAATTCAACACCTTTTCGTGGTAAGAACTCTCAAATTAGGAATAGAAGGAAATTACTTCAACATAATAAAGTCTGTATATGAAAATTCCACTGCTAACCTCATCTCAATGGTGAAAAGCTGAAAGCTTCTCCTCTAAGATCAGGGATAAGTCAAGGATGTACAGTCTCACGACTTCTATTCAACCTAGGACTCGAAGTCCCAGCCAGAGCAATTAGACAAGAAAAAAATAAAAGGAATCCAAATTGGAAGGGAAGAAGTAAAACTGTCCCTGCTTGTAGACAACATCATCTTATATATAGAAAACCCTAAAGACTCCATAAAAAAAAAAACATTAGAAATAGTAAATAAAGTGAAGTTGCAGGCTACAAAGTCAAAGTCAGTTGTGTTTCTATACAGTAACAACAAACTATCTGAAAGGAAATAAGGAAAACAATCCCATTTACAATAGCACCAAAAAGACTAAAATACTTAGTAATAAACTTAACCAAAGAGATGAAAGATTTACATACTATAAAGCTAAAAATTGGTGAAAGAAATTAAAGATGACACAAACAAATGGAAAGAGATTCTGTGTTCATGGACTGGAAGATTTAATATTTTTAAGATGTACACCACCCAAAGTGATCGATGGATTCGGTGCAATCCTTATCAAAATCCCAATGGCAGTTTTTACAGAAAAACAATTCTATAATTCATATAGAACCACAAAAGATCACAAATAGCCAAATCAATCTTGAGAAAGAAGAACAAAGCTGCAGGCATCGCACTTCCTGATCTTAAACTATATTACAAAGCTATAGTAATCAAAACAGTATGGTACTGGCATGAAGACAGACATAGAGACCAACGGAACAGAATAGAGAGCCCAGAAATAAACCCAAGCATTTAAGATAGACTGATCTTCAACAAGGATGCCTAGAAGTCACAATAGGGAAAGGGTACTCTCTTCAATAAACGGCATTGAGAAAACTGGATAATCACATGCAGAAGAATGAAATTTGATCTTATATGATACACAAAAATCAACTCAAAATGGATTAGAGACTTAAATGTAAGACCTGAAACTGTAAAAGTCCTAGAAGAAAACATAGGGAAAGTCTTCCAGACTTTGGTCTTGGCAAAGATTTCATGGTTATGACACCAAAGGCACAGGCGATAAAAACAAAAATAAATAAGTGAGACCATACCAAACTGAAAAACTTCTGCATAGCAAAGGAATTGACAGAGTGAAAAGGCAACCTATTGAATGGTAAGTATTTATTAAAAAATGAGCTAAATTCACAGAGGCAAGGTTTTGATTAAAAGGTATTTGTTATATTAAAAATAAGAGATCACACCCAGTGCCTGTTTCCTCCCTGAATTGTAAGTTTGTCAGGGGTAAGTTGCAGTCATCGTGTGGCTCTATTCAGTGCTTAGTATGTTATCTAGCACATATTAAGTATTTAATAAATGTTTAATGATAGAAATTTGCATACTTGAATACTGCAGAGTAGAAGAGCATTTTCTTTCTTATCAAAGGTTACATCAGGACAAAAAACTCCTTATGTTGAATTGTTTTCATATTGCCTCTCACGTGGGAGTCTATGGCCTGAATCAATTTTCCTTTTAAATCAATAAACTTTATATTTTAGAGCTGTTTCAGTTCATGGCAAAATTGAGTGGAATGTACTGAGAATTCTCAGGAATCCCCTGTCCTCACCCCCCCAGTATCAACATCCCCCACCCTGGTGGTACCCTGAATCACTTTTGAACCACCTGAGAATCACTGGCACAGCTGGATTTTGAATCCATTTCATTGGACCCTACACCCATGTTCATTCCACTGGAACACATTGCCAGTAGTGTAAACAGTGAGAGCAGAAGGAGGGGGAAGGAGAGGATTCACTCACACAGGGTCTAGCCGTGGTGGACCTCTCAGATCTCAACTCCTGTTTCAAAAGGCAGCTCTGGTATAACTTTTTCTATCTGGCTTTACTTATTTCCTGGTAAAAGTTAGTCAGTCATTCTGCGATAATTTTGAATTTTGTGCATATTTCTATTGATATACCTGCCATATTACAGTTAAATCATTTGTTTATTGCTGGGTGTTCTCCTTCATGGGAGAAATCACGTCTTATTTCTCTATCTCTAGTGCATAGCAAAATATCTGGCACATTGAAAGTATTAATATTTATTAACTTGACTTTAATAAGTATTTTCTACGTGTCAAGTGTCTAAATAAGTATGTAATGCACTATAGCTTTTAGTCCTCAGAGCAACCATATATAAACACTATTCAGTCTCATTTTAGAGATGAGAACACAGAAACAAGGTAATTTAATTGATTTGCACAAGGTCAGAGGTGTCCAGTAAACACTATAAACACTGGATCGGGAGACCACAGATCATCAAAGTGCATGAAATGTGAAAAAATGGAGTCAAAAATATAGAACATCTTAAAATTAGAATGAATAAACTTTTAACTGAATGATCACTAAATTTAACAGCCTTATTAAGTGTTACATTTAGTATTCATAAAAATTTCAGTGCATTTAAAAAGAATTTGTTGTTAGATTTCTCGCTCACACAATGATTACTGAGAAATCATAGCCAATTGTAAAATGAGTTATTCACAGCCCGAGGGATCAAAAACAAATTTATCTTAAAGTTTCAAAATTTTATAGCCAATGTATTTCATATGGCATGTACTCAGAGGTAAATACATTTGATGCGACGTCAAGGGGTGTGTCACAGATGTGAATGCTCAGTGCCCACAGCACTACAATAAGGCGCTGAAGCAAGTGGTAGCACAGGCATTCACATTTTCACTTTTCTACGCTGCCTCCTGGGACGACTATGTTATTTGGTAATTAATAAGTATTTTGGTAATAAATCAAAACTGTATGGAATTTATTATCAAAAGTTCGTTTTTTCTTGCGTAAATACTTACTAACAATGTACACATTTACTTTGGCTGTCCCATTTATAGCAAAGCATTCTTGGTCTTTGAAGTGTGAACACATAAGGCTTGATTATACTTTAAATACTTTTATTGAGAACATTATTTTACATTAATTTTTAATTTCTGTGTTTTTAACATCTAACTTTCTATTTAGGCTTCTATTTAATTATTAAATGCTATGATTAAAATGTCTTTCTATAAGTTGAACCAGTTTGTCTAATAAATATAGCTTTCAATGACTATTAACCTTTATTTGAGTTGCCTGGCAATACAGATTACATTATAGTACTAATAATAATTTCCTTTTTTTACAGCTTTATTGAGACATATTTCATATGCTATAAAATTCACCCATTTAAAGTATACAGTTAAGTCGTTTTTAACGTGTTCAGAGTTTTGCAACCATCACCACAATAGAATTTTAGCTAAATAGAAACTCTGTACACATTATTAGTGACTCCCAATCTCACCCTCTCCCCTCCCTCTGATGAGCACTAATCTACTTTCTGTCTCCATGAATTTGCCTATTCTAGATATTTCATGTAAATGGAATCACACAATATCTGGTCTGTTGTGAATGATTTCTTTCACTTACTTTAATATTTTCAAAGTTTATCCATGTTGTAGTTTGTATCACTACTTCATTCTTCTTATTGCTGAGTAATATTCCCTTGCGTGGGTAAATACCATGTTTTTTTAATCCTTTCAATAGTCACTGGACACTCAGCTTTTTTCCATATTTGGCTGTTATGACTAATACTGCTATGAACACTTTGCGTATAAGTTTTGGGTGGAAATAGGCTGGCATTTCTCCTTAGTAAATACCTAGGAGTGGAATTGCTGGGTCATATCATAATTCTGTGTCTAAATTTTGAGAACCTGCCAAAGCAGCTGCACCATTTTACATTCCACCAGAAATGTCTGCAGATTCCAATTTCTCCACATCCTCACCAACATTTGCCAGTGTCTTTTTTATTTTAGCCCTCCTAGTGAGTGTGAAGTAGTATCTCACTGTGATTTTGATTTGCATTCCCTTAGTGACTAATGATGTTGAGCATCTTTTCCTGTAATTATTGGCTATGTGTATATCTTCTTTGGAGAAATGTCTATTCAAATCCCTTGCCCTTTTTAAAGTTGGGTTACGTGTCTTTTCGTCGTTGAGTTGTAAGAGTTTTTTATATATTCTGGGTAACAGTCTCTTATCATATATATGATTTCCAAATATTTTTCCCATTCTGTGACTTGTCTTTTCACTCTCTTGATGATGCCCTTTGATGCACGAAAGTTTTTAATTTTAATCATGTCCAATTTGTCTATTATTTCTTTCGTTGCTTATGCTTTTGTCGTATCAGATCTAAGAAGACAATGCTTCATCCAAAGCCATAAATTTACTCCTGTTTTCTTCTAAAAGTTTTATAATTTTAGCTCTTCATTTACATCTATTATTCATTTCGAGTTAATATTTGTGTACGATGTAAGGTCGGTTTCCATATTCATTCTTTTGCATCTGGACATCCATTTGTCTCAGCACCGTTTAACGAAACAACTAATCTTTCCCCCATCGAATTGTCTTGGTACTCTTGTCAAATATAAATTGATCATAAGTTGACTGTTTATTTCCAGACTCTCAAATATTTTGCATTAATCTCTATATCTACGCTTTATGCCAGAACCGCACTGTCTTGGTTACTGTAGAGTTATAGTGTGTTTTGAAATAAGGAAGTGTAAGCCTTCCAAATTTGTTCTCTTTTGAAAACTGTTTTGACAATTCACTTTTCTTTGCATTTGCATTTGAATTTTAGAATTAGCTTGTCATTCTGCAAAAAAACCGGTGGGCTTTTGATGAAAATTGTATCTAATCTGTAGATCAATTCGGATAGCATTGCCATCTTAATAGGGTTAAGTCATTGGATGTCTTGCCATTTGTTTAGATCTTCTTCAACTTCTTTCAACAATGTTTGTAGCTTTCAGTGTACCTCTTACATGTATTTGTTAAATTTTTTCCTAGATATTTTATTCTTTTTGCTGCTTTTATAAATGAGATTTTTATTTTTGAATTATTCATTACAGTTGTATATAGAAATTCAACTTTGGAATATTGATCTTGTACCTTGCCCTATTACTGAACTTATATATTAGTTCTAATAGTTTTTTAGTAGATTCCTTAGCATTTTCTATATATATATAGAATTTCTATATATATAGAATTTTCTACATAGAGTTTTCTATATAAGATCATATCATCTGCAAATAGAAATAGTTTTAATTCTTTTCCAATCTGAAAGCCTTTTATTTCTTTTTCTTGCCCAATTGTCCTGGCTAGCACCTCCAGTACAATGTTTAATACAAGTAGAGAGTAAATGTTTGCGTCTTGTTCCTGATATCAAGTTGAGGAATTCTTTTCTATTATTAGTTTGCTGAGGTTTTTGTTTTTGTGTTTAATCATGAAAGGGAATTGCCTTTTTATTGCTGAGTTGTATTCCATTGTATAAACATATAATTTGGTTATCTATGCTCCTGTTGATGTACATTTGGGTAGTTTCTAGTTTTTAGTTATTATGAATAAGATTTCTCTAAACATTCTTTGTATGAGTCTTTGTGAACTTATATTTTCGTTTCTCTTTGGTAACTATCTAAGAATGAAATTACTAGGTCATGAATAGGGTAGATGGATGTTTAACTATAAACAAATTGTAAAGCAGTGTTCCAAAGTGACTGTACTATTTTACACTCACACCAGCAATGGATGATCTCCAGCTACTTCAAATCCTCACTAGTATTTGTATTGTCGTTAAACTTTTTGATTTTAGTCACTTTAGTGCATGTGATATGGAATCTCATCATGGCTGTAATTTACATTTCCTTGATAACTAAAGATTTTGAGCACCTTTTCATGTGTTATTAGCCATTTGTATCCATGAAGAGTCTAAGTCTTTGCTATTATGTTTTTTTTTTAATTTTTTAAGTTGAGATATTGACATACAACATTAGTTTCAGATATACAACATAATTATTGGATATTTGTATATATTGCCAAATCATCACCACATAAAGTCTAGTTAACATCCATCACCATGCATAGTTAATAAAATTTTTTTCTTGTGATGAGAACTTTTAAGATCTACTCTCTTAGTAACTTTCAAATATCCAATGTAGTATTATTAACAGTGGTCACCATGCTGTACATTACATCCTTATGGCTTATTTATTTTATAACTGGAAGTTTGTACCTTTTGACTCCTTTTACCCATTTTGCCCATTCCCCACATCCCCTCCCATTTGGCAACCACCAATCTGTTCTCTGTACAGATAAGCTTGTTTTGTTGTTGCTGTCTTAGATTCCACATATAAGTGAGATCGTATGGTATTAGTCTTTCACTGTCTGACTTATTTCACTTAGCATAATGCCCTCCAGGTCCATCATGTTGTCGCAAATGGCAAGGTTTCATTCTTTTTTATGGCTGAATAATATTCCATTGTGTTTATATATACCACATTTTCTTTATCCATTCATCGGTTGATGGACACTTAGGTTGTTTCCATTTCTTGGCTATTGTAAATAAAACCGCAGTGAACATGGGGACATATATATCTTTTCAAGTTAGTCTTTTCATTTTCTTTGAAAAAATACCTAAAAGTGGAATTCCTGGATTATGTGGTAGTTCTAGTTTTAGTTTTTTGAGAAGACTTCATATTGTATTCTCTAGCAGCTGCACCAATTTACATTCCCACCAACAGTGTACAAGGGTTCTCTTTTCTCTATGTCCTTGCCAACACTTGTTATTTCTTGTCTTTTTGATAAAAGCCATTCTGACAGGTGTCAGGTGATATCTCGTTGTGGTTTTGATTTGCATTTCCCTAATGATTAGTCATGTTGACAATCTTTTCATGTACCTGTTGGACATCTATATCTATTCCTTGGAAAAATGTCCTTTTGGATCCTCTGACCATTTAAAAAAAAATTTTTTTTTTTTTGGTGAAGAAGATTGGCCCTGAGCTAACATCTATGACAATCTTCCTCTATATTTTTATATGTGGGTTGCTGCCACAGCATAGCTTGATGAGTGGTGTATGTCCACTCCTGGGATTTGAACCTGTGAAGCCAGGCAGCTGAAGCAGAGCATGCCAAACTTAACCACTATGCCACCAGGCTGGCCTCCCTCTGCCCATTTTTAACTGGATTATTTGGGTTCTTTTGCTATTGAGTTGTATGTGTTCTTTACATATTTTGGATATTCACCTCTTATCAGATATGTGATTTGCAAGTATTTTCTCCCATTCGGTAGGTCGCCTTTTCATTTTGTTGATGATTTCCTTTGCTGTGCAGAAGCTTTTTAGTTTGATATAACCCCACTTGTTTATTTTTGCTGTTGTTGTTTTGCTTTTTGTGTCCGACCAAAAAAACAAATCATCACCAAGATTGATATCAAGGAGCTTACTGCCTATGTTTACTTCTAGGAGTTTTATGGTATTAGGCCTTACATTCAAGTCTTTAATCCATTTTCAGTTAATTTTTGTGCATAGTGTAAGATAGTGATCCAGTTTCATTCTTTTACATGTAACTGTCCGGTTTCCCAACACCGTTTATTGAAGAGACTGTCCTTTCCCCATTGTATATGCTTTGCTCCTTTGTCATAAATTAATTGACCATATATGTGTGGGTTTATTTCTGGGTTCTCAGTTCTACTTTATTGATCCATGTGTTTGATGTTACACCAATACCACACTGTTTTGATGACTGTAATAGAGTTTGAAGTCAGGTAGAGTGATGCCTCCAGTTTTGTTCTTTCATAAGATTGCTTTGGCTATTCGAGGTCTTTTGCAGTTCCGTACAAATTTTAGGATTGTTTGCTCTGTTTCTGTGAAAAACACCATTGGAATTTTGATAGGGATTGCATTGAATCTGTAGATTGCTTTGAGTAGTATGGATATTTTAACAATATTAATTTTTCAATGCATGAGCATAAAATATCTTTCCATTTATTCACATATTCTTCAATTTCTTTTATCAATGTCTTATAGTTTTCTGTGTACAAGTCTTTCACCTCTTTGGTTAAATTTATTCCTAGGTATTTTGCTCTTTTTGATGCGATTGTAAATTGATTGTTTTCTTAATTTCTCTTTCTGATATTTTGTTATTAGCATGTCGAAAGAACAAATTTTTGTGTATTGATTTTGTATCCTGCAATTTTATTGAATTTATTAGTTCTAACAGTTTTTGGTTGAGTTTTTAGGGTTTTCTATATAGGTATCATGTCATCTTCAGATAGTGACAGTTTTACTTCTTCCTTTCCAATTTGGATGTCTTTTCTTTTCTTTTCTTGCCTAATTGCTCTGGCTAGGACTTCCAATACTGTGTTGAATAAAAGTGGTGATTGTGGGCATCCTTGTCTTGTCCCTGATTTCAGAGGAAAAGCTTTCGGCTTTTTACCATTGAGCAAGATGTTAGCTGTGCACTTGTGATATATGGCCTTTATTATGTTGAGGTGTGTTCCTTCTAATCCCACTAGGTTGAAATTTTTTTTTATCATAAATGGATGTTGAATTTTGTCAAATGCTTTTTCTGCATCTATTGAGATGATTATATGATTTTTATCTTTCACTTTTTTAATATGATGTATCACATTGATTAATTTGCACATATTGAACCACCCTTGCATCCCTGGAATAAATCCCACTTGACCGGGATATATGATTTTTTAAAATGTGTTGTTGAATCTGGTTTGCTAATATTTTCTTGAGGATTTTTGCATCTATGTTTATTAGGGATATTGGCCTATAATTTTCTTGTCATTGTGCTAACATTTTTTGTGGGTTTTTGCATTTATATTCTTCCCGGAGATTGATCTATAGGGTTCTTTCCTTGTAATGCATTTGTCTGCTGTTGGTATCAGGGTAATACTGGTCTCATAAAATCAGTTTAGATGTGCTTCCTCCTCTTCTATTTTTTAGGAAGAATTTGGGAAGGATTGGTAATAATTCTTAAATGCTTGGCATAACTCACCCTTGAAGCCATCTGGGCCTGGGCTTCATTTGTTACAAGTTTTAAAATTGCTAATTCAATCTCTTTGTCTGATATGGGTCTATTCAAATTATCTATTTCTTTTTGAGTCAGTTTGTTAGCTGGTGTCTTCCTGGGTATTTATTCATTGCATCTAAGTTTTCTTTTTATTTTTATAAGATGTCCTTACTCTCATTCTTGATTTAGTAACTTGAAACTTCTCTCTTTTTTTTAGCTTGGTCATTTTGGCTAATTTTTTTTCACTTTTGTTGATCTTTTTGAAGAACCAACTTTTGCTTTTATTTATTTATTCTCTATTGTTTTTCTGTTCTCTATATCATTTATTTCTGTTCTGACCTTATTATTTCCTTTCTTATGCTTCATTTGGGTTTAGTTTGTTCTTCTTTTTCTAGTTTCTTATGACTGAAGTTTAGTTTATTCATTTGAGTTTAAAAATATATATATATATGCATTTATAGCTGTAAATTTCCCGCTGAAAACTGCTTTAGCCACTCGTAAAGTTTGATATGCTGTGTTTTATTTTTATTCATCTGAAGGTATATTCTAATTTCACTTGTTATATTTTTTTTCCTTGATTGATTATTTAGAAATGTGCTACCAGATTTTCTTCTAATATTGATTTTATAATTTAATTGCATTGTGGTTGGAGAACGTAATTTGTATGATTTCAATGTTTTTAAATTTATTGAGGCTTGTTTTATGGCCTAGCATATGATCTACCCTGGGAAATGTTCCACGTGTTCTTAAGAAGAACGTGCACTCTAATGTTGTTGGGTGGAGCATTCTATAGACATCTCTTAGCGCTAGTTGATTTATAGTGTTGTTCAAGGTTTTTATTAATTTCTTGATTGTTTTTATAGTTCTATACAATATTAAAAGTGAGGCTTTGAAATGTCTAACTATTACATTGTCTATTTCTCACATCAATTATATTGGTTTTGCTTTGAATATTTTGGGGCTCTGTTGTTAGGTGCATATATGTTTTTAATAGTATAACTTCCCGATGGATTGACCCTATGATCATTACAAAATGTTCTTTGAATATAACAATTTTTATCTAAATGGCTCTTCTGCCTGATATTAGTGTAGCTACTGCCATTTGCTATTTGTTTTCTGTATGTCCTCTGTCTTTTCTCCCATCTGTTTCTCAATTCCTGCTTTATTTGTGTTTAATAGATATTTTCCAGTGTATCTTTTTAATTTATTTGGTGTTGCTTTTTACGATATTTTTTTTTGTTATTTTCTTCCTCATAGTCTCGGGGAAGATAATTAGCATCTTAAAACCATCTGGTTTAGGGGAGGGCCCAGTGGCATAGCGGTTAAATTCACGTGCTCCACTTCGGCAGCCTGGGGTTCACAGGTTCAAATCTCAGGAGCGCACCTATGCACCACTTGTCAGGCCATGCTGTGGCGGCATCCCATATAAAGTAAAGGAAGATGGGCATGGATGTTAGCCCAGTGCCAATCTTCCTCAGCAACAAGAGGAGGACTGGCAATGGATGTTAGCTCAGGGCTAATCTTTCTTACAAAAAAACAAAAACATAAACAACAACAATAGCTAAAAAACAATCTGGTTTCGACTAATACTAACTTATTTTCAATAATGTACAAAAACTTTAATTTCCCCCTCCCTCTTTGTAGTATTTTCATATGAATTGCATCATTACGTTATAAATCCATCAAAACAGTTTTATAATTATTGACTTATGCAGTTATCTTTTAAAATAGATGGAAAGTGAGAGACACAATAAAAAAATAGGTTTGCACTGACTTTCATATTAACTATGTAGTTACTTTTACTGGTACTCTTTATTTCTTTGTATGAGTTTGAATTACCTTCAAATGCTCTTTTATTTCAGCCTGAAGGTCTCCCTTTAGTATTTCTTATAAGATGCTTTTGCTAGCAATAAGTTCTGTTTCTGTTCATCTGGGAGTGTCTTAATATCTGCTTCATTTTTGAAGGAGAATTTAGCTGAATATAGAATTGTTGGTTGATAGTCTTTTCCTTTCAAATCTATGAGCATGTCATCCCACTGTTCTCTTAGTTTAATGGTTTCTGATGAGAAGTCAACTGTTAGTCTTACTGAGGATTTCTTATGTGTGACAAGTTGTTATTCTTTTGCTGCTTTCAAGATTTTTGCTTTTGTCTTTGACTTTCTACAATTTGCCTAAGATGTGTCTAGGTATGGATCTCTTTCAGTTTATTCTACTACATTTCTTGAATGAGCAGACTAATGTTTTCATCAGGTTTATGAAGTCTTTGGCCATTATTTCTTCAAATATTTTTTCTACCCTTTTCTTTTTGTCTTCTCCTTCTGGGACTTTCATTAGGTGTATGTGGTGCACTTGATGTTGTTCCACATGTCTCTGAGGCTTTGTTCATTTTTCTTTGATTCTGCTCCTCAGACTGGAAATTCTATATTGATCACTGTTAAAGGTCAAAGATTCTTTTTCTGCCAGCTCAAATCTCTTGTTGAGCTCCTCCAGTGAACTTTTCATTTCAGTTATTGTACTTTTAACCCCAGAATTTCTATTTTTTTAAATAAATTACATCACTCTTTATTGACATTGACATTCTCTATTTTCATAAGATGTCATGGTCATACATTCTTTTAATTCTTTAGGCATGGTTTCCTTTACTTTTTTTAAACATAGTTATAATAGCTGATAATAGTCTTTGCCTACTAATTCCAACAACTAGGCTTCCCTCTGGGACATTTTCTCTTGGCTACTTTTTCTCCCCCCATGTATGTGGCATACTTTACTGCTTGTCTGCATGTCTCATGATTTTTTGTTGACAACTGTACATTTTAGAAATGTAATGACTCTGGTATGTAGTTTCTCCCCTCTCTAGCATTTGTTGTTGTTGCTATTTTTCTTTCTTATTGCTGCTTATTGTTTAGCAATCTTTTTGGACTAATTCAGTGGCTTCTGTCTTCCCTGAAGTGTGTGGACAATGAGTTTTCTACTAACTTTTTGTTTGTTTGGTTGGTTTTAAGTTCTTGTTTTTATTTTTAAGCCTGCTTTCTAGAGGTCACGCTTGTATCAGTATAATTTAGTGGTCTGTCAATGATCGGTCAGGTTTTCTTAAATGCATTGCCTCTATGTTTCCCACTCTTTGCCAAGGGGATCTATGTGAGAAGGTTCGCCTCAGACTACACACATTTTATGAGGCAGCCTGAACTTTCACTTCATGGTTGTATAGGCCTCAACATCAGTCATAGGTGATGTGCCTTCTCCTGTCCCAGGTCTTTCCTGGCCACTTTCAAACACTCCAGACATCCTTTTAGAAACTCCAGAATATGTCCTGTTGGAGATTTTCAAAGTTCCATAGTCATGTAGTTTTCTAGGATTTCTTTTCAAATTCCTGGCCAGGCTCTTTTTTGCCCCAACTAAAATCACACACAGCCTTAGGCAGCTAAGAAGTTGATATTGTTTTGGTAATTCCCTTGGGGTTGGTTTACCCCTCCCCCAACAAAAGAATGGAAGAATGAATGGTATGAATGGAATCTCCATTATTTCCTTAGAACTATCTATGCTACTATTGCTGCCTGTGAAGAGTGGTAATTAATGGTTTACATGTTCCTTTCACATACCTTAAGTTCCTGAGATTCCAACTGTCATTGAAGCAACCAGACACCTAGCTTGCCAGTTACTGTTCCAGTGACTTGATACATGAATGGAGAATAAAATTTATTCAAGAATATTGAGTATGTATTATATGTTCAACACAAGCCTTGTTTAAGGATACAGAAATTGCATATATATATATATATATATATATATAACTTTTAGAAAACGTCATGTGTTTTTATTGAAAATTTACATTATTTATTAAATATTAAAATATTCCAAATTAGTCTTCATTCATCCAGCTCACAACCTGATAATCAGTAAGGGATAAGTAGGGAATGGGCAGAGTTGGCAGGAAATATCAGGCTTTTAACTCACATTTATTTCTCTTAGGAAGAAGATCCATTAGTTATATTATTCAATATACTTAAAATTCTAAATTTCTATAGTCTTTCTCTAGACTATAAGCTCCAGGAATGTAGAGACTATGTCTGTCATTGTCACCAGCGTCCCCCATATGCTCTAGCAGAGTTGGTGCTCAGTGTGTATTTTATTCAGTGAATGAATTCTGTCTTAGAGCTGTCTGTCTTAATCAGGCACCACAATTTTTCTTTCATTTGAAAGCTGGTAAAACATAGAGTAAATAGCATAATGTAGAAGACTACTGAAGGCTTCTTCTTAGAATGTTTGTCACAGCTTATTGTGAACATCATCTTTCTTTTCCATTCCACATTTCACAGTAGTTATTAATCTTTTTTTGGTGTAAAGACCACTTTGAGAATTCAGTGAAATATATGTAGACCCTCTCCACAGAGTGGGAGAAGGAAGAATACATTTCTCTATCTATCCATCCGTCTGTACACACAATCTTTTTCATAAAGTTTTTTTGGTGATGGGAGAGGACATTAGTTCAATAACCCATTAAGACGGTATCAGTCCATTGAGGCTGGTTTTGCTACAGTAATAGAAGTTGTAAAATCATTAAAACAAGCAAGGCTTACCTTTTATTCACGTTTATGCTCCGTGCTTATAAATTAGTCACAGCTCTAGTCCCTGTGCCTTTTCACTTTGGGGTTCTGTATGACGGAGCAGTCTTTTTCTAGGTCATGCTGCTCATGTGGCAGAGGGTAAATAGCATATGCTTGCAAATGGTGTAGGTCATATCCACTCTCTCATCATTGGTCAGAGAAAGTCACATGGGCAAGCCTTATGTTGTTAATGGAGTGGGGAAGTTAATTCTCCAGTAGGTAAAGTATACCACTAGGTACACAGTCGAGCCTGATTTTGGCAGTTCTCCCAAAGGGGAGGACTGGCAATAATAGAGGTTACTACAAAGCCTATCCATGGTCCCAGAGTAAGAACTCAAACTATTTCTCCTGTGTGTATTAGTCAGGGCTCTCCAGACAAACAGAACTAATAGTGTGTGTGTGTGTGTGTGTGTGTGTGTGTATTTATTTATCTATATTTTCATATGTGTGTGTGTCCATTCCAACCTCAATATGGCTCTCAGATTAGTCCTTTCCTCTTTATTCATCCAATCCATCAGAAACCCTTAGCCCCAGCACTTTTTGTGCCTCTTACCCTGCTTCTCTCTGCAGGAAGAGTCCTCTTTCTAAGATGTGTGTCTAATTTTGCCACTTCCTGGCTAAAATCCTTCACCAACAGAATGTTCTTGTTCCCCATTTATCTTTCTTTCTTGACACTCTTTCTTCTCTGACCCTTTGTGGCTGCACTTCCCTCTAGCTAGATTATTTCAATTCCCTGAATACATCTCCTCTGGGAAAAGGTGGGTCCTCCTTCCTGAATATTTCTTCCTTCTCTGTCCTTTTTGGCCAGTTATCTTCCTCCAACCCTTGAAGACTCAGGTAACATATCTCTTATCCATGGAAGCTTTCTGAGCAACTTCTCACCACTAAGTTAGCATTAGGTAACTTCTCAGTGCTTCGTAGCATTCCATGCCTACTGTGATTGCAGCACTCACTATTTTGAGTTGGGATGGCCTTTGAAAGGGAGCACATGAGCTCAGGAAGCTCTGTATTGTTCATCCCTGTATTTCTTGTTCCTGGTGGAGGGCCTGACACATGATAGGTGCTCAATAAGTGCATTCTGAATATCACTATACAGTATCGGGTGGCTGCTCTACTGGGAGGCTGGTATTTTGGGTCAATGAAATCAGGATACAGAGGGAAGTACATGTAATAAGATTCTGTTCATTTTTAGAGTTCCTAAGAAGTACTGGCATCAGGTTGCATTTTAGTCTATAGTTGTGGCTATATTAGACCTTCCTCAAAGGTCCTGCTCTGTAATAAATGCCACACTAATGGGTGCTTAAAACAGCATTATAGAATCTGAGATGACTTGCCTCTGGAGAAATAATCTTTAGCCTGTGGACAAAGCCATCATAAGCCACAGCTACCCATCAAGGTCAACATAGCATGTTGCCAGCTCAGAGCCTTCCATCCATTGGCCCAGGCCACAGCAGCTCAAGCTGATTTAATATGAACATGTACAAGCCACTAAGATCAAAGCGCCTTGCCTACCCACTAAAGTTCAAGGCTCACAAACACGTCTCCTGGCCCCACCAAAAGCCTCTCTGCGTGAATATTTTGCCCTCCCCAATTCTGTACCTTTGCTTGGTTTTTAGTGTGGGAATTTTAATTCCCAGCCCCTGAAATTTTGCAGTCATTGGGAATGCACCAAGCAAATTATATCCTCCTCTTCTCTCTAGGTTTATAACAAATTACGACTATTTATAAGTCAAACAGCAGCAAATTGCAGGCCAAAATGCCATCTTTATTAGGATAAACATCGAGTTGAGGATGTAACTTATTGTGAGAGTCAGGTGGATTTCCTAAATCTGAACCCAAGAGTTAAGTCGACTTACCCCTCCCATCACAGGCCATGTGGAACTAGGACAGGCCTCTCCACACGAAGAACTGCCCAGGTAAGACTTGGGTCAAGGGAAAGCAAAGGAAAATTCCCATACCCTCTGGGCATCTCACTCCTAAAGAAACTGACAGAGAAGGTGTCTGAGCCCAGCTATGTCACTCCACTTCCCCTCAGGGGTGAGTAAGAGTGGAGAGATGTCAAGGCTGTTACACTAGTTGAGCTTCCTCAATACGGAAGGAGTCAGTAGTAGGGAAGAAGCCTTCTCACCCAACACCAGCACATAATAGGGACTCAAATAACTTTTGTGATTTAATCAATAAACATGTATATTAGGAGGTGCTATTGTTCTGCATCAATATTTTGTTCCTTTTAGTTCTTGTGGTTGCCTGCTGTCCTGGACTATGTATGGATAAGCATATGGTAATTTTGCAGTAGTCAAGAGAAGACAGGATGAATCCTTGAGGCTTACCATGAGCGCTCCCGGTGGTCACATAAAATGTCTGCTACATTTCTTGTCTGTATTTTAATGCTACCCATGATAACACAAACTGAAAAAGTTTCTAAACCTTGAAACATGGAAAAAGTAATAATGACCTTTTTTAACAACCTTTTTGCATTCTTTATTTTCTGCTTCAAAGGAAGTGAAATATCCATAAGGAAAAGTTGACTCAGTTTATTTTCAAACTGTAACCTCCTTTCAGACTTCTAATTTAAAGGCCAGTAATAGATACATAGCTTTGACCTTAACACATTAATGTTGCATTGTAAAAGCAGGGTAATATGGGGCCATGTGATGTTTCTCAGATTTAGAAGCCTGATCACTTAATAATGTCACTGTCCCTATCACTATACAGTATCAGGTGCCTGCTGAACTGGAGGTTGGTGTTTTGGGTCAGTGTAACCAAGATACAGAGGGAACTGGTGAGGAAAGCTGACTCTTCAGAAAGCCTTAGAACCTATGATCTACAAATGTGCCAACTGGCAGGTTTTTCTACCCAGGGCTCCCAAGAAAAGTACAGGGGTAGTGGAAAAGAGAGAAGAACCATGCCTCTATTTACCTGTTCATGACGAGGGGCCATTTCCCTGGCAGAATGGGATAAAAATCTGGGGTTGGACAAAGTGACTCATAAGGTCTTTTTTGGCAGTTAATGGCAAGAGTTAGGATTCCACTGGTCAATTTGAAAAATCACCAAGTACTTGCTCATTTCTTGCTGTGGCCCCAGCAGTGAAGTCTATTTGTCAGTCAGGAGAAAGGGAAACGGAGAGATGAGGAGAGGGTGTGGAAGAGTGATGACAAGGACCACATTTGGGGGTGTACATTCTAGCCAGAGAAACAAACCGATGCACACAGTCATTTAAAGAATGTCAAAAGTTTGGTTAGGAAAAGAGGCAGTTTAAGGACGTAAAATACCTTGGTCACATCACTTACCATCCCTGAGACTTTTGTCCTTTCTGTGTCTAAATTTCCTCATTTGTTATCAGGGCATCCTGATAGTACCTATCTGATAGAGGGAAGAGAGGATTATATGAAATAACGCTTATAAGGTGCTTGTGAGGTTGGCTTTAAAAAACACTAAGTGCTAGACTTGTGCCATTAAAGCAATGTGACTGAGTCGTATTTTCTCTGGTTCCTGCAGAAAAGTTCTATTGAGTTAATATTTAATATTATAGTGTTTTATATAGGATTGACATGAGAAACATTTACTTTCCCTGAAACCAGAGTTTGCATTATCCGTTATATGACTCTTCTGTAAACACCTGAATGATAGATCCTTCCAACTCCAAAAGCGAAATGAGAAGAGGTAATGAAAAGAAAATTCACAGAAGAAGAAAAGCAAACAGCCAATGAATATAGGAAAACATAAAGATGCTCAACATCATTAATGAAGAAATGAAAACTAACATGCTGATGAGGCGTTATTTTCATGGGTCCCGTTGTAAAAATGAAAATGTTAATTCTCAGTATAAAATGCAGAAATGGGCTTTCTCATACTGGTGTAGGTGAAAATTGGTTCAAACTTTCTGGAAAGAAACTTGATGATATGTATTAAGTAAGTCTATCCTTAGGAAATAGTTATGGATGTGTGAAAGGATTTCCCTTCAGCATGGCTTTTATTTGCTGTCCCAAAAACATCCTCCCCCCAAAAATCCTGAAAGTACAACAGAAAGTTAATTAAATAAATTATGGTATTGAAATACTATACAGCTATTTTAAGGACTATTTAATGGGGAAATGCTTCCTTGATGCAGTGATGTATGAAAAGAAGTACAAGATTTTATTAAAAGTTTGTACTGAAAAATGACATTCGTAATTACGATTCTAATTACATAGGAAAATGTTCGTGCTATATCATGGAGTTAAGGAAAAAAACGCAGATTACAAAACAATATTAAATTATGATGGTAATTTTATGTGAAGTATATTTCTAGATGATATTGGAACTCTACACATTAGATGTGAACAGTGATTATTTCTGGAAGCTGGGATTATATATGATTTTAATTTCACCATTTATGTTTTCTATATTTACTGATTTTTTAAAAAATCTAAAATTTAGTTTTAATTACACAAATAATAACACACTTATATTCACTGTAATAAAATATTCAAATAATACAGAAGTAGAGAGTAAAAAGTGAAAGTCTGCCTTCCATTGCATTTCCCTCAAATGCTGACGCGCATTAGTTATAGTTTTGGAGTATCTTTCCAGAACCCTTTTCCTGAGCTCTTCTGGATGCAGTGCTCTGCTGAACAAGGGCCTCCTCTGAGAGACTTCCCAGGTCCCCTGGCTATGCCAAAGGAACAGGATCTCCTGGGAGTTCCTTTTGACCCTCTTCTCCACTTTACTGACCCTGAGAGCATCTGATATTGTGTTCTTTTCTTCTCTCCTCCTCTCTCAGTCAGAAATGTTTCCACCTCCTCCTTAGGTGGGTATTAACACCTGAATTTTCTTTGCTTTTGGATTTTGAAAATTTTAGGCTCAGCTGGCCCAGCCTTGGTTTATAAGGGAATCTTTAGAAGAATGGAATTTATTCTCAGTAAATCTTGGCTTTCAAGACTTTCTCTCTCCTCTCCCTGCTCCCTCCTGTCCCTGCCTGCCTCCTTTCCTTCTTCTTTCTACTACAGACTAAAACTTCCTCATTTATAAGTCCTCTGACTAACACTGAATCCTTCTTTCGTTTTGCATTTTAGCTCAAACAATCCTCAGTCTCTAGCTGAATTGAGAGAACTTGAAAAACAAGGAAGGGAAAAAAGAAGAGCACATTGACATATTTCAAAAAAAGTTCTAATCAAAGTATAGAGTTAAAAAAGGTTATATTGTACATACAGATGTTTTTAGGTCGAGTTTATAGAGGTCAAGTTCATAGACAGTTTTACTATCCAGACACCCTTTTTAGGTGTGCTGTCCACGAGCTTTGTCAAACGCGTACAACGCTGGGTGACGAAGACCGCAACTGAGCTGTAGAACACTTTCAGCACCCCAAACAGTCCGTTCATGTCCCTTTGTGGTCTCTCTCTCCCCCAGTCCTCAGCAGCAAGCAGCCATTGATGTGATCTACAGTTTTGCCTTTTCTAGAATGTGATGTAAATTACAGAATGAAATTTTTGGAATCTGGCTTCTTTCACATAGCATAATGCTTTTGAGATTCCTCCACATTGTGTATCAGTAATTCAGTCTTTCATTACTAGGTAGATTACATCGCATGCATGTACAGTAATTTGTTTATCCACTTATCAGCTGATCATTTAGGTTGTTTTTTTTTTTATTTTTTGGCTATTATGAACAAAGCTACTGTATAAACATTTACATACAGTTCTTTCTGTGGACATATATTTTCATTTCTTTTAAGTAAATGTCTAGGAGTGGAGTTTCTAGGTAGTATAAATGTATGGCTAACCTTAAAATAAATATTAAAATGTTCTCCCAAGTGGTTTTGCCATGTTGCATTACCACCAGCAATGTATGAGAATTCCATTTACTCCACATCTACGACAGCACTTGGTATTGTCAGGGTTTTTTTCTTTTTTTCTTCCTTTTCCTTTTTTTTTTAAAAATCTTAGCTTTTCTAGTAGGTGTGTAGCAGGATCTCATTGTGGTTTTAGTTTGTATTTCTCTAATTTCTAATGATGTTTAGCATCTTTTTGTGTGCTTATCTGCCATTGGTATCTCTTCTTTGGTGAAGCATCCGTTTAAAGCACTCATCCACTTAAGAAAATTGGGTTTGTTTCTTATTATTAAATTGAAAGAGTTCTTTATATATTTTGAACACAAGTCTTTCATCACATAGGTATTTTGTGAATATTTTCTTCCAGTCTGTGGTTTGTCTTTTCATTTTCTTAGTAGTATGTTTCAAAGAGAAGTAGTTCTTAATTTTGATGAAGTCCAGTTCATTGATATTTTCTTATACAGCTTGTGCTTTTTGTGTAATAGTTAAGAAATCTTTGCCTAACCCAGGGTCGCAAATAATTTTTTCCTATGTTTTCTTCTAGAAGTTTTATAGTTTTACATTTAGCTGTTGATCTATTTTGAGTTAATTTTTGTTTATGGTGTATGCTAAGGTTCATATTTTTGCCCATGGAGAACCAATTGTTCCAGCACCGTTTATTGAAAAGATTATCCTTTCTCCATTGTATTACCTTAGCACCTTTGTAAAAAATCGATTGACCATATATGTGAAGGTTTACTTCTGAACTCTTTTTTCTGTTCTGTTAATCTACATGCCTTGCCTTATGCCAATACCACGTTCTCTTGATTGTTGTACTTTTATAGGATGTCTTGAAATCAGGTGGTGTGAATACTCTTTGTTTCTCCAAAATGATTTTGGCTATTCTAAGTCTTCTGCTTTTCTACACAAATATAAATAGTCAGTTAGTCAATTTCTACAAAAATGCAGGCTGGAATTTTTATTGGGACTGCATTGAATTGATAGATAATATCAGGGAGAACTGATATTTTAAGAATGTTGAGTTTTCCCATCCATGAGCACACTACATCCATCCATTTACTTAGATCTTTTTTTGATTTCCCTCATCATTGTTTTGATTTTCCTCATCATGACTTTTAGCATTCACGTTGTGCACATGTTCTGTTAAATTTATCCCTAAGTATTTTATGATTTTTGTTGCTATTATAAATAGCTTTATTTATTTATGTGTTTTTTGCTTGAGGAAGATTTACCCCTAGCTAACATCTATGCGAATCTTCCTCTACTTTTTTTTGTGTGTATGTGTGAGGAAGATTAGCGCTGAGCTAACGTCCATTGCCAATCCTCCTCTTTTGGCTGAGGAAGATTGGCCCTGGGCTAACAACCGTGCCCATTTTCCTCTACTTTATATATGGGATGCCTGCCACAGCATGGCTTGATAAGCAGTGCATAGGTCCATGCCTGGGATCTGAACTTGTGAATATTGGGCTGCTGAAGTGGAGTGCACGAACTTAACCACTACGCCACCAGGCCCACCCCAATCTTCCTCTACTTTTTATATGTGGGTGGCTGCCACAGCGTGGCTGATGAGTGGTATAGGTCTGCGCCCAGGATCTGAACCTGCAAACCCTCGCCACCAAAGTGGAACGTGCTGAACTTAACCACTACACCACGGGGCCAGCCCAATGGTAGCTTTGCTTAAAATGTCAATTTTCAGTTTTTCATTGCTAATTTATAGAGACACAATTGACTTTTGTATTCTGACCTTGCATTTTGCAGCTTTGCTAAACTCACTTATAATTCTATTGGGATTTTTGTAAATCTTTGCAACTTTCCTTGTAGACAGTTTTATTTCTTCATTTCCAATCTTCTGTTATTTCATTTTTCACACTGGCTGAGCCCTCCAGTACAATGTTCAATAAGAGTGGTAAGAGCAGACATCCTTGATATGGATAGTTTCAATCTTTTAAATTATTGTCATTTTAGTGGATGGAAATGGTGTATCATTTTTAAAATCTGCATTTCCCCGCTTACTAGTGAAGTTGAATATCTTTTAATATATTTATTATGTGTGTTTATTTGAGAATTGCCTTCAATATATCCTTTGTAAAATTTTCCTTTGGTTGTTTAGCTTCTCTTATTTGATTTGTATGTATTTCTGAAGTATTCTGGTTATTAATCTTGTGTACGTTGCAACTATTTTCTCCCAGGATGTTGCTCATCTCGATTCAATATGGTGGGCTTTGGGATAAAGAAGTTTTAAATGTTATGGAGTGAAATGTGTCAGGTGTTTTTTCTTTTATTATTTCTGAATTTGTAACTCACTTAGGGCTTTTCCACTCAAAGGTAATACAAATGTTATCTTATAATTTATTTTTATACTTTTATACTTTTATTTTTTAGCATTTAGCTCTTCAATCCATCCAGAATTTCTCTTTCTGCATGGTGTGTGAAAGATGTGCTTTATAGTAGTATAAATGGTTAACCAGTTGTTCCAACACCCATTTAATTGAATAGCATATATTTTCTCCACTGCTTTGAAATGCCATATTTATCCTTTATTAAATGTTCATATATCGATGAGTGTCTTTCTGGATTCTGATTTTTTCCTTTTGGCCTGTTGTTTCAAGTTTTTCCTGTTACTGTATGATTTTTCTTTCTAGCGCCTTTCATATGTGTTGCTGTCTTGTAGAGGGATTCTACTGTGGCAGACCCTGTGGAGAGGCTCACTCAACATTCAAAGTGAGAAGGCTAACGGCTCCATTGCACGGATTCTCTTGCAGGTGCGGTTCTGTTTGGGATTTAATGTTTAGCAGGCAAAAGTGGAATGCAGGGTTTGAGAGGCTGCTCTTTGCCACTCTGTGGGTGAGCACAGAGGAGAGTGCATTTGGCTTTTCTTCAGCAATTTAGCAGAGGTGCCATTGTCTGGCCACCACTTTGGTGCAGATTGTGACAAATGTGGGGCGTTATGTGGTCAGTAACTTCCTGACTCTGTGAGGAACAGCTGCGCTACTGGTGGCCTAATTCTGTGTAGAGGCTTTGGGAGATGGTCCTGGAAACTCAGCCTGGGTTCTGCCCAGTGGATCTGGTACAGTACTTAATATCTAGAATGATTCTCCTTGTTCTAATTAGATGGGCTCTGTTTTCTGAAAATGAGCCCTGACACCACACATCTAGTTATCCTTTATCAGTTGGGATATGGGGATGGAAGGAAGACTTAATTATTATAATGTGCTCTTTTGTCCTTTTGTCTTTGTACCAATGTATATATTACCTATTCTAATAACAACAATAATAATAAAATCCAAGTCCACCACACATCTGTGAGTGATGCAAATGTTACTGTAGATTTTGCAGAGATGGATTAGGCCAGACTTTGCATACCGCTTGGTAAAACTTAAGAGAAATCCTCTACAAAGACTTCAGTTCTCCTCCCAAAGCTCTTCTCAGCTGTTATTTTCTAAATCTCTTTCCCAATTCATTTCCCACAGGCCTCTCTTACCTTCTGAATCCCTCACTTTCCTCCACTCTGCCCACATGGCATTAATTATATTTGGGAATGTAAATTAGTGCAACCACTATGGAAAATAGTACAGAGGCTCCTCAAAAAATTAAAAATAGAACTACCATATGATCCAGCAATATCACTTCTGAGTATTTATTCAAAGAAAATGAAAACCCTATTAGAAAAGATATCTGCACCCCTATGTTCATTGCAGAGCTATTTACAATAGCCAAGATATGCAAGAAGCCTAAGTGTCCATCCGTAGATGAATGGATAAAGAAGATGTGGTGCATATACCCACACATATATATATATGATGGAATATTACTCAGCAGAAAAAAGAATGAAATCTTCCTATTTGTGACAACATGGATGGATCTAGAGGGTATTATGCTAAGCGAAATAAGACAGAGAAAGAAGAATATCATATGATTTCCCTTATATGTGGAATCTAAAAAAAAAAATAAATGAACAAACAAAACAAAACAGAAACACCAGCACGTGCTGGCTGATGCCCCTGAGGATACTGTCCATCTGGTTTGCTACTGTATCTCTTGCATCTAGAACAATGATGTGTGGCTATAGAAGATGCCCAATAAACATTTTATGAATGAATGAATTTACAAGTTTAGACAGACCAGAAATAGGGTAGATTTCAAATGTCAAAAGATACAGAGAACAAATTGGTGGTTGCCAGAGAGGAGGGGGAAGGGGAGAAGGGCAAAATAAGTGAAGGAGATAAGAGGTACAAACTTCCAGTCATAAAATAAATGTCATGGGGATGTAATGCACAGCATAGCGAATGTAGTCAGCAACATTGTAACAACTTTGTATGATGACAGATGGTAACTAGTCTTATCAGAGTGATCATTTTGTAATGTAAATAAATGTCAAATCACTATGCTGTACCCCTGAAATTAATGCAATATTGTATGTCAACTATACTTCAATTAAAAAATAATTCAGAATAAACAAACTCATAGAGAGATGTTTCCTTTTAAAAATAAACACACAGGTGTGTACTGTTTTGAGTAGTCTCTGTTTCACAGTAAAAGGTGTAGAATTCTAAGCAGTAGTAGGAGAGTATTCTTCCCAAATTTGCATAGAAAGACTGAGGCCCAGTCGCCTTGCCTTGTCATTAAAGGAAGCCAAGTGATTAGCTTGCTCAGGCTATGTCAGTTATTAAAATACTGTCTTTACGCTCTAAACCCATCCTTGTTGCTTTGCTTTGTGACCTTGGAGCTGGGACTGCAAAGAGCATTTCTGCTTTGCTAGCTGGCTGTCGTTTAGACTCTGTCAATAGGGGGCGCTAGAGGGAGCCTGGGGGTTGGAGGAGGGAGAAGGACTTCCTTTCTGCTTGCCTTCTGATTCCTGAGAGCCTCATCCCAGCATGCTGCTTTACCCTGGCAGCAGCTGTTCATTCCCTTAGTAGCAGCTGACTCGAGTTTGCAGTTTTTCTAACACATGTAAAACCAGCTTCATGGTGTGACCCTCAGAGCCCAGCACCTGCTTGCTGATGCCCCTCAGGATATTGTCCACCTGGTTCACTATTGTATCTCCAGCACCTAGAACAATGTTTGGCTATAGAAGGTGCCTAGTAAATATCTTACGAATGAATTAGTTAATACATTTAGACAGACTAGAAATAGGGTAGATTTCAAATGTCAAAAGAGATTCTCTCCTCTGCCCCCTCCAAATCTAGATGCTATCTTAGGCGGTTTGCATTAATCTTACTAAAGTAGACATTAATTGTTCCATTTTTAGATGAGGAAATTGAGTCTCAAAGGCTTAAGTAAATCAAGTAACTTAACCAACTTTACCATTCTTATAAAAAACAGAACTGGGGTTCAAATTCTGGTCCCATCTGAGTCCTACACCTGGGCTCTTTTCCCGCTGCTCTACAATTCTGACAGTTTAAGGACTAATGAGGAGAGTCATTGACAAAGTATATATATTCTGATATTACACATATATACCTTAAGACTGTGTAACTATGAGGAGCAAACATTTATTAGAATGGTACTATTATAACCTTTACATCTCTAATGAAAACTCACAGAAATTGGTGATAAAAGATGCTTTATAGATTGTGAGAATGATCAGCAGGATACATTCTTGGTAGTCTGGAAAGGAGGTTCTATTTCTGGCTCTGAGGCTCATTAGCCCCGTGACCATGGGTGCACCAGGCTCATTAGCCCCGTGACCTCGGGTGCACCAGGATCATTAGCCCCGTGACCTCGGGTGCACCAGGATCATTAGCCCCGTGACCTTGGGTGTGCCAGGATCGTTAGCCCCGTGACCTTGGATGCACCAGGCTCATTAGCTCAATGACCTTGGGTGTGCCAAGACCTCCCCGTGTTTTACTTCTCTCAGCTGCAAGGGGAGGCAGCCAGTCTCTGGGACTTCGGATGCACACACTGTCTAGCCTTGTAATTTGGCAATTCTATATATTATACAAAAGTGAACTAGCTTATCCCATCCAGACAACAGGAATCATCCAAATGTAAGACAGGTGATAAATAAGTGAAAGCATAGACCCACTATTCTTCCATTAAATGTTTGTATTGCCACACATGAAAATCTATTCTTATAATTTATGATTTGTGCTTTAAGAGGAATTTGCAAAAACATTAAGTAATGTAACATTTTTTTTCTTTGAGTTAGCTAGCTTGAGGCTAAAATGACTTCTTAAGGTCTGTGTTGTTTAGAAACCGTTTATTCTCCACATGGAAAAATTAAGTGGAGGATTCTGTTTCTGGCATCATGGAAGGATCTTTTGAGAGGTTTATCCATTTAGGTGAATGAAATAAGACTTCTTGTTTATTGTCCTTAAATTACTTTTAAAAGAAGCCATTAGAATACTTTAAATTCTCTCCTCTTTGTGGCTGTAATTCAGTTATCATGTGGGAGATGCATTAGAAAGAGTTCTAAAAAATGACTCAATCGATTACAAATAATAGTTGCATCACAAATTAAATTCAATGAAATCTCTGTCCAGTAGTTGAGCATCTGGGGGACCTTTGACATTCTCCTCGATTTAGAGGTCCCTGAAACCTGTGACCCTGTAGTGTACAGGTAATAAGGATGCTGCCTCCCTTCCCCAAGGTGCCACTTCCCTTCCCACCTCCAAGGGAGACCGTGAAGGAGAGAAGGGTGGAATTTCAGTGGAAAGAGCCCTGGCCCCTGCCAGGGACGTGGCAGTCCTGAGTTCTAGTTCTCCCTTGGCCTGGGCTTTGCTGTTACTTTGGGCAAGTGACCATTCTTCTCTGGGCCTCACCTGTAAAAGAAAGTTTGGAGCAAAATATCCCTGAGACCCTTTCTGGGTCTACTAGTCTATGACTTTAGAGCTGAATTTTGGGGATGTTCATGGTCTGTCCAGAAGAGACTGACGAAGGGGGTTGAAGAAACTCCCTCAACAGAGGGCTATTACGAGTAAGGAAAACTTGACCCTGAACAGACTGAGAGCCCGCCTCAATGGGGTCCTCCCGACGGCTGTGTGGATCCCTAAGTAGGCTTTTCCAGGGGAGTCAGGAGACAGTTTTGATCCAGGCAGGCTATTTGACTAACTGGCTTGTGCAGCTTGTCCTGGGAGTAGCAGAACAAGAACCAGTTGTCCCAGGAAGAGAAGTACTATTTGTTTGAGCCGTGATATTTATATTTAATAACCCAAGACCTACGGGGACAGAGACTGATACAAGAAAATGTTATTCTCCCTTCACAATCCGAAGTGTCACATTCTTCTAGGTCAAAGCTGTGTCTTTCTTTTCCACCTGATTTTAAGGTAGATCATCTCTGATTTAGTAACTTCCAAGAATCCTCTCAAGGAGAGAAAGAGTAAAAAGGACTCTACGCAGAGTTTCTTAGCTGACATATTTTCAAATTACATTTTTATTTGGGTGTTGATATAATAAAACTAAGCCTCTGTTATGGTCCCATTCATTTCAGACTTGTAATCTTCTTGTGTTCTAGTCAGTCATGTTGAAGAGTGTCTGGCCTAGAGGGGCCTTCAGAGGCAATCTAGTCCTTGGCATGCTGATGAACTGGCGCTCTGAAATCAAAGGTCCAGATCTGTAGCATCTGCTGACTTCTGCGGCGTAAACACTCTTGCTGTGGCCAAGTTCAAGGTACTAATGTGACGTCACTGAATCGGAGTTGGGAGGAGAGGTACACAATTGGCTCTCCTGATCTGGTGAGAGCAGGTTTCAGCACATCCCTGAACATTCTCAATTAATAGACATGTGCAGCATGTGGAGATGATGTGATGTGTTAACGGAGGCTCCTAAAGGACTGAGGTGACTTAAGGAGGGGCAGCTGCTAAGGAGAGCCCTGCAGGGAAATACAGGATGTCAATCAATGGACAGGAAAGCTGCAAGACTGTGCCAGCAGGTATCTGGGCCCAAAGCTGTTAGATATCCTCTTGGGCTAGTAGGGAGACGAATGGAACCAAACTGTCCAGAAATAGATGGCACTATACATAATATATGTACATGTATTTAACATATATATGGTGAACATGGTGTCCCAATCAGTGGGAAAGGAGGTATATATATTAATTATATATTTTATATGTGTTTATAATACATATTATTTTATTTTATACTTTTACCTACATGTTGATTTATATTCTATATATTTGTGTATAATTATGCAATATTGATTATAATAATTAATATGGCCCATGAGCCCCTGTTGTCTTGAGAACGGACACCCTACTCTGACTAATTCCAGGTAACCCAGTCCCTTCTCACAAGACGCAGTCTCTCAGGGCTCGTCTTTCCTCTGCTGCCCCTCCACCCTGGCCATCTAGTTCCCCTGGAGGCTCAGGCCTCAGCCCGGGGGCGGCTCTCAGACGCGCGTCCCTGCTGCGGGCTCCACCACGGGGTCCCGGGGTGACTGTCCTCTCTGTCCACAGCCGTGCTCCGGACGTCCCTGTCCTCTCAGCCAAGCGACTCCTCCCAGAGCGGAGCCCCCCCGACTTGTGTCGGCCTCGGGCCGCTGGCCCCGCTTGGGCTGCCCGGGCTGCGGCCCCGCTGCGGCGGCCCCTGCCCCGGCAGCCGGCCTTCGATCCTCCGTTCCTCTCCCCACGCCTCTCAGGGGCCGACAGGACGCCCCGAATCCCTTCATCAGCCTGTCAGGCCCCTGCGGAGGGGCTAACCATCTCTGGGCTTCCACCTGGTGCTCCAGGCCTCCTCCCAGTCCAGAGGGGATCCTTGTTCCCACTCTCGCCCTCCTGAGAGCTCCCTTGTGCTTCTGTGCTCTCTGCTGCAGTTTAAACTCCGTGATGGAATCCGCCAGGCCTTCACCTCTGGAGATGTGCAGCTTTGAGAATTCAAACGGGACTTGGTCTGCGAGATTGCTGTTTCTACTTTGGATTTGAAAAGCCTATTTTTGTACTCAAAGCCAAGAATTTGAATATATATATTATATACATATATTTATCATTTTGCCTGTTTGTCTCTTTTGAGACCCTCCCCCTCCATTCCTTGGTGCAACAAGCCAATGTGAGTTTTAGGTGATTATAAAAGAATGAAACTAAAGATCATATAGATGACTATAAATGTCTGATCTTTGGATGGAAAAAATAGTTTTTTCCTAAAATTAAGAGTAATAGAAGAAATTACAAGAAAAAATGCCAAAAGTTTTGATTACATAAAAATTAAAAGTTCTTAATGTTAAGAAAAGCACACAATACTAAAGGAAAAAATAATAGTCTGGGAAGTTCTTTACCCAAATATAAGAGATAAATGATAAATAACCTTTATATGTAAAGAATTCAGACAAGTCAATTAAAAACACTGCGACATCATAAAAATAAATGAGCAGAGCATAGAAGTAAGAGGAGCTACTAATGACTAATAAAATCAGGTATCAAATTATGCAAATTAAAATTAAAAATGAGCATACTCAATTCTGGTTAGAGTGTTCTAAGAAATACATTCTCAAATTGCTAAAAGGTGTGAAAATTGATATAATTATTTTTCTGATAGCAAATTGAAACTAGAACCTTTCTGGTAGCAAATAGGAATTCAGACCTTTTGATTTCAGAATTCCACTCCCAGGAATTTAGAAGTGAAAAAAATGGATGGATACAAAGGAAAAATCAAAATAGTTGGTGGGATAATGGTTCATAAATCATGAAACCTTTATTTGCAGGAATATTATATAGCCATTAAAATATTTCTAGGGTTTTAGATGACTTTGCTGTGTAATATAGAAAAGAAGAACCTCGAGTTGGGTGTATGTGGTATAATCTCAACAATTGGTGATGCAGTATCTGACAAAGAAGAGAAGGGGGAAGTGTGCCAACAGTGGTTATTTTAGGAGGGCGGCATTATCATGCTTGTTCTTGTCTTCTTTATTATTTTTAATTTTTCAAAATGATCACATATTGCTTTTATAGTTAGAAAAAGAGGTATTCTTAGGATAAGGGCAAGCAATTGCACTTTCTTTTGGGTAGATTTTGAAACAGCTTCTAGAAAGTGCCATTTTCCTTGACAATCCTTTCCATCAGACTATTTAGTCCCCTATCAGCAAGAGAAGTTTTATGACCTATAAGCATAAAATAATATAAAAGATGAACAGTAATTAAAATTACATGGATGAGACGATTTCCAAAAACGTTAAAAATGGATGCCTTTTAGAAGACAGATGTCTTTGACATTTCCAAAAGAAGTCTCAAATCTTTAGCAAGCTATCAGGTGACGTCAGCTCTTTGTCAAACTGAGCAGCACTGGTACTGTGACCATGGGCGTGTACACGCATCATCTCGCTTTGTTAATCCTCACCACTCTGGGGCAGGAATAATCACCCTCATCTCCAGTTCACTTCTAGACAGCCAGCTCAGGGCTCTCAGGCGGTAGACACGTGACTCAAATCTAGATCTTGTGAGAAACCCCAGGCTCACGCCATTGCCCCCACAATTTCTCTGCAGTCTTCAGGTAATCCAACAGAGTCCTGACAACAAAACAGAAATCTAAAATAAATTTTTGTTACAAGATTTTTTAGATTTGAAGCTCTGTTTTAATTTTTGAGAATGTGATGCCATCTGGAAGTGGTATCCCATTTTAAAGCAGAGCCAGTGAGTCATGATTTCCTGACCATATATGCTGTTTACTAGTTTTAATTCTTTCTTCTTCCTAAGATTCTCTCTACCGGACAGGAGACAGATGGCTGAAACATTGTGACATCCAAGTCTGCTGCACTGCACAACTCCAGGGAGCGCCGTTCACATCATCGTTTATGTGAATGGCACCTTCTGGAACTGTGCAGTGCCCAGCTTGTGCAGCTGTCCATGGCCTTGGTGACACTGGGATGAATCAGTTTAGGTAGTGTTAGTCCTGAGGATGGTGGCCACCACCGGGGTCTGAATCCTTGCATTCTGAATTTTGCCCCACCTACTATGGCCACAGCACCCTCCCTGAGTCCTAGGTGATATATGTAGCACAGAGGATACTCCAAGAAAACAAATGTTTTGTTATTAGCTAAACTGCAATTCCCTTACCCTAACTCAGTGGTTCTCAACCCTGGGCACACTGGCATTGTCTGGAGATGTTTTTGGTTGTGACAACTGGGTATCTAGTGCTTTTGGTATTCAGTGGGGAGAGAGTCCAGGGATGCTGCTAGCCATCCCAAAGAGCGTAGGACAGCCCCTCACAACAAAGAATTGCCTGGCTTAAAATGTCGGCCGTGTAGACCCCTAAATGTACTCCCTTCTTGATGACATGGGCTGGTCCATTTGTGAACTTGGAGGATTTTCTTGGCTCTTTCACTCAGGCCTTGAATAGAAGGAGGCTAGGAGGCTAGGCTCTTTTCCCTAAATTTCCTCTTGGGAATTTTCTATTTCCTCTTAGAAAGAAGCTCTCCTTCCTGAGCAGAGCTTTCCTGAGCCATTTACCCGATGCCATTTCTTTCCTGTGAGGTTTGGTACAGCAAGTGGTGTGAAGTATTTCTTGGGGCAGGAGGAAATGCATTGTTAGAGTCCCTAGGGAACAAGAGGGCACGGGCCCCAAGCACCCCGAGAGTTCTCACCACCTCCGTCCCAGAACTGCTGCAGTGGAGGAGAAGGAGTGCATACCCGGAGGGGATGAAGGGCTGAGCCGGAAGCAGGCCATTGACATTTCTTAGAATTCTCTCATTTTATCTTCAAAATACATCTGAATTTTTTCTACTCTGTAATATACATATTAATTTTTATAAAATTTTAAAAAATTATCAGATACCTCATTTTGTTTCTCCAGGTCTTTGAATAAAATTGAAACTCCATAAACATGCACGTGTTTACTGTGGTGCTTTGCTTATATGGCCACACAGACCTTTTCTCCATTGCCCCTCTTCAGAGGGCTCGCCAGAGACCTCCGCTTTCCACATTAGAGAGAGAACACCTGATTGCTTTTGCTTGGGCCAGTGTCAGCAATGCTGAACCGTGCTGTGGTGGCCAGCTGCACCTGAATCAGAAGGAATGGTCCATCATGGCATCCCAGCTTAGGAGGGGGGTGTTGAATACACCAGTGGGCACGTCATGAGTGACAAAGGGGTTCTGGATCCCCTTCAGAAGGAGAAGGATGAAGAGAAGACAGCTGTAGTTCTGGAACTCGAGTTACAGCGAGAGTGTGACAGTGTTTCAGCCAGAAAGCCAGGACTGTGTCTTGCCGGGTAAGGTACCAGACTGGTTTCTGCAGAGAATTCCAGGGCAAGATGCCAGGAGGCAGGCCCTTGAAGGGAAGCAGTGGAGAATCTAGAACCTCTAAGCCTCTTAGCTGAGATCCCTGATGTGGAAAAGATGTACAAGTGCCAGAGGTGGTCAGGAAATGAGCTTGGGGTCCCAGGCCGGAGCTAACTGGTCCCCTATAGCACCAGGCTCCCCTCCTGAGGCCAGTCCAGACCCCTCCCCACACAAGGACTGCTCAGCATTGCTGCCGTTCCTCCCCATACCCACCATCTCCAGACCAGTGGGATAGTAGGTTGTGTTAGTCAGTGTCTAACCAGGAAAATACCATCCTCACTGGGTAGCTCAATAGAGGGAATTTACTGTAGGGGAGTGGTTATGAAGTTTTTGGAAGAGCTGTATGGCCAAACAGGAGACAGGAGGGGGCCCAGAGGTTAACAATGGCAGGAAGCTACCACCCTTAGGGCTCAAGTGACAAGTGGAGAAACACCTAAAGCCCAGGAGGCAGGGCTACCTGGTGGGAGCTGGAACCAAGGGGAGGGATTGCTCCGCAGGACCTGGAGATGAGGCAAATGTCCCCTGGTAGGGACATTGCCCAAAGCAGAGGGAAGGGGAGGAATATCCTGGCTTCTCCCTTCCTTCTGTCCCAACATCTTCCCCACCCCGCCCCGCCTGTAATCCCAGGCTCTCAATGGCTGAACCCAGATGGAAGTCAGTAGGCAAGGAAACCTGAGAGATGCAGTTTGCAGGTGTCAGCATCCTGCAACACAGAACAGAACAGGGGAAGGTGGGGATGGAAGAGAAAGCAAACAGAGAGCTGATCAGCACCCAGGTGAACAGGTCAGTACAGCGGGAAAGTGCTGGGCATGAGTTCCAAGGCCCTATAGTTGTTTAGTTAGTCTATGCATAGACCTCACTAGACCTTGTAGGATTAGCCTTCTGCACTCTGAGTGCCCCTGGACCTTGAATTCCTGAAGGAAGTTGTGGGAATCTGTGGAATCTTAGCCCAGCCGAGGTGGTGAGCACAGATGTGGGTGGTCTGGCCTGAGTACGTGTCTTAAGGAGGAGCAATCTCAGCATCTCCGCTCTGCACACAGGACTCATGACCTAGCGTGTGCACCGCATGGGAGCCAGGAGGCTCAGAGGGGCACTCCGACAAGCTCTAGCAAACAGACGCTCAGTAGGAGGGGCCAGAGGAATGAGTTGACTTCAGTGATTTCCCTGAACCTGAGGAATGGAAGGCAAACTAAAATTGGAAGCTTCTAGGCAGGAGTGAGGGGTGCAGCTTGTGGAAAAGAGGTGCAGCTTGTAGAAAGCGAGGCAATACTGGTGGAGTTACAGCCCTCTGTGCCTTTTAAGGTGTCTTACTGGAGGCCTGCTCCACCAGAAATCAACGATACAAGGAGCCAATTATGAACCTCACGATGGCGTTCCAGGGTCTGGAGTGAGACAGACACAGTTTTGAATCCCGTGACCTGAGCAATGTTATCTAGTCTCCCCTGGACTCAGTCTCTCCTCTGTATAAAATGGGGGTCATTGCAAGACTTCCTAAGATTGATGAGGTGACGCATGTAAAACTCTGTCTCTGTGCTTGGTGTGTGGTAAGCACTCAGTAAACACTGTTGAGTTTTGTCGAGTGCTCACTGCCTGCCAAGCAGTCACGGTTTGTGTTACTTACAGCAACACTGACAACCACAATCACTACTGTGGGAGATGTTAGATGTGTTAGCCCGTGGCTATAGAGCAGGACTCTAGAACAGATCCACTCCAATCTCTGTCTTAGGGAGGCTCCTGGATTCCCTCAGGAGGTAAAACAGAGGGGTCAAGTCCTCCCTGACGGCGAGGGCAGAGCAGAAGAGGACACATCTCTGAGTGTCCGTCTCTCAGGGAGCTACAAAGATGTAAATGGTAAATCCTCGCCTGCAGCAGTCGTGTTTAGGGAGAGCTGTTTCCAACACAGGATGTTGGCCCAGCTGCCACATAAGTGCCCTGAGGCCCTGTTGCTGTCCACCTAGACCATGAGCCTCCATCTGGAGGCCAGTGCTGGACATGACTGAGGTTCAATGTTGTGACAGGACCCCACCCAGCAAGGTGGGCAGTCTGGTATATCGCAAGGAGCAGGGAATTTGAAGGTAAAAGTTCTGGATTCTAATCCTGGCTGAAATGGGTCTTAGGCTTCATGGGCTCTGAGCCTCAGTTTTCTCAGTTGTAAAATAGTGAAATGTAACTGTACACTATTTAACCAGAGCTTTTGTGAAAGTGTTTTGTAAATGATAAGCATTTCTGCATGTTGATATGTTATTGTGTCATTTATGACATTACTGCCCACAAGCATGATAGAAAGACTTCTTAATCTATAAAAATATATAAAAATAAAAAATGTACAATAGAGACAAGGGAGATGTTTGTCCAGAAACATCTGGATTCAGCTGAAAAGCTTGTCCCACAGAAAGACGAGTACTGCATGGTATCACTTATGTGTGGAATCTCAAAAATGGAGCTCACAGAAGCAGAGATTAGAATGGAGACTGTGGGCTGGGGGTGGGGCACATAGGGAAATGTCGGCCAAAGGGTGCACAGGTTGAGTTCCGCAGGATGAAGGAGTTCTGGGCATCTAGTGTCCAGCATGGTGACTACAGTTAACAGTGCTGTATTGTGTGCTTGAAAGGTGCTGAGAGTAGATCTAAAGTGTGCTCACCACACACACACACACACACACACACGCATAAATGGTAACTATGCGAGGTGATGGTTGTTTTCATTAGCTTGATTGTGATAATCATTTCACAATGTATATGTATATTAAAATATCACATCGTACATCTTAAATATATACAATTTTTCTTTGTCAATTATTCCTCAATAAAGCTAGCAATAAAACTTAAAAATGTGAAAAAAGCTTTGCATAGAACACTGGAGTCTATATAATGGCGCTGCTCTCCGCACAGAGCTCTTCCTCCTTGCTGTCTTCTCTGGGGTTATGTCAGGTAAGAAGTAGCTTCAAAAAAAAAAAAAAGAGTAGCTTCCCAATCACAGAACCACAAGCTCTGCACTCTGCCCAGCTCTGCAGACTCTCTAGGACGTGTTTACAGTGACTCTTATGACACTTCTCCCCACCATTTGGGGGTGAAGCTTCTCAGATCTGCTTCTCAGATCTCCTGATTGCTTGATAGGTCCTTCTTTAGGGACTCAGTTTAGTCTGGCCTCTAATCTAATACAGGTTTAGGAAATCTGAAGCTTATAAGTATTGTGCCAACTTCACACGTACAAACACTCTTTTTCTTTTATTTTAAATCTCTCCTCTGAAAAGGATTCACATCAAGTTTCTAAGAGTGGACAGTCAGTGGCAGTTGCTCGACTGCTGGAGCACGACTCAAGTCCAGCTTACTCGGCACCTTCCTTCTGCATTTCCAGGTTCCTCCTCCTCTTTCTCTAGACCCGTCCAAGCCAACACTGGTGGCCCAGTGTCTTAGGCTTCAAACCTCATAGCTGGAAACATTGGCTTCTGCTTTCCCCTCTTTCCATCCAATTCAATTGGCCACCGAGCCCAATTCCACCTATGAAATATTTTTCCTAAATAACAATTGTGTTCAAGTCACTCTTCTGAACAAAGAAGATTCAATGCTCTGTACTGCTTCCAGAATAAAGATTAAGCTCCTCACCTGCATTGTAGAATCTCCATGTCTTCATCCCAGCCTACCTTTGGCCTTATATCTGATGTCCCCATACGTTTATTTTATGCTCCTGGGAAACCAAGTTTATAGAGGTCTTATTACATCTGGTGCTAAACCATGCCAATTTCCACCATTATTTTACTTTAATTTTAAAAAATTATATAGTAACACATGGTGATTTTAGAAAACAGAAAATATAGATGAGCAAAATGAAAAAAAATCTATAATTCAAAGTCTCAGAGATAATTACTGCCAACATTTTGCTGTATTTTCTTTCAGACATTTTTTCCACGCATATTTTTATATATGTAAATTTATAAAACTGACTTTTACTATATATACCACAATCTAATTGTTTCAATAACTAGATCATTGAGGATAACTGCATGCTTATACTTCCATATCTTGGCTGGCTATCAAATGTATGGATGTTTAATTATCTGCTCTCCTATTTTGAGCATTTAGGTTGTTTTCTATTTTTTTCACAATTAAAAAAAATTTCCTACAAACTTTATTGTAGCAAATGTTTTGTGCAAATTCTCAGTTAATTTCTTAGGGTTAATTTCTACAAGTGAAATTGGTTCTTGAACATCTTTAATGTTTTCTTATCATTCCTGTTTTCTAAACCTTGATAATTTTTATTTTTCTTCTTTGGATCCAATTCAACTTCTTTCCATTTTTATTAAAGTTTGAAGATTAAACTCAGAACTGTTAATCTAAGAAAAGGTCAGACCAGAGATAAGGACAAGACAGAGATGACTTTCCGGCTCTGACAGTTCATAATGCTTCCTAACTCCAAGCAGAATTACACGAGCTATTAACCTAACACATCTTGCTCTCACAACCGTTTATGTTATATTCGCCCCGTACCCCCTCATCTCTGACTGAATCAGCTCAGTCACTTCCCACAGTGCTATCGATCCTGTTTAAGTTCTGTTATTGTGATATATACTTTACAGAAGTTTAGGCTTGCCTGGCTAGCTGCCAGAGGCTGTTTTTTCAAGGGCACTTAGTCTGTTATTCAGGTAATCCCCTACTGAACGGCTGTTCATTTTATTCTGTCCTACATAATTGAAAAAACATTTATTGAGCCCTTTGGTGCACGTGGCTCTGTGCTGGGCTCTGGGGCACAGTGATGAAGAGGATAGTCTCTCCCAAGGAGCTCAAGGTCTAGTAGGGGAGGCTGACCTGCAAATACCTTGATTCCTCCACTGTGACCCGTGCAGCAATAGAAGCACGTGCAAGGTGGAGGAGAGAACAACTCCTTATGGAGGGGTCAGGGAATGCTTCCTAGAAGAGGTGAGAGATGAGATGTGTTTTGGAGGATAAACAGGAGTTCCATATGTGGTTGTGCAGTGAGAAGGGTAGAAAAGAGAGAGAGCACTATTTTTAAACACAAAGGAGCCTAAAACAACATGGTGCACTTAGGAAACCGTATGTAGAGTGGTATTAATGGAAAAAATGCTATGTAGAGAGAAACGGTGTGTGATGAGGCTCAAGAGGAGGACAGTGGCCGGATCCTGAATGACCTTGTGCTGTCGTGTGCTTGAACTTGACTCTGGAGGCATTAGTGGCTTGATGAAATTGTTGTGTTAGAAAGATGTGTCAGATAGCAACACAGTGCCTGGGTTTCAAATGAAAAGTAATGGAAACAGGAAGACCAGTTAGGAGGTAATTAAAATTACCCATGAAAGAAATCAATGGAATTTGGGCCAGAAGAGTGATGATGATAGAATATGACAGAAGCCCAGGGTCCTGGGCTAGGGCAGGGGCCTAGGGGACTTGAATGGGCGCAACATTGACACAAGACTTAAAAATACAGGGCAGAGAGGTTGAATGATTCCGGAGAGTTCAGGAGGGAAACCAACATTGAGAGCCGGTCATTCTAAAAGAGGCATCAGGACAAGGTTGAGTAGAGAGCAGAAACCACATGAGATGCAACAGGCTGGGCCCTGGGAACACCAGAGAATGTCCTAGAGTGTAAAGTCATGAATTTTTTAAGCAGAATAAGCAAACGACACCAACAGGGATATCCATAACAGACCAGAAAGTAAAATTTTCCTCCAACCTGAAAATCTGTAAAACATCAGCAAGAGAAAGTCCTTGAGAAAAAAAAAGTGCTGACTGATTTCACAGTAATTTTTTGAAAATCTCATTGAGAATAAAACATTCAACTTTCATGGGCAAATCTAATAGGCACTCCCTTCCCCTACCTTACTGCCTTCTTTGTGTTTCTGGCAGGGAGGACCTTTGTACACTCGTCCACGTCCTTTACTGGAGTAAAGAGGCAAAAATACGCCATTTATAGATGCTGAAAACCACTCCTCTAAGTGCTAACATTCCCTCTACTTTTCCACAGGTATCATTCACTTCCTTTGGTTTGGGCTGTGTTCTAGTTATGTGATGCTGTGTAAACAAACCATTTCAAAATTTAGTGGCTTAACAACAACAATGTTTTGCTTATGAATCTTGGGCTTGGCTGGGGCAGCTTGTCTCCCACTCATCTGATGTCAGCTTTGGCAGATTGAAGGCAGAGGCATGGAGTTATCTGACTGCTCCCACTCGCCTGGTGGCTGGGGCTGGGGAGACTCAAGCAGACGGGGTCTGGAATGACTGGCACTCCACAGCATCTCTCACTATTCCTGCGTGATCCCTCCAGGAAGGTGGCTTTAGGGCAGCCAGACTTTGCTCATAGGTTGGTGGAGGGCTCCCAAGGCAAGGAGAGGGAGAGAGGGAGAGCGAGAGAGAGTGTGAGTGTGAGAGCGAGCCTGGAGGGAGCTTTTCTAACCTACCCTGGAAGACAGCAAGGATCTTTTGCTGCATTCAGGTTATTCGAAGCGAGTCACTGAAGCCAGCCCTACTCAGGGGAGGGAAGTTAGACTCCACCTTCTGTGGGAGGAGGGTCAAATAATTTGTTTTAAAACCACTGCAGTCTAAATGGGGGCAAGTTTGTAGGAGAGGAGAGGAGCCCGACCTTTGTAGCCATAGTTTGGTTGTAGGCCCTTTGTTTTAGAGATTCTTACAGAGACCTTTGCTTTTTGAAGACTTATCAGTGGCTACGAGTCTTTTATTTACAGCTTTACTGAGGCATAATTGATACACAAAAACTGCACCTTTCTATGTATACCTTTCCTCCACTTGGTGTAACTGACATTTTCACACTACATCCTGATATGCAGCACTAGACCACGAGAACCAGAACATTTCACCACAGCCACGTCTGCCTTCCTAAACATTGGATATTTTCATTTCAAGGAGCTTGGATTGCTTTCCCTACTTCCAATAGAAAAACATGAATTATTTTACACAGATTTCGGTAAAGACAGCCTTGGGAAAACCAATTATAGTGTAGACTGTCATCTTAAAGAGATGTGGACATGTGCCTACAGCTGTGACACCATCACCACGATCAAGGTGTTAGCGTGTTCATCACCTTCAGAAGTGCCCCTGTGTCCCTTTGTTTTCTTTTGTGGTAAGAATACTTAACATAATATCTATACTTTAAACAAAATTTTCAGTGCACAGCACCAGATTGTTAACTCTAGGCATGACATTACACAGCAGATCTCTAGAAATTATTTCTCTTGTATGACTGTAATGTTGTACACATTGAATAACTACTCCCCAGTACTAAGGTGAGTACTGAATCTGAGAATGACATTAGAATGTTTTTTTTATTGAGGTCATATTTGTTTATAACATCATATAGATTTCAGTTGTACATCATTCTATTTCAACTTCTGTATACACTTCATCGTGTTCACCAGGAAAAGTCTAGTTTACATCTGTCACCATACACATGTGCGCCTTGATCTCATTCACCCTCCCCCAACTCCCCTTCCCCTCTGGTAACTACCAATCTGTTCTCTGTATCTATGTGTTTGCTGTTTTTTTTTTTCTGTGAGAACGACTAGCCCTGAGCTAACATCTGCCAATCCTCCCCTTTTTCCCCGAGGAAGACTGGCCCTGGGCTAACATCTGTGCTCATCCTCCTCTACTTTATGTGGGATGCTGCCACAGCATGGCTTGACAAGCAGTGCGTCGGTGTGTGCCCGGGATCCCAACCTGCGAACCCCGGGCACCGCAGTGGAGCGCGCGCACTTAACTGCTGCGCCACCCAGCCCGCCCCACGTTGTTGTTGTTTTTTATCTTCCACATATGAGTGAAATCATACAGTATTTATCTTTCTCCATCTGATTTATTTCGCTTAGCATAAGATCCATCCATTTTGTTACAGATAGCAAGATTTCATCTTTTTATGGCTGAGTAGTAGTCCATTGTATATATATACATACCACATCTTCTTTATGCATTCATCCATTTGTTGGACACTTAGGTTGTTTCCATGTCTTGGCTATTGTAAATAATACTGCAATGAACATAGGGGTGCATAAATCTTTTTGAATTAATGTTTTTGTATTCTTTGGATAAATATCCAGCAGTGGAATAGCTGGATTCTATTCTATTCTTAATTTTTTGAGGAATCTCCATACTGTTTTCCATAGTGGCTGCACCAGTTTACATTCCCACTAGAAGTGTATGAGGGTTCTCTTTTCTCTACATCCTCTCCAACACTTATTTATTGTTTTATTGATAACAGCCATTGTGACAGGTGTGAAGTGATAGCTCATGCTGGTTTTGATTTGCATTTTCCCAACAATTAGTGATTTTGAACATCTTTTCATGTGGCTGTTGGCTATCTGTATATCTTCTTTGCAAAAACGTCTGGGTTCAGATCCTCTGCCCGTTTTTTGATTGGGTTTTTTTTTTGTTGTTGAGTTCTATGGGTTCTTGATATATTTTGGATATTAACCCCTTATCAGATATATGATACACAAATATCATCTCTCAGTTGGTAGGTTGTCTTTTTGTTTTGTTGATGATTTCTCTTGCTGTGCAGGATATTTTTAGTTTGATATAGTCCCATTTGTTTATTTTTTCTTTTATTTCCTTTGCCTGAGGACATGATATTTAAAAAGCTACTGCGAGGACTGATATCAAAGAGTATACTACCTATGTTTTCTTTTAGGAGTTTTATGATTTCAGGTGTTATGTTCAAGTCTTTAATCCATTTTGAGTTAATTTCTGTGTATGGTGTAAGATAGTGGTCTATTTTCATTCTTTTGCATGTGGCTGTCCAGTTTCCCCAGCACCATTTATTGAAGAGACTTTCCCTTTTTCATTGTATGTTTTTGGCTCCTTTGTTGAAAATTAGATGTGTAGGTTTATTTCTGGGCTCTCAATTCTGTTCCACTGATCTGTGTCTGTTTTTGTGCCAGTACCATGCTGTTTTGATTACGATAGCTTTGTAGTACACTTTGAAATCAGGAATGTGATGCCTCTAGATTTGTTCTTTTTTCTCAGGATTGCTTTGGCTATTCAGGGTCTTTTGTTGTTCTGTATAAATTTTAGAATTCTTTGTTCTATTTCCATGAAAAATGTCATTGAGATTTTGATAGGAATTACATTGAATCTGTAGATTGCTTTAGGTAATATGGATATTTTAGTTACGTTAATCTTCAAATCCATCAGCATGGAATATCTTTCCATTTCTTTGTGTCATCTTTGATTTCTTTCAGCAATGTCTTATAGTTTTCAATGTATAGGTCTTTCACCTCCTTGGTTAAAATCATTCCTAGATATTTTATTCTTTTTGTTGCAGTTGTAAATAGGATTATTTTCTTGATTTCTCTTTCTGCTAGTTTGTTGTTAGTGTATAGAAATGCAACTGATTTTTGTATGTTGGTTTTGTACTGTCAGAGACCTTTTTTGACTCCTCCCAACTCTATTTGTGTTCCACCCAACCTTCTCCAGGTCAGGTCTCCACAACTTCTGATGGACTGAAGCAACCCAGTGTAGTGGGAAAGGCAGGTGTTCAGAGTCAGGAAGACTTGATTAGTAATCTCCTGGTCTCAGGTGTGCTACTGACTTGATGTGACTGCCTTGTGATTCAGACATGTTTCTCCCAGTGAGTGGGGGTGGTGAATTTAGACCACAAATAGCATGCTCCTCTCTTTAGTCAAAAACAACCGTAAGATTTATGTGTGGAGCAATTAACAAACTTTACTGAGTGCTGCTTCCATGAGAAATGCTCTGCTGGGCTGTGTGGAAGCTACAGAGACTGGTCTGGGAGCAGTAGAGGCTGGTTCTAATCGGCGAGTGGGGGCAGCCTGTGCAGACGGAAGCCAACAGCATTACTGTCCCTACACCTGGGCAAGCAGAGCTCCCCAGGCCATCCACTGCTCTTCCCATAGTCTCAAGGGCTCCTGTGCTTTGAAATATGTTCCTCAAACTTTTCTAAGTGCCTCTCCAGTGCTTAGTTCCAGCCAGGGCCCGTAGCCATCTGAGCAGGGTGCTCTGAGCGTGGACCAGGTCCGGCATAGGCCCTGGTCTCCCTTTCTCCCCTTCAGGGTGCTCTCTGACTCTCTACACCCCCACCTCCCTGCACATGGGGTTGACCAGATGTCCAGGAGCTTCAGGACTCATGACTGTGGGGTTATTCCAGAGCTCTGTGGCAGGGGCCTGATTCTAGAAGCGTATCCCGGGGAGCAGGTAGCTTCTATTGGCTTACGTGGTGTTTGTCGTACAGGAAGACATGAGATTGGGAAACCAGAATGATGCTGATATGCTGATTCTGAGGCCTGAGAATTTGAATTTCTAACAAGTTTCCAGGTGATGTTAATGCTTCTGGTCAGAGAACCACACTTTGAGAACCACTGAACTAGTGTGAAATTGTATGTCTTGTGAGCAAACCACGTTGTATTCTTTAAATCCTTTGAGAACTTTTGTTCTTACGTCCTGTAGTGTTGGTAAATGCCTAGCTAAACGGCAATGCAGGTTTAAATATTCTCATCCAAATACTAGATACACACAAAGATACTGACTCAGGTATCACCCTGTGAAATGATGTCTGTAAATGCCCTACCTGCCTGACCTGAACTGTTGGTCACTGTTCAGTCAGTGCAATGAGTTTCTCATCATGTGACTCCCATGAATTGGATACATGAGAGGCCATGGATACCTGGCTCAAGACCAGAAAGGCAGATCTGTGGCTCTGGGGCTGCCTGATTCTTACTGTGGCTGAATGCCATAGGGGTGGGTATGCATCTGCCTTCCTTTATACATTTTCCAAATTTTTGGTGAAAATGGGATTTAAAAAAAATAAAACATCCAATCAAGGTTTGCTGGAGGAGGTAGTTCTTCAAAGGAAATGATAATGGATATTTGACAGGGAGCATTGATTTGGGAGTTTGGATTTTAAGGAGAGGGCTGAGTTTGTGGCCAGGGTTTCTGAAGTAACAGAGACTGAAGTCACTCAAAGATAACCAGCAGGTCAAATGATCCCTTAAGTGATTTAGGATTTTGCAAAGATGTCTCCAGTCCCTATGATTGAAAACAGCAGGACATCGTCAACAGTCAACATTTACAAGTAACAGGTGAGCACTGGGTCCACCCCATGATGAGGGTTCTGCAGAATGTGCAGGCCCCCTGGGGCTCACAGTACAGTCACCACACACATAAGCCACTAAGGAGCATTGCCGAGCAGGGAGGCCCCGACAGAGGTGCCGACCAGGTGCCACAGAAACCAGAGGAGGGAGGAATGTGTGTGGAAAAGTGGAATGCAGGCAAGATTCCCAAATATTAGCTTAGTTGACCTTCAATTTACTTAAGGAGAGATTATTATTCATCTTTTAAAGGTGGGCAAACTAGGGCTCAGGGATTTGCTCAAGATCCAGCAGCTAGTATCACAGGACCAGGGTTTAAATCATCTACCCACATATGGTGAATATAGAAAGGGATCTTTAGAACAGGTGATCTGTGTCAAGTCACCACTCAACCATCTACTAGCTGTGGTCCGGTTACTTAATCTCTCTCTTAGTTAACTCTTATAGAAAGCAGGGTTGTTTACATAAACCAGGATCATTGTGAGGAAGAGAGAGACAAGACACACCAGCGCCTAGCGTGGTGTCGGACGCAGCAGAGGCTACAAAGTTTGGCTTCCTTCCCTTCCCTTCTCTCCCAACCGGCCCTAAGGAGATAGCTTCACTCGGGCTCGCCAGAAGGCACAGAATAGAGGTTTTCTCTCAAGCAAGTGACTTAACCTCCTCAAGCCTCAATTTCCTCATTTATAAAATGGACATAGTAGTGCTACCTACTTTATAGAGTTGTTGTGGCATTTAAATCAGAAAATGTGTCAGGTACTTCACATAATGCATGGCACATGGTTAGTGCTCCATAAATGTAAATATAAATAATAATCATAGAAATGGGAACGTTAAGAATCTAGGGTGTTGGAGTCAGAGAAGCAGTGAGCCCTGTGCCTGCCCCTGGCTCACCCCGGAAAGCTGAGTTGGCCCAGGCTGGAGGCCCCGGAGGAAATAGGGCGGATCGAGTCATCCTATTTTATTTACTGTGCCTGCTATACAGCTCTTGCCAAGAAGATGGCGGGATTTTCTTTCAAATAAAACTGAATTGTGCACAGTCCCCAGAAGACTTTTTCCTCTGCTGCTGAACTGAGCTTCCTGAGGGCTTCTTGCTGGAATGAAGAGAATGAAATGCTTGACTTTTCCATAACAGCCTCTGGTTTAATAATTAGACATTCCAGGAATAACTGCGTTGGCAGAAGTTAGCTCCATTTTATTTTGACAGTGGAAGTGTCTTCTATTTTCTCTTTTCTTCCCATTCCATCAAAATAATGGAAAAAGCTATTTGGAAGCCTGGAGTTTTTGTAGCACAATTCAGTATTTAAGACCATGCTGTGTGCTAATATTTTCCCCAAAGGTCACAGCTAGAAATATTTTATGGTGGAGAGATCATGAAAAAGGCCTACATACCCCGTATATTCCTATATATCCCAGCCAGTACCAACTGGAGAAGTTTTCAGGTTATAGTTGTATTATAACTCTTCTTCAGATTTCCTTTCTATCTTTGCAATAGAGAGCAGGCACCATGAGATTAAAAAAGACTAGGAGGCTTTGGGGCAGAGAGACCAAGGCATGGATTCCAGCCCAGCCATTAACTTGTCCCTGGCGAGTTATCGAAAACCTGGAATCCTCAGTGTCCTCATCTGGAAAATGACATTGATAAACCCATGTGGCAGGATGGTTTGGAGGATGAGGGAACATATGTAAAGCCCAAAGAGTGTGGCAAGTAATAAGCTCTGTTTCAATACATATTAGGTCACTTCCCTCGCCTCCTCCACTGTTTTATAAGTAGGTGATGGCCAGCAAGTCTCTTAAGCCCTCCTGTTATCTGTGAAATTAAGAGGCTTTGCCAGCTAACCACACACTAATGTTGCATGGGGCCCGAAAAATCTATCTGTGATTCTTCCTGTTGTTATCATTCACTCAAGAGCTGCTCCAACACCAGACAAATCAGCTCCAAGGTGAAAGGTGGAATGACCACAGGGGGCTGGGGGCCTGTGTGGCCTCCATGGCAGAATGACCCTGGAGCCGGGCCTGAGGAAATTAGAAGAGCAGAGGGGCCTCAGGGTGGGTAACAGCCTGAACCCTTTGGGGGATGAGAAGAGTCCAGGGAGGTTTAACCCAAACCCTGCGTGGATTTCTAAATGATCAATCCCAGGGCCAAGCTAAGCATTTCTGACATGTCCAGACTGTTATATTACTCAGCACCTTTTTGGTGAAAAGCAGCAGAAACCCAATAAAAACTAGCTGAAATCCAGTAAAAGCCAGCAAAAGCACAAAAGGGATTTTATTGTCTCATGAAAGCAGGCTGTCGTTTTGAATGTTGGCCTTTTAGTTTTCCTTCTGCTTTGATGGACTTGCTCTACCTGAGAGCCAAGTTGGACCTTGGCAGATGTAGGCTTATAATCCAATAGGAAGAGACCCTCCTCCCCACGTCCATATATCAAATCCTGTGGAAGGGCTCCGATCAGATTTTGTTAGATAATGTGCGCGTTCCTCGGATGAGCACATGGTAGGATGGACATGGCCTACCACAGTGCTCAGAATACAAAGGCCTGGATGATGTGGCCGCCAATATGAGAGGGGCCAGGTGGGCCTTTTGACTTATAGTCCAATGATATCTATGTGGAAGGAGGAGTTGCTGTTTACCAACAAAAAAAGATGTGCCAGGCAAAAACAAACAAACCAAAGAGATGCCCGTGATAGGAGGCCCCACAAGCCGAACTGAATCCCCGTATTGAGCTCAGCCCTCGGTCTGCCCAGAGATGCACTGACCCTTCAGAGACCACTGAGACACAGCAGGGTACCCCTGGGCCTGGCCTCCAGGACCTTGGCCTTCTTTTTTCTCTCGGCAGCTTCCTCTTTTCGGTTTCTGGTTCATGGATCTCACACATCTTTGTCCATCACGTGTTTTCCAGTAGCAATTTTCTCACGCCCGTTATGCTTCCATCCCACCCACCTGAAAAACCCCGACTCTGGGTCAACACACCATCCCATTTCTCCCCGATGCCACCTGACTGCTGAGCTCTCCAGGGGACGGCCACAGGCCTGCACTGATGAGTGCCGCTGTAAGTTCACGGCCTGCGACCTCAGCAGGCCCTATTTCTAGGCAGTTCTGTCATCCGTCCTCCACAGGGCCCATTTCAAACATGGTGGTTATTGGCTCTTCCTCCTGTGTATAGGTTCTCCACCTGTGTCTTTTCTGTGCCCTGATTGTCTGACCTCTACAGACAACATCTTCGGGCTCTTGCCCTCTGGCTTCCTGTTGGGTTTGGTCAAGGGAGATAGCAGCAGAGGAATCAGAGGGCAAGAGGACAGAGAGGTTGGCTCACCTATTTCCCTGCTTCCTCCCTGCCTCACCATGGGTCTGGCCAGGGCTGAGTCCCTCTAAGTCCCTGTTGGGCAATTCCCTTGTGTGGCTCTAGCTCGCAAGGGCTCCCTCCCCTCCTCTTGCTCACTGTTGCCAGTTCCTGGGGGCCTCACCTCCCTTGTTTGTTCCCTTAACCCAGCCCACCTCTATTTGAACCACCCCTTCATTAATTTTCTTTAGTGAGACTCTTTTGAGTGTGCCATCTGTTTCCTGCCAGAAAGTGACTGAGCACATCCATTCTCAAACACATGGCCTCTCCAAGGACTCCTTCATCCCCAGAAGTGAAGTGACCCCTTCATTCTTACCTCAGAGGGAACAGAGGAACCTCCTCACTTTCTTCCCTTAAGCCTAAGCCCTCCTGCGTCTGCCTCCGTCCTCCTCCCACCAATTCTCCTGCTGCCCTAACACACTGTCCAGCCTTGCCTGAGACCAGTTTGTCTCCTGAGCCCTGAACTCCATGACCCCCTCTACCTGGAGACCTGTTCTGTCTGTCATCTTCTCTCTCTCTAATCTGCACCTGTCCCTCAACCAGGATTCTTCCTTCCTTCCAGCAGTCAAAGTTGCTCAAGGCTTTCCCATCCTTAAAATGACCCCTCAACACTTACTTCTCTTTAGCCACCATCCTATTTCCCTCTTCCCCATCACAGCAATCTTCTGAAAAAGATCATCTGCGTTTCATCCTCTCACCGCCCATTTGCCGAGGATGACACATGGTCTCTCTAGGCCCGGGTGGGCAGCATATCTGTTGAGAGGATCACACCACCCTTTGCTAAATCAGGCTTTCTATCTTTAGTAGGAATTTGGTTATTTCTTTTCTTTCTTGGAATATTATAATTAAGGAAGAAAATGCGTCATGAGTCTGAAAAATTTGTCAAACACTGTTAATGACAGCATTCCACGCTTACTTTTCAGTTACAACTCTGAAAAGACATCCCTGGGACGATTTAAAAGTGGTACCTCAGAGCTTGGTAGAGGGTGCTGTGGTCTGCACGGGGTGGCAGGACGAGCAAGGCACGTTTCAGGCTCCGTGAGGCAGGAAGCAGCATCACGGCCAAGAGAGGAGCTCAAGGCAGGGAGTGGGGCTGAGGGTTTGCGGCAAAGAGCATTCTATGCTGCTTATGGGAGATTACTTGCCTTAGCTTGAGGGTTACCTCCATCCCCCCTTTCCCCCCAGGCCACCTGGGAAAATCTGTAACCCTGCTAGCCAGCATTTATCAGGAGGAATTTTATACAGGAAGCACACATCTTCTTCAGCAGGCATCCAGCTCGTGTAAAGAGCACCTGCTCAGTAACGGAAGAGCATGGATTTTGAATCAGACAGGCTTGGGTGAACTTAGGAAAGTTACTAGACCTCTCTAGGTCTCGGTTTCTTCTGTACTACTCACAAATGATGCGTTCTCCACCCTGTTCAACCCCTCCACACACAGTCTCCCGATGTGTGCAGACCAGTGCTTCCCAATCCAATGTACATGTGAATCACCTGGGGGATCTTAGTCACATGCAGGCCCCGATTCAGTAGGCCTGGAGTAATTCTGCATTTCTAATGAGCTCCCAGGTGCCGCCCAGGCTGCTGGTCCTTGGACCACACTTTGAGTTGCAAAACCCTCTCTGTGCATTGATCATATGAGTATGAACAAAGAAAATGAGTCACCATCCCTTACAGCAACTGAAAGCCCCCCGATGTCCCCTAGCCTTTTCCAACGTCCCTTACAGCTCTGAGGTTTAGGGTCAGGGTCTCCTCCTACCCTCTCATTGCTGGTGTGGTCAGACCTGCTGCCCCTCCGGTCCTGTCTCCTGCCCTCTCCTAATTCACGTCCTAGCTAGCCACTGCTCCTTAGCCCTGTTAAGGTACCTCAGGTATTTATAGAGGAATCTGTATGTTCCCAGTCTCCCTTCAATTAATCAGCCTGTGCAGACTGTGTCTGAAATTTGGTCCAGACATTGTGGAATAAAGAGCTCCCTGCAGGCATGTCTTAAATTTCACGAGTACTGGGCAATAACAGTATAAATTAGCTTTTAGACTCCGAAAAAAATTGGGCCAAAAAAAATATTGGGCCAAACTCTTCCATGTGCATTTATTACTGTCAAATCAAGCGTGTATAAATGCTTTGACACATTTAAAAACCACTCTAGGTATTAAAATGTAAATAACAATAAATGACAAGATGTCATCAATAATGCCTATAATTTTATTGAGCATGTGGTACTTTATACTCAATAACTGTAACCCTCACAGAAACATTGTAATCTGCATTTCCCTCTCATGCCAATGGGGACCCTGGGTCTCAGAGAGGTTCAGCACCTTTCCCAAGTCACACAGCTCGTAGGCAGCAGAGCCCGGATCACCCAGGATGCGGGATGTGAAAGCCGGCTCAACGCCGTCTGCAGCTCCAGATTGACGGGACCTCTCAGGCTCTCTTTTCATGAGACAACCACTTCCTTAAATAATGTCTTGTTTTACTTTTTCCATTTACTTTCTCAATCCTGTTATTTGTGGATTTTATTAACAAGGCTCCCCTTAACTTGAGACAATGTGATCGTCACACTGGAAAATAGCAATGAGAGCCTGTTTTGAAATATTTAGTTGGTTTAATCTTACACACAATGATATTCTGAGGAAGAGGAGTGGGTGGGAAGTGGAGTCACCTTTTCTACCAGGTAGCGAGGCAGTGTCAATCTACAAAGGGCGAGAATAATACATCAGAAATGTGGGCCATTATTGACTTTTCAATGTGGGGCCAAAGAAGTATTTGAGTTCATACCGACCCACACACTAAGAGCCTGGTGTGCTATTTTTATTGTGAGTGACGGAATTGGGGTTAGCCTGGAGGATGGGAACCAAGGCAACGGGACTTAAATAGGAACTTGACCAAAACCATCACGGCATCAATATTCTACCAAGGAGGAGTGGATTTAGATATCAGACCCCCAGAATAGCTTTTATGAACTCGATGTGCCCTCTAAGTCTATTGACTAGTGGTCTCTCCAATTTTAAAGAAGCAAGTTTCAGTAAATTATAGCAATAAAGGGCAGTGGTTGGGACATTTTGGTCTGACGTCCCAAATATTTCCTATAACATCACAAAATGCTATTGACCCTGATTGCCTGACCATCAGGAGAACTCGTCTACCTTAAAAACAAGAAAACAGTTACCTCCCATTTTGCACACCCTCTGCTTTTTCTTTTTGAGATCATGCTCAGTACTTCATCTCCTTCAAAGGATAAGAGATGGAGGAAACAGAGGTGATTTCTAAGTCTCTAGATTCTGTAAGAGGTGCTAAAGGCTCATATAAGGTACTGTTTTTTCTTGATGTTTCCTTAAAGCCATGATTGCAGGGGTGGCCTGGCCTTCAGCACACATTCCACTGCTGGCCTCTATGTGTCTTCTTTATTTGCCAAACACTTAAATATTTCAGAGACGGTTGCTCTGTGCTTTATAAATAGCAATGTTCTAAAATCCATCAAGAAGAACTGCATTTTCTTTCAATGACGACCATCTAAAAGAAAGGCGTAGCACATTAAAGCAGCGGAAATGCTGTAGAAATGCAAAGTGACTCACTACACAGCGTTAAGTATTTAAAAGGTAGTAAAGAGGACCCACAGTAGTTCATGATGAGCAAGTTAACAGGAAAGCTAGAAGTAGGCAGGTAAAGAAAAAAAATCCACAGCTTTAGTGGGAGCAAATAGCCAGTGTGCTGTTTATTAACGTCATAAAGTGAGAGTGATAGGAATTGACCTCTTAAGAAATATTCAGCTTGTGGAGAGTTTGTTTCCGGATAGAATCCAGATTATTGGTGGTGGAAAAGACCCTTCTCTGTGTCATTGGATGGTGTTCCTTGCATTGGCGATTGAGGGTCAGGGAAGGGGTATGGATGGTGAAACACAGCATCTGGCTTTGAGTCCCTCAAAGATGTTTCAAGTGGAGCAAGTCACACAACCCCTCTGGGCCTACATTTCCTCATCTAAAAATGGGGAATGAAATGAGAATACATGTGAAAATGACTCAAACCTCTAGCTACATGGGTATTAGTTATTGTGACAAATATTGTTATTCTGACCGGAAGTAGTGGCCCTCACTTGGAAAAGGCTCCGGTTCAAAGTTCTCCATGCTGAGACTTGGAGGTCAGCATCCGCAAGCTCCTCATAGCTCTGCCCATCATGGCCCGTCTAGGCAGCCCTGCCTGTCTGCTGTGTGTGTGTTTCACTAACCTAGGAATGGCCTGATGGTTCTACTAACGGTCCTACTAAGTGCTCCCAAGTTCAGAGGACACAGGGGGACACTGAAACTAATAAAAGTATCGATAGTCTTAGGATGAGGGTTGAAAACAATTTTAAATGTTACACAGCCCTGGGAGTCAGGGATATGAAAACATCACTTATTCCTCAGTGTCCAGCTCACAAAACCATTTCCACTGAGAGCAGAACAAAAATTCTGCCAATTCAAGATAAATAGTCACTTGTGAATGTTAATTCAGTTTCAGATGCAGTCTGTGCCTCCCTTCTCCTTGGGGTGATCTAAGTCTCTAGGGGTCTCACATATTATCTTGACTGTGGGAGAAGTGTCTGGTCTTGGGCCATCCTTACTCCTCATAGGCCTTACTTCAGGGCTCTCATCCTCTTGGGGTGAGACTGCCTTCCCTCCCCTCAGGGCACTTCACAGCCCCTTTGTCTCAGCCCTGGCTCTCACAGCTGCTGGCTTCTCTCTAAATGCCTTTTGATGGGAGGGACCACTGCTTCAGAAACGTTTTGGATGCTGTTCCACATGGTGCCTGGGGTATGTGTAGGATGATTGTGCCTCCTGTTTCGGGGGACATTGCCAGTTTTCGCCTGTTGTTTCCATGTCATTACTATTAACAGCACTCTCTTCACTCACAAAAGTGTCCCAGTTTCACAATACGTTCTAAGTCCCCTTGGTATGCAGGACCCAGGGAGGTCCCTCTCAGGTCTACCTGGCTTCCCTCAGCGACCACTCCCCTCCCATTCAGACGCCTTCTTGGATGCAGAGTAGATAGGGCCCAGGGGCATCTCAACACTAATAAAGTCCACTCCAATCCTCTCACTCTGCCTCAAGGTTCTTTTTGGCAAGGAGGGAAGGGAGAGGAGGCAAATAATACTTATGTAATCAAATATCCTTCCCCGCTTCATGTTCTAAGCTTTCTCTCTTACTATTTAAATAGAAATTTCTAGAAATAAAGCAAAACAAAAATTTTCTTTTTCAGATTCCTGGCCCTGTCATTGGGCTTCAAGAACCTATGTTAGTAGTGAAGGGGAAAGTTCCAGTGGGTAGGATGATGAAGGTGTGTGTGAAAGGTGGCACCTCAAAAGGTGGTGCAAAGGAGAGGGACTAAGGGCAGGTGAAGGGGGCAGGACTTACACTGAAAGGAGCAGATAGTCCAAGTCAGCAGTGAAGAAGCTGTCATGAAGCTACATGTGAACAATGTACCCTAATTGGTTCAGACACCAGGGAGGAGAAGATCAGTGAGGGAAATACTCCTTTAGGCTAAAGTGGTCAAGGGAGGCCTTCTGACAGCCGGGAATTTCAGTGAGAGAATTGAGAAACAGGTGGAGAGCATGATATGGGAGAAAGGGAAAGGGGTCTGAAAATGTGGTGGCAGGAACTCACAGGCACTTTAGTGGACCGAGAGCAAACCAGGAGTAAAGCAATCTAGTTGAAACATATCCTGTGTGCAGAGAGGCAGCTGGACAGGAAACTGAGACAGTAGACTGGAGACAGATAGTGAGTGGCCTTTAAAATCAAGTTGATGAGTTTCAACACTATCCTCTGATATAAGGGAAACACTGAAGGATTTTGAGCAAGGGAGAGGTATAATTAGAGCAGGCTTCTCTCCCCTCTCCCTCCATTTGTTTGTTTTCTGTTTTAGAGAAATTAATCTGTCAGGTATGTAGACAAGATAAAACTTTGGAATGATTAGAGCAAGAAAGACCAGATACGGATTTTGAACCAGCTATTAAAACTATGATCAATGAGGGAAAATACGCTTTCAGTGAATGAAAAGACAAAAAACTTCATCAGAATAAGTAAACTATAGAAAATAACCAAATGAATATTCTACAACTGAATAATACACTATCCGAAATTAAAAAGTTCCTGGATGCACTTATCAGAAAAGAGACGACAAAGTGAGCTTGAGGAGAGATCAACAAAGTTCTCCAACCCAAAGAAGAGAGAAACAAGAATGAAAACAATGAACAGAGCTCAAGGACATGAGAAACAACATCGAAAGATCTAATATATGTGCTGTTAGAGTCCCAGAGGAGAGGAGAGAGACTCTGTGAAACTAATGGCCAAAATTTCCCCCAATTTGGTGAAAGACAGAAACGTACAGATTTAAGAAGCTCAGCAAACCCCAAGCAGTATCAATACAAAGAAAACCTGGGCACATCACAGACCAACTGATCAGAACCAAAGATACGGAGAAAATACTGAAAATATCCAGGAAAACCCAACACCTTGTTGGCAAGGGAAATGACTTGACTGATCACTGACTTCTCATCAGGAAGTATGAGGCCAGAAGACAATGAAACAACATCTTGAAAGCGATGGAGAAAAAAGCCAGAGAAAAGGCCCTTTAAGAAGGATGGTGAAATGAAGGTGTTTTCAGATAAAAGAGAATTTGTTACTAGCAGATCTGTAGGAAATACTCAGGGAAGTTCTTCAGACTATAGAAAATGAAAATGGATGGAAAGTTGGATCCTCAGGAAGCAATCCAGAGCATCAAAGTGTGAGTATGAGAGTCGATACAAAAGTGGCCCTCTGATTCTACCCACTTGCACCCAGCAAACCTGATCTTCCTGCATCTTCCAGTCTCAGCACGCGGCTCAGGCCAAAATCCCTGCAGTCATTCTCGCCTCTTCTCTTTCTTTCATACTGCTTTCCTGGTACCAATTCGCCAGGAAATTCTGTCCTTTCCACCTTCAGAACACGTACACAGAATCTGACCAATTTTTTTTTTACCTCTGCTGTTCACCCCCCTGGTCTACGCCACCATCATCTCTCCCAGGTCATTGCAGCAGCCTCCACACTGCCCTCCCTTCTGCTTCCTGTGACCCCTACAGACTGTTCTAGCACAGCAGCTGCATCCTTTACCACATAAACTTGATGGTGTCACTCCTCTGTCACCACCTTCTAAAACTTCCCGTCTCAGAGGTGTCGCTGGATACATCAGTAATACATCATTTTTAAATGAGACATCATTGTGATTTTTATACATTGAGAAGACTTTTAAAGAACTGAATAATTTTACTATAATAAAAAAGTCTTCTGTTTCCATTAACTTATCTATATGAACAAGGCTTCTCAGAATGTGTATCTTTAAAAAAAAGGAAGAGAATAGAATTGATGCTGAACCTTGTTTCATTCTACCAATGAAAAATATTACTCTATGGATACATGACCTCATTCAGAAAAAAAAATCCCAGCCCCACTCATGTCATTAAGAGATACATTTTCAATAAAATTTTACTTTTTATATTAAGCAATAATTTTTCAAAATTTAGAAAATATAATTTTGTTCAATTATGTCCAATAATAATTGTCACAATAACTCAATCCCTAAGACATTTTATAACACTTAGTGTCTTATGGACATAGAAAATAAAATTTAACATTTTAATTTATGTTTACATTTTTGTTGCAGAGAACTATTTCATAGGGACATCTGTAAAATATTTTCAGGCATACAAATATTTTATATCAGAATAAAATTCTGAGTGAGAAATATATTCTGAGTATAGAATAGCTTGAAGAGCAGCTGTATTACTGGAAAAACAAGTTCAGGAAGAAAAAGGAAGAATGTGGAATTTCCAACTGCTGGAGAAGACAGTGTTCATGAATTTTTTAAATGGATGATGATAGATATCAAATAGCTATGGGATTTAAATTCCATTGGGTACATTTAAGATAGGGATGTAACAACTTAATTTTTAAAATAACAATACTTATAATGCGCTGGACATGGCATCCTTTGCAACTATTTAAATTTATGACAAATGTATATTTAAATATACAATTTAAATAAATATTCAAAATATTTAAGTTGATGCTGAGTTTTTCAAATTTTTAAAAGGGAAACGTAAGCAGAAAATTTGAATTCTAGTGTTGCAATAGTATCTAACTTGGAGAATAAATATTAATACCTATTAAATGTTAATATGTGCTAGACAATGTTCTATTTCAAACATATTTTGTTATATGTTTATAATAAGGGTATGTTCTTATATAATAAGAGTAATGTTCTGGTTACTATTTATGCACAAAACTTATTGGTGGTAAGAAAGCCGCCATCATCTTCAGCTCACCGTGTCATGGGTTAGGAATCTGGGAAGGGCTGGGTGGGCCTTCTCACAGGGGCGTCCTCACAGGGGCGTCTCATGCAATTGCAGGCAGATGCTGGCTGGGACTGCAGGCCTTGGAGGGGTCGACTGTGCCCGACGCCCACGCTGGCTTGCTCACAGAGATGGGGCAGATGTTGGCTAGTGTCTGGGCACTCAGCTGGGCTAATGATCAGAGTACCTACATGTGACTCTGCACCATGGCAATCTCCAGGTAGTCAGACTCCTTACACGGCAGCTGGCTTCCTCCAGAATGAATGTCCCAAGAGTGATGAGTGACAGCTGCGTGGCCTTTCTGATGTAGCTGTGGAAGTCATATATCATCGCTTCCATCCTATTTTACTGATTAAAGCAGTCAGAAGCCCACCCAGCTTCAGGGGAAGGGAAATAGACCACATCTTTCAATGAAACGAGTGTCAAAAAATTTGAGGGCTGTATTTTAAAACTGCCACAAGTAGATAATTATCCCCGTTTTTAGAGATGAGGAAACCAAAGCATAGTGGGGTTAAGTAATTTGTAGAGCAGGTGAGTGACGGAGTTAGGATTGAAACGGAAGCAGTCTGACTCCAGAGCAGAGCTCTTAAACACAGCAGCACTGCCTCCTGAGAGAGGCAAGCCAGGAGGTACGCAGCCCCCTTGGCTGAATAGGCATAGACCCCCGCCCCCAGTTCCACTGCAGAGCCCCCTATTGACACATCCCCAACTATATCAAACTGGGGAGACTGTCCCCAGAGACTACACTTTGGGGAGCCTGTTGCTATGGACACCGTGTTGCCAGAGCCCTTCAATGACTCAAGGGATGGAGGGCAGGAAGAGGAGTTGGAGAGGCTGCAGCCACTGGTGCTAAAAGTCCCTAAGTGCCCCAGCCTCAGGTGGGACAGACCTGGTGCCGGGTAGCAGCTGCCTCCTCGCCCTTGGATGGATGTTCCAGGTGGCTGGTTGCTTGGTTGTCAGGGTTCTAATCCTAGACTACCCTGGATTCTAAGATTAAACAGCTTTCACCTGAGTATGGGAGAGTCCCCGTGGTGTGATCTGCTGTCCCCTCAATCCTTGGCTTTGATTCCTTAACAGCCACAGGGGTTAGACATCAACATGCTTTCCAGAAGAGCTAACTCCTTAAGAAGAGCCTCTTCTTTCTCCTTTCTCTCCTGCCATTCCCAGAGACTATAAGACCTCGCTATACCTCTATGATTTTTAATTTACGGTCTTGCCTGGACAGAGAAATTCACAAATCTCCCTGAGTTCTTTACATGCAGCCGACACTGAGGCAGTTGATACAGGAGGGCCGGAGGTTGATTAGCGGATGGGTGGGGCTTGGTGAGTCACCAAACAATTTTGTGGTAGACACCTAAGTGGCACTGATATCATTGTCCCTGAGCTAGGACAGAGGTCAGATTGGTGGGCATGTGTGGGTCAGTCTCATGCATCGTAACCACGAAGCCTATTACCTGCACTTTCTTTCCATCTTCAGAGCTAGTTTTCATGTGCAGTGGGCACACCCCCCACATCCACACCCACGCACACACAGGCTCTTACCGCTTCCTCTCACTCTACTATTTTTTAACTCCAACTTCACCCTCAGTCTCCAATTATAAGAGGATTCTCATGCTTCCATCCTTTGGAAGTATCAAAAGGGCCAATTACTGAATCACTTATGGTGGGCTTTAGGAATGAAAGAATGTTTGACATGCATGTGTTCACTGACATTCAAAAAGCCTCCCTTTCCTGAAGGATCATAAAATAAATTGAAAATATTATTTTTAGGTTTACACAAAAGAAATAATCCTTCTTTCGCATTGATGTTGTTAAATTTATTTGAGGAAATTCACTTTAAAACTCTAAAGGGACTCTAATTAAGTGGCTAATGAGCCTCTAGATGTCTTTTTTTATAACTCTAACATGATGATCAAATATAATTTACCAAACCCCAACCATCTAAGGTTCAGAGTCATCATTAAATGAGGCAGAAGTCCATACTTTGCAGAAGAAATAGCACTGCAAAACTTCAGCATTACAAAGTTGTTGGGGGTTGTTTTTACAATTTCCGTGTTCTGAGACATCACAGATAGTGGCCGCCTTAGTTCTTCCTCAGGAAAGTTAGAGATACCCTTTCATCCCCAGCCGGAGACCCGGCTCAATTACAGCTTTGCGGCAGGATAAGGTTAAGGGGACAAGGGAGGACAGGCAAGAGGAGGGAGGCAGAAGCAGAAAAATCAATTCAAATTACTTTGATGACAGTGACTTAGAGTCTTCTGTGACAGACAGACACGAACCTCCGCGATGCTGTCAGCCCGAACTGGGGCCGCGGGGAGTCAGATCTCGGAAGAGAACAGCAAGTTAAGGAGACAGTCCGGGCTTTCCGTAGGGAGCAAAGACAGATCTCCCAAGAAAGCCTCAGAAAAGGGGAAAGACGGCAGCCTCGGGCCCTCGGGGCAAACCCAGCTCAGGGCCTGGCAGCTGGCTCTGGCGCGTGAAGCAGAGATGAACTGGTACCTCAAGCTCTGGGACCTGTCCAGCGAGCACAGCACCACCTCCACCACCGGCATGCCTCACAGGTAAGCCGCCGCCCCTCCCTGCGCGCTTCAGGAGACACCACGTGCAAGTGCTCTCCAGAGGGGATGCTTGGTTTCTTTCCCGGTGCTGCTGGAGAGCTTAAGGGTTCTAATTGCCTGAAGGATGATTGACACTTCAGAATGTGTAACCACAAAGAGCAGTAACCTGGTGAAAATGGCAAATGGTGCTCCTTGGATTGTTATTCAGAAAAGGCCCCTGGTAAACAGGCAGTAGACACTCAAGAGCTGACAGGAAGAAGGAGTGAGGCCTTAAGATCTGTCTTAAGTAACAATCAGAGGAGGTCACAGATTGCAGGAAAACGGCCCCCTTCCAAAACAACAACAAGACTGCACTTCCTTCCCTTGAGAACTTGGGGAGGAGGGAGGGACTCATGTGCTGCCCATCTGAACAGTGCAGCAGTGTAGTGTGAACCAGTTGACTGCGAGTCTAGCCCTGGCAGTGGGGGTGCAGAGCAGACGGCACTGACCGCCAAAACAGCGTCTGGTCCCCTGTCTAAGACAGACAGCGTCAGGAGAAAAAGCCACTTTGTAAAAATGAGGTAAATGTAAAACAAATCTCTGTAGATTTTCTCCCTGTTCTTTCCTTGCCTTGGCCTCAGATAATGCAGAGGAGGAATAATTTCACAAATCTCATTGTTATAAGGAAAACTAGACTCAGTAAAAGTGGAGTCTTGAAATTTAAGAATGCTTATTCTCTATAATTGCTACAAAAAACCTCTTAGGAATTAAAGATAATTTTGCAAGGAAAATTATTGTGAAAATAAAGCCTAAAATAACTACTTTCATTAAATAGTAATAAAAATCCATTAGAAATGAAAAATGATTCCACTGAATTGGTCAAAGTATGGAAAACTTCTGTAGATACTGTGTGGTAGCTTAGAAATTCTGGAATGCGGTCTGTTTATCAGAGCATCCCAGTATGCTCTGAGCTGCCTCTTTTTATATTTCTAATTCCAAAAAACACTACATGAAAACTTATTTAGCAATTGAATTACTGATACATATAGACTAAAAACTTGTTGGATTACAAACTTCAAAATGCCTGAACTTCTGTTTTCCCCTTTCCAAGGCGGGAATAAAATAGATATTTCCAAATCTAAGCCACTATTTAACAATCAACATTTAACAGGTAGAACAAAATAAAGCTTCTGGAAATGTTCTGTGAAATACATTTACTGTTTATGGCCCGAGTGATCTGTTTGAAGCTCCTGTGAGCTGTTATGGCTAAGTTTGGATTCTGGAGGAAAGACTGTGGAGAGTGGTCTCTGTCTAAGGAAGCTTCAATGAGCTTCCCAGTGTTGGGAAGGGAATGCACCTCGTATCTATAAATCTTAAAGCTGTTATTAAAGAGCTCCTGGAAAAAGAGTTAAGTGGTAAAGGAAAGCCTTGATAATGGTTTCCTTCCATGATATATTCTTTCACTTACTCTAGATCAAAAACTTTCCTTAAAGGAGTCTAACGCAGCACCACAAAATTCCTGCTCTGTTACCTGACATTAGAATAACATCAGGTCAAAGGGGAATGTTAATTAAGGTAGCCAGGTTTAGCCAGCAACTTTGGGGGAAGAAAGATCTCCCCTCTTTTCTGCTTTACTCAAACAAAAACAACTTGTCCTGTCATCAGAAGAGATGATGCAGAATTAACGGTTTCCATGCTAATCTGTGAGGCGATGTTATGAGTCATCCCTTTCCAGTAGCCTTCTGTGTCCCTGGTTTAGTGAGTGTGTTAAAGAACAGTGAAAGTCATGTCTCTCTTATGTCATCAAAAATTAAAAATGTCTCCTCCTCCTTTATTTTTGCAACATGATTGTTTCCAGGAGGAAACTAGTGTGTGCAGTTGGAGCTAAGTTCATTTATGAATTAGATTTACTGCAGAGCTCTAGGTGTGCACATTTCAGAAAAAGGAAATTGTTCCTGTCACCAGCTCCTTTCCTCTTTACACCTTTATGTTGGAACTACCTACCTCAGTTACTGAGATTACTGGAACAGTGACAATGACTGATGGTACAATCCCTTCAAATTGTAACGTAAGCACTAGAACTTGCGATTCCCCAAGCCACCTTTTTTCTTTCCTTTATAGATGTTGCCTGTGAAGAAGTTACAGAAAGTTTTTCTGGACTTCTAACTGTTCTTTCTTCCAACAGCACGGCCCAAGAGTGGTATCTCCATTACAGACCTGTATGTAGAAGATAAATATGATTAATATAAAATACAAACAAATGTATCCATCTGTGAAACCTTACTTACAGGGCAGAATATGAAGTCCCCTGAAGAGTCCTTGAAGATGTTACACATTTGACATTTGCTATGGAGGCAAGAATTCTGTAGGTCATTGGTTAATGGCCATGAATAGGGACTTGCTAGAGGGCTGTAACTCCAATTTCCTTTCTGAGAGGATGGAATGAAAATATTTTACAGCAGGTTAATTCCAGTTCATGAGAGATGTGAGGATTGTCTTATGCCCAGATTCAGTGACAACCTATATCTGAAACAAAGTGTATTAAATGATCGGAAAAAAGCATTAGTGATAGAGAGGGGTCCAGCAGTCCTGGTATATTTAAGGAAAAAAACGGCAGGAAGCAGGGCAGAGAATGCACGTTAATCTTGTGGTAAGTGGCTCTGATCCCCTCTCTGGGGCTGTGTCTACATGGGATACATATGAAACAGTCTAATATAGTTTGCTTCATACTGGTTGATTGGCCATTTCACAGAGTTGCCCAATGGCCCTGTACCGCTGAAGTATCTTATATGTCGGCTCACTCGTCTGCATCTGCATAGCAAGGGATGGCGGTGCAGGGGCCCCGAGTCCTGGAGTTGGAGGCAAAGGGAGTTTGTTTCTGTATAACTGGGGATGTGATTTTTAGAAAATTATTTGTTGTTTTTAAAGAACATGTTTTTTCAGGTTACGAAAGTAGCATCTGAATTTGGTAGAAAATTCTGAAAACAGAACATATAAAGAAGAAAAGGGAACCACGGCTAACATTTTGGTGTGCTTTTCCCCTAGCCTTTTGAGTTGGAATCTTACTATATATTCTGTTGTCTACTTTTTGTCACTTAATATTATGCCAGTCTGTTTTATTTTCTTAAAAACCACTTAAAGCTTTCTTTGTAAGGACTATATCTTACTATTGCTTAACAATTCTTATTTTGTTTACTATTTATCATTATAATAAATAATATTACAATAAAAATATTTATATCAGATTTTTAAAAGTGATATCTCTGGTTATTTTCTTTCTTTTCTTTTTTTTGTGAGGAAGATCGGCCCTGAGCTAACATCTGCCAATCCTCCTCTTTTTGCTGAGGAAGACGAGCCCTGGGCCAACATCCATGCCCATCTTCCTCCACTTTTTATGGGACCTTGCCACAGCATGGCTTGACAAGCGGTGCAGCGGTGCGCGCCCAGGATCCCAAATGGCGAACCCCGGGCCCCTGCAGGGGAGTGTGTGCACTTAACCGCCTGCGCCACCAGGCCGGCCCCTCTCTGGTTATTTTCTTAGGCTCTATTTCTAGAAGTGGAATTAATGGTGACTATTACGTATATAATATTACATGTACATATATAAACACACATACATGTTTATTCTTAATGCGACCGCTGTCTCAGTGTACCTTCCCACGGCAATATTTGAGAGCACCTATCTCATTGCTTTCTCTATATACGCAGGGTTTATATGGAATCTATAGCACTGAGTTATGTAGTTAAACAAATTGTTGGGCAAGTTAATTAACTTTTCTGAGTTTCAGTTTTTTTGACTGCAAAAGAGGACTAATAGCATTATAAAGGCCTGTTGTAAAAATCAAATGAGATAATGTACAAGTGATTTGAATAGAGTAATGTGCTTTGTTTTCAAACTCTCGGAAATAACAGTTGAGATATGACCCCATAGTATGCATTGTTGTGTTTAAGCTTGTGAAGATAATTAAGGATGAGGTGACTCTTAAAATATCTGCAAAAATGTGCACTTCACCTGGCACCTAACAACTGAGGATCCTGTTGTGCTCCTTTATGACAGAGCACCGTGTGTTCTGACAGAGGCACTTTTGGGATTCATACAATCACCATCCTCCTGGGGAAAAGTGACTTGGGGATAGAATATAAAGAGCTTTGAAATACCATCAGTATTAACATTCCAAACCATAGCCGACTGAACCTATTAAATTGAAATGACTGGGGACATTTAGGAGGACAAGTCAACACATGAATGAACATTTAGCTATAGCATTTTCATAGTGATTTCTACCATCTTAATAAACGTTTCTTCTTAACCGGAGCCACATTTCTAATATTTCCTCTTTCTGCTATCAAGACTCCCTGACTTCCTGGAAGTCATTTACTCCTGCCCACTTCCAGAGGATCAGATGTGGTTCTACGTGAGGACAGGCAGCTCTCCAGGGTGAGTTTTGGTGGACTCAGCTCCTGCTAACAGGACAGCAGGTTGGTCCACGAGCTTAGCAACCTCTGGCTGAGTTTACGCAGGAAGATCTGGTTGTTGAGAATCAAGCCTGCGCTCAGGGAATGCACACTGTTCAGTGTTGATTGAGCATCCTCTTTCTACACCTACCTGTAGGTGACACACAAAGAGGAGTTAGATAAGATCACTGCCCTCAGGTTAAGTACAGCCTAGGGGAGATAAGACGTGTACTTAAATAAGAAGTGCTGTACAAAAGAAGGTCATACAGAGCTTGGAGGAGGAGTGCGTGCTCCCTGCTGGAGTGATGAGCCCTGGACTTGGAAGATGTGCAGGACTTGAGCAAGAGGAGATGGGGGCTGGGGAAGGCAATCTGTGTGGAGGGAGGAGCGTGAGCAAAGGCGTGGATGTATGAAAGCAGGAATGGAAAGGGAGGGCTGCTTCCATTCATGAGGCTCCTGCAAGCGTCCTGGAAAGCAGGCTGGGGGTGTGGCCAGGAGAATGGGAGGAGAGGGGACCACTTCAGACACATGGGAGTTGGGCAGGGACCAGGCATGGAGGAGAGGCAGAGTGTGTAGCCGACTTGCAAGAAGAGGCAATGGAGGGGGAGAGGATGGTAGTTGAAGTCGGCAGCAGGGTCTGGGGAGAAGTTTGTGGGAGAAAGCAGATCTGTAGATGTTTTGGGGCAGAAGGGAGGAGTTAATGGCTAGAGAAAGTGGGCAACACAAATAGTGAAGCAAAGTCCCCACAGAGGAAGAAGACGGAGTCCAGGGCAGCAAATGCGGGTGTTAGCTTTGGCAAAGGGCAGTGTGGGTGGAGGCGCTGGTGATGAAGAACATGCCTCTTGGAGGCCTGTTGTCTGCAGGCTGCACCCAGCAGCACCACGTACCAGCTGGAGGCTCTGGGCAGGCCCCTTGCCTGACAGAGGCAGTTGGCTTGGGGGTTAAAGCCATAGACCCTGGAGCCAGGCTGCTGGGTTCAAGCCTTGGCTCTGCCACTGACCAGCCACGTGACTTCGTTTCTTCAGCTATTAAAGGTGAGTAATGAGAGTACCAAAGCCATAGAGTTTTTATGAGTGTCAAATGACTTAATAAGTAAAGCACATGGACCAGGGCCAGGCACACAGTGTGTTATTCATAGTTCCTGACACAGGGTCCAGGCCCCTCTTATTATCTTGAGATTATTATTGGATCTACCAAAATTAGGGATGCCTCCCCTTTCTAGAGCATACTGACTCTACTCTGATTCTGTGAATGGGTGCAGGAATAACTAGCTCAGAGACTGTTATGAGGATTCCATGGAAGGATGTAAAACATTTGGTGTGGATGGGACACTCCACCAATCTTGGTCCCCTCCTAGCTTTCCCCTCCTTTAGTGACCTAGAACACGGTCGATAGCATCAGTAAAATGGTATCAGGGCAGAGTATGGAGAGATGGAAATGAGCTTCAATGGAATAACTCTAAACATTTAAACCAATATTTTTTTTCTTAAAAAATACTATTGATTAGTTTCTTTTCTTATTAAAGAGAAAGCTCTTCCTTTTCTAAAAGATGCTACCTATTTCTTAGAGCAGGCACACTTTCTTTAAGATTATAACTCTTGGAATGTTTATCTAAGAAGTCACATGGAAGTATCTTTCCAGAGATGTTAGAATGTGAGGACATTTTTCTGTAGTTTACTATGATTTTAGACAAATGCTAGAAAAATTGCTTCCTAGCCCATTGTTCTGTTGTTCTGAGTGTTAGTGCAAATCTTAGACTATCGAATGACTGGGTGAGGAGCGAGAGAGTGAACCTCAACAGGACAGGAGTTAGGTAGCCCGAGAAAGTTCCCAGCATCTGAGCAGCAGTGTCTGGGGTGGGGTGGGGTTGCCATGGTCCCTAATGGTGATGATGGTGCCCTTTGACTGAAGGACCATGAGGCTGTGGCTGCCTTGTGCAGCTGTACCCCCAGGATGGTGAGTTGGAAGTAGACATTCCTGGGCAGGCACACGCACTCCCACGATAGTGGCCAAATACACAGGGGCTTCTTCAGTTTCCATCCCTGTGACCGCTTTTTGGATTATCTTGGGAAAATTGAGGCGGTTTCTCCTTTTATATTCCTGTTAGTTGGGCCATGTTTGTTGTGTTCCCAGTTCCTTATGGACTGTGGACACCTTGAAGGCAGTGTCTATGTCTTGATCCTCTGACTTGCCCACAGGGTTCTTTCCTACCTGGAAGTTAGTGGATTATATAGAGCACAGCACCTCCAGTTCCTCTTCTCCTGAGGTCCTCTGCCTTTGCAGGGAACAGGCTCACGTAATGGCAGGAGCACTGGTTGAGGGGCTTGGAGCATGATTTGAATCCCATTTTGCTCCATGACCATAGTAAGGTTTTTAAAATGCTCTAGAACTCAGTGCCTCCTCTGTATAATGAGAAGACTAGACAAGATGCTCTCTTGGGCTCTTTCCAACTCTGAGCCCATGTGGTATAATAATAATATCATAAGCCAGGTCAAAGGGCAGAATTTGAATTCCACTCACTGACCTTTATAGAGATTGTGCAATTGTGTTACCTCTGCAAGAAATAGGAAACAAGCTGATGCTTTGTTTTGAAGTTGTAAAAGCAGTAAAAAATTCTCTGACTTTTAGAGTGTATTATTTTAGTAATTGGTTGACCATTGTCAGATATGTTTGACTTTTTAAAAAAGTTTTCTTTAATAGAAGGAGACAGAGTCATACAACATCTTCAGTTTGTAATGTCCGTTTATGAAATGTTGTCACCTTCATTATCTCACGTGCCTTCACGCGACATAAAGCATGAGCTCTTATCTCCCACTTTCCTTTGGGAGAACATGCCTCATGATGGTGGCCTGCCTGCTCTTGCAGCCTAGACCAGGTCTCCTTGTCCCACATCCAGGGCTCTTTACACGCTTTCAGTGTTTCCCAAACTATGGCACACTAGCTGTGCCTGAGATGGCTTTGGGGGGCATGTGGACATTAAATCTTTCAATGGTTTTAAATTTATTTTCATGAATATTAGGAAGAAATGTATAACTTACACCTCAAATCTATGAATTCATGGCTATTATGACAGAGGACAAGGCTAAGTTTAAAAATAAGTGAGTCAATTTAAAGGAAAACATTCACTAAATATGAGTAGAGGTGGAACTCAGACCTGACAAAAATCCTGAAGGTGGTACACAAAGGACTGTTTATTTCATCTCCTGCACATTTGTCAAGCCCCTATAAAGCATCAGGCCCTCTGCCCAGGGCTTTCTGTATTCATTTCATTTAATCTGTATGTGGGGAATCAGAATTTGCCACCCCAAAATGTGTCTCTTTGGCTTGATTATTTTTAAGAGCAAAAGACTCAGGAAGAAACTTTGACCTTCCCCCTAACTGCCTAAAATAATTTAAGATAGAAGGCCTGTTCCAGAAAGAAGCTATTGCTGTGATAACTATTGTATGATATGAACTAGGTGTGGTGGATAGGGAGGAACCTAGAAAGGCCCATTTGATCAAAGTCCTCTCCATGTCCCATTGTCTTTGTAAGTCACAGCAAACACTTGTTTACCAAACACTTGCTTTTCCATCTCCATGTGAATTGCCTTCCTCCCCTTTGAAGTCCCAAACACTACCCCCAACATCTTCCTTTGCCTTTAGCTGAAGATGATATTTAAGGTGGTGGTATCAGCCATTTTGGTGAGTTACTCAGTTTTCCTGGGTTTACCCCCTGTGTACATGTTATTAAACTTTGTTTGATTTTCTCTTGTTATTCTGTTTCATGTCAATTTAATTCTTAGACCAGCCAGGAGAACGTAGAAGGGTAGAGGAATAGTTCTTCCTTCCCAACACATAGAACAGCCCATGGACTTGTTACACCACACATCCTCCAGTGATGAAGAGTATGGCTCTGCTGATTCACTTTCTATTGTTGATTATTTCTTTCTCCTTTTCCCATTAAGAGGATAAAATATTCCCTAGGCTGCCTCTCTGCTGTATACGCTCAAGTATATTCCAGCTGACTTATTTGAGCCATTGCTGTTTTACTCCCTGTCCAAGGCAGCCTTTCTGTTCTGTCTCTAGATACTGAATATTCTGCTTCTCCTTTGGGGAGGTAACATTGTGCTGTGATTTTAAAATTTAGCCATAGTTATACACCTTTCTTTCATTTTATACAGCTTAATTGTATTGTATACAGCTTAGTTTATTAATTTTTTATATTTGCCCTGCAGCTTATCGTGTGCTTCTGGTCTTAGCCAATGAGAGACAGTGTGCATCTTGCCTTTTCTGTAAGCCTCAGGGGCTACATAAACCTGGGGCAGACTAACATGAGCTCTGATGTCAGGCCAGCCTAGGTCTGCATCCTGATTCCGCCATACACTATCTATGTGACCTTGACCTCAGTCTCCTCACTTATAAAATGGGAGTGACAGCATTATACATTCACAGAGTTGGGAGGATTAAACGGGATCATATCTAGAAGTTTTAGCACTGCGGTGAGTGCACAGAAAGGGCCCTTCAGCAAATGCCACCGTTACCATCCCCTGTGGAGAGCCATCAGCCTTCATCTGTTGTTTTGCCTCCATTCTCCTGTCGCTGGATTCCTTCCACAAGCTCCCTAGCCTGGGAAAGCCCCCAACCCTCCAGAATGGTCTTGACATGCTGCTTCCTCCTTGCTTCACCTAGAACCTCATTCTTCCAAGATTTTCATTTACACCCTCATTTAAAATCCTTTCTGCTTAATGAGGGTCACACATCTGTCTGACGCATCCTCCCTCCATGTGCAGTGGGCTGGTCTGGTCCTTGTCTCTGGACTAGAGGGGCCTGGGTTTGAAATAGCTGGCTAGCTATGTGAATTTCAGCCAATCATGTCCCCTCTCCGAACTTCAATTTCTCTGTCTAAATGGTGGAAATAAAACATCTGTGTTATCTATCTTCTAGGATTTTAAAGATTAGATACAAGCGTATATGTGAAAACACTCAGTATCTTATAAACCACCATCTATATATTTGGTATGATATTATTTTTATTACCTTCTATCCTGAGACGCTGGCTCTAGTTCAGTCTAGAACGTGGCTTGAGAGCACGGTGACCTCCGTCTGCTTTTCTGGTAAACATAGGGGTAAATGCAGCCACACTGCTTTCCCAGACCCTGCACGGGGTTTCCTGGGTGTGTTGACAAAGACTGTGACATTTGTCTTCTTTCCTGAAAATCAACAACTGCTTATTGAATATTTATTATACACCAGCACTTTCCCTAGATTATTCAATTTAATCCTTTCCAATAATCCATGAGGTGGCCATTTTTATTATCTCCACTTTACGGGAGGAAGCTGAGGCTTAGAGAAGATGCTCCCCAAGCTCAGACTCAAGTAAGCGACAGAACCAGTACTTGACCTTGGGTAGTTGGGGTGCAACTGTTGCCTCTTAATCCTAAAGAACCCTCCCTCCCCTAGTTTGGACTGATTATCGATTGCTACTGAAATGTCACTTAGGTAATTTCACCTTTCACTTTCCCTTACAGTGTAAGGTTCCTTCTGTGGGGTGTGGGAGTCACGGCTTCCCCTCCCTGTCTGCGGTCCTTGACTTTTGCCCTGCTCATGTGTAGCCAAGGGCTGGGGGTGTTTGGGGAGCAGCTCTGATGGGGATGAAGTCACGCAGATGGAGAGTGAAGGGCTGTGTAATAGAGTGGACTGTGAATTTCAATATTTCTTCAGGCTTCTCTCCCAAGGAGGTTATTTCCATCAAAAAAGCTGTGTAAGAACAGAGGCCCTGGAGGCCCCCAAGTGGCACCCTCTGTTAGATGAATTTAACTCAATTTCAGCTCTTAGGTTTAAATCAGAGTCTTTGGCCATCTCCCTCTCATATGAGCTCTGAGAGGATACAAACGTTAGACAACAACAGCTGCCCTGGCCTTTCCAATTTTAGCTTGTGGTTGTCACTAGATGGCATGTGCTAATGTCCTGCCAGAAATTTTCACTGTTGTATTCTGTGCTTTTGCTCTGTGGGAGGAGGAAACAGCATATCTTTGAGGAGCACTTGCTCACGTTTCTCTGGAGATGACAGTTGAAACGATGCTCCTTTTCCCGGCAGCCTTTCTAGCTATATGAAATGTCATCGGGTGTCAATCTTACAGTTTTGGAGAAAAATCTCCATTCCAAGGCAAGAGAAATTGGGAGTTTTGTGTGCATTGGTACACATATTGCAACCTAGTTGCAAACAAAAACTTGCCAAATATTTCTTCAGTCACCAGGAAATTAACCTGGGCTCCAGACTAGATATCTGGCTCTGGTTCCCAGTCCCGGAAGGGCTTCTGAATGCTTATTATGGTCAGGCTGTAGGTAAATATCCTCTCCAAAATAAAGTCCATCAATTTTATTAAAGGTAACCCTAGCTGCTAAATCCTGCAACCTCGGTGACTTGACATAAAACAGTTTATTTCTTAATCATGTAAGTCCAAGCAGGGGGAGGAGGTCCAATCAGGTGGGAGACAGGCTGATGAAAGTTTGGTCACCTTCAACTTTTGTTTTCTACGCTGTCCGGTGGCTGAGTATTGACATCGATCGAGCAGACAGCAGAAGAGAGCATGGAGGATCAAGTGGAGGGTACTTTATAGGCCAGGCATGTAAGTGGCACCAATGGGCAGAAGTGACTTTGGCTGGAACACAGTCACATGACCATACTGAACTGCAAGGGAGGCTGGGAACTGCAGTCCAAATGTGTGCCTAGGAAGAGAGAGAAATAGGTATGGGGAAGAGCTGGCCGGTCTCTGCCGCAGAGCCTTGGTCAGAGCAGAGTGAAGGAGGTGCTGAGGTAGAGTTTGGCTGTTTCCTATAACAGGGAGAGGCCAAGGCACCGCTTAACCATCAACGTTATTCTCCTCACTTAAAGCCCAGCCTTGGCCACGTGGTGGGTCCGTCTCTTTCGGCTTCTCTACTTGGAACTCACTTTCCTGTTTCTCTGAGAAGGCTGTGGCCCTTCAGAAGCCTGTAGATGGTGATCTGATATCAGCTTGGCAGGGACTTGGAACACAGCCTTCCTTATGTCAACCCATGAGTGCTCAGCTCTCATTTTGAACCTCGCGGAGTTTTCCTGTTGCCCTAAGGATTACTATGGATGGATGAGCCGGAACCTCTCTGCAGCTCATGTTTCACTCCTCCTTCGTCCAAGTGTGAGATGGAGCTGCCGCAGTGCAGCAGTTCAGCCCTTCCCAGGGGAGCAGCCGCAGGCTCTGGCACCACAGACACGGGCTGACATCGCATGAGGCAGGATCAGACACGTGGAAACAAAAGTCAGAGAGCCCTTGTTGAGAGCCAAGAGAGCTCGCTAATTCACTCTGTTATTTCAGAACCGGACAGGTGTGCTGTGTGGTTTTTTTTTTTTTTTTTTTTGAGGAAGATCAGCCCTGAGCTAACATCCATTGCCAATCCTCCTCTTTTTTGCTGAGGAAGACTGGCTCTGGGCTAACATCCCTGCTCCTCTTCCTCTACATTATATAGGATGCTGCCACAGCATGGCTTGACAAGTGCAAGTAGAACCTGTGAACCCTGGGCTGCCAAAGTGGAGTGCGTGCACTTAACAACTATGCCACTGGGCCAGCCCCCAGGTGTGTGTTTTTAAAGAGTTTCTATGACAGTATGTTCATTCAAACAATGTAATTATGTTTTTCTATGCTGTGCCTACGGGATTCTTGAAAACAGATAAGCCAGTCACTCTGTTCCCAGCGGCAGGATACAGCATGGTTTTGAATGTAACATCATTAAATAAAACTGCATATCATCAATGATGTTCTGGCATTCCTTCTCTGGCTCATTATCCTCAAACAAGATACATGCAGGTTTTTATGTGGAATGGTGAGGAATTTGGGGAAAAACTGGTTAAGAAAATTTGGGTTTATATTCAAGAGACCTTTTTTATTATAAATATCTCCCAGTTGAAATCGTTCACTTAAAAATAATCAGAACCCAGAGTGCATTTTGTAGCTGAATCTTCATATTTAATTTGATTACAGCAATGAACATTAAGTATAAAACAAGCTGTCCAAAAGGGCTGTTGAATTATTTGATTACCTCTGGGACTAAGGAGGGGAGAGCACAAACAGTTCCACAAGTGGATGAATGCATTAGAAAGATCAGCTCTTTCTGTTTCCAAGCTTAGTAATTTGAATGATGTGACTATCTAAAACACCAGTTGCTTGTTGAACAAAATATTAAATGCTTAAATCTGTTTACAATATTTTAGGTTCCAGATGGTCATTCATCCAAAAGAAATGGCAAAGAAGCATTAAGTTTAAATGCATTTTTAAAGTATTTTCAGTTAAATGAATTTCCAATGAAGTCAATATTCAGAATTCAAGGACACTCTTTTATTACTATATATGTAATATTAGAAGAATTTCTAACAATCAAACCAGAAAATAAAACAGAAATTCAGTCAAGAGGTTTGATCATCTGTTATGTTCCGGTTCTGAGGTTATGGGGATGAGGTTAAGACAGGCTTCCTGCCCTGAATAACTTGGGAGTCTTTTCAGGGAAGACAAGACTATAATATAGATTTATTGGTGTGATATCAGAAGTGTGAGTCAAGTGCTGTGGAAATATAGACAAAGAGTAATTCTTCTGCCAGGAGGCGGGGAGACAGAGAAGAGAAGTACCAGGAAAGATGCACAGAAAATGCCCCATTTCAGTTGGAGTCGTCCAGGGCCATGCAGGCGTTTGTGGGAAAGTGAACCAGTGGGGAGGTGGGAGGCCGCGGGCAGGAGAAGAAATGTGTAGTGTGCGGTAGGTTAAGAACAGAGTTGCCTTTTCCTCAGGCTAGGAACCAGCTAAACCACCACGTTCTAGTAATGGGAAAAACGGTCATGAGGACGGGCAGGAGAAGATTTCTAAATGCAGAACATATTCACAATTAGGCCTTGTCTGTCTGACATTGTCAGAGAACAAAAATTTTCATTCAAGCAGTTTTCCCCAATACCTGCAGCTTTCTCATTTAAGTGTCAAGGCTTTATTTTAACCTTTTAAACCCAAAGAAACAACTTGACAACTCTAGTTTATCTTAATAAATGTCAACGATCGTGCTACGGTAAGGTGTCCTCAGGGACTATTGAGGCGTACAGAACTACTTGCCTTAAAAATTAGAGGCCTCGGTTTGCTGTTTTATTTTTAAATTTTGGCTTCTGTATTTTTCCCTCCTCTGTTATTTTTTCTGTATCCTCCCCTTGCTGTACATTTTTCTTGCTGCTGTCAGTATGCCTGCCTCTAATGGCTCTTTTCGTCTAATTTGCTCTCTTTACTCTGCAAGGAATGGGAAATAAGAAAATCTGTCCTGCTTGAATTATGACCAAGAAAGAACAAACGTTTCTGACTTGAGGTCTGAAGCACGGGCTCGGTGATGGACTTTACTTGTTCATTTGTGATTCTCTGTTGTGCTCTGCCTAGCAAGGTTGCTGAAAAGGCAACCTCTAAAATATTCAGTTCACTTTATTTGAACTAACATTTGAGTCTGTTTGGGAAAATGCCAAAGGCTACAATTGCTTCAAGTTGAAGTTGATCTTGGAATAATCCTTAGAGATTTTAGAAAAGCAAACCATGCAGAACACAACTTTTCAAAATGTTGACGGGACACTTGGACTCAGGATTTTATAAATGTCCCAGCCAAAAAGAACATTCCGTCACAAACACAGTCAGCAAAGTGAGCTCTTCATTTGTCTTCCAGCAGAAGCACACCGAGGCCTTTTCAGGGGCCACTTTTTCAACAGTTTTGCCTTGGAACTTTGGAGCTTTGGTCACTAATTAAACATTTACAAGACTACACAGTGAAATGACATCTCAAGAGGCAGGGTGGTATATCTGGGGATTTAAAGTATATCAACTGATTTAGCTTATTTTGTTTTCCCCATTTTTCTGAGGAAGAAACCACACAGTAGGATGTTGATGGATAAAGATTCAACCCCTGTCCATCTGACCTCCAAGCCCAGGCTCCTGGAAACGTGCACTTTATTCCGGTCCTTACAATAGCTGACTCCTAATGTCACCAATTTACCTGCATGTTTCTCTTCTTGTTTGTAAAATCAGAGAAATGAACCAGTTGACTTCTCAGATTTCTTACAGCTCTGGTTAGAATCCTAGATTTTTCAGATTGATCTTCAGTTCCTAGAAGAAGAAGAAGAACAGGTAAATTGGTTCAGATGGAATGGTCCCAATGAGACCCCTCAGCAGGGCATTGTATCACAAAACCGAAACTATAAAATTTCAGGCCTTGTTTTTGTAGCTGAGATTTACTTCTGATGATGCCACTTTGCGTCCCAGCCTCCCAGCCTTGTCTCTGACAGGTTCCAGACCCCAAAGGAATAATGTGTGGAAGAAGACGGATGAGGACCCCGGCGGAGCATGGAGTGGTGACTGTGGCGCATGGAGTGGTGACTGTGGGGTGTGGGATTCTCTGCAGCTTTCAAATCTGCTTTCTGAGCTGACGTTTAAGGAGTGAGAGAGGGATTTCTTGCCGGATGAAGAACAAATCAACTTTATCCAGAGAACCTGTCAGTTCTCTTTAGAACGAGAAAGTCATTTTTAAAGCCATCCCATCCATTTTGCAGTCAATGCACTCACAGCACTGAAGTCTCCTGAAAATTGTGGCTTGCTACGTCTGTCCAGGTTGGCCACAGACAGCTGTGCCTGCTGTGCACTGCAACACTAGGGGGCGCCAGCCACACAGACTGCAGTGTCAGCGGCAGTCCTTGGAGTTGGGCGATGCAGCAGATGCTATAACAATAACCACCGTTTATTGAGCCATTTCTTCTGTGCCAGGTACATCAAACACCCTATTTTCTTTAATCTTCACAACAACCCTATGAGGTAATGTGGTGAGGTATATTTTCCAGAGGAAGAAATTGAGACTCAGCAAGTGCCCACGGTCAATCCTCTAGTGTGCTGTAGGGGTAGGATTCAAACCCAAGTCTTCTTGATTCACAGCCATGCTCTTTCCACCACACTCCACCCCCTCTCCATGGAAACTCTTCTAAGCCAGGCCAATACAGACTGGAATAAGGTGGGCACATGTTCTCAGCATCCTGGAAGCATTACTTCAGTGATGACTCGACAGCATGTGACCACAATCCTATCCTGATCTCGAACCTTCCATGCTCAATATTGTTTAAAAAAAGAGTGCAATGCCTAGATAATAGGACCACGGCCCCATCTCCCACCTTCCTTCCTCCTCACCAACCTCTTCACCAAGACACTCTGTGCCCCCAACAACCATCTTTCAAGGCATTTCTGGCCACAGAATGCACTTCTGCACATCGAGGTCCCATTGGCCATTTCCTTTGCATTAGCCTTAGGCTAAAGCACACATCTTGGCATCTTTTGGGGCCTTTTGCAGAAAGAGCAAGGGAGTCACACCCAAAGTAGTGAGGGGAGCCTTTGCTGCAAATGCCAAAACTCTACTCAAGATGCTTTCTGCGGGTGGATGTGGGTCAGTGTGGGGGTAAATGCAGATGCCAGTGAAATCCCAAGGGCCAGCCCTCCCCACAAGCCCTTTACAGGCCAAGGAAGAGACCCACAGACCTGGCCACCCTTAAGTATGCTTCGTTTTTTCTAAAGCAAGACTGTAATGTATATATCTATGCATATATTAGAAATATGACAATTATACACTGTGGAGGGGTTGTTTTTATGTTGCAGTGCGAGAATATTTAATATTCAAGCAGCAGGGACAGGAAAAGAGGTAAATGAGACAGACCGAGGTGGAGGCGCTGCCTTCGGGAGCCGAGGCTGGCTTGACGGGGGCTCTCTGTTAGTCCCAGGCTATACACTCACGCACTGTAACATGGGTCCCCTCCCTTATTCCCCTGGGACTGTTTTAGTCTATTCCTAGAGAAATTTGGCCTAAAAGGAGGTAATTGTCTAGAAAAGGGCCAATAAATAATAAACAGAGAGACTTTCAAGACTGGGCTTCTTGCTTGATTGCAAACTTCTGAAAGAACTCCCCCCAACCCCCACCCCTTTCCTTTACTGCTGATGTCACTTCCTCCACTCCACCCTAGGACTGGGCTGTGTGTCTTCTCCCTGCTCGCCTCCAACGAAGCTCAGAGTGCCCTGCTACGTAACCTTTACTCTCTCTCCCCTCCCTTCTTCTGTGAGCTCCTCAAGGACAAAGGTGACATTTTCTTCATTGCATTGTGTTGATACAACACACACATATTTAACTGTGGTCTCGCCACACACAACTAGATCCTGAGGTAGCTCTGGCAAAGGTGAGAGAAGATGGCAATGACAAGGGGAGAAACCCCTTTGTTGGTCCCCAGGGGGACGGAGGCAGACGTCTCAGTCAGGGGACTTGCCTGTCACTGTGTCACCTGCAGAATGCTGGTGAGCAGACACCTGAGCGGGAGCAAGAGGACGAAGTTCCCATAAATAATTGGAATAGAAAGACAGGCTCTGACCCGTGGACTGGTGTCCCTTGTCCAAACTCATTTGGGCAGAAGCAGCACTCCTTCCCCCAGCCGTGGAAACACAGCCCCATTCTCCTAGCCCCACCAGCTCCCACCTCAGTTTTCAATTGGAGGCCAAGACAATTCTTAGATGACTGTGATATGTCCATAAATCCAGGATGTGGTGTTTAACAGTCACTTCTTTAGCCAAGAAAAATTTAAAACCGGGCTATAAATATGATTGGTATATTCCAAGAATGATAGTAGCCATCTCATGGGCTTGGTATCTTAGAGAACTTGGCTGGTAAGTTATTGAATCCACGCCTCACCTGTCAACACAGGAAGGGCCCTCACTCTATAGAGTGTCTACCCAAGTAGTTTTCAAGACTCACAGAACATCAGACTTAGAAGAACCTTAAACATTACTTAAGTCTGAGCCAATAAAGAAACCCAGGGAACGGAGAGGTGAAGACCTGCCCAAGGTCCCACAATTATTTATGAAAGCTGAACAGGTGTGGTGAAGCCTGGCCACCGCCCAGAGCCATGGGAACTTCTATTTGTGACTTCTGGGTCCCATGGCCTCTGGTGCCCCATTAGCAGAACGCGGCCGGAAGCACCTCTCTCATTGGATGGCCTGGTCACTTTTTCCCATGCTCTGCTGACCCTGGGATTGCATAATACTCAAAGATTCTGAACAGTATATGATAATTATCATTCCTGAGACACAGAAAGGCAGCAAGACAGACATTAACTGCCCGTCAGCTACTCAGAGGCATTTCTTATACTCTTATACATTTAATTTAAAACTGATCCTAATTTGCATTGAGAGCCAAAGGGGCTAATACATCCCTTATAAATATAGTTTCTACTCCCCAGCTTCAAGTTCGGACCTTTTATGACAGTGATCAACTTTTAAAACTTTATGAAAAGAAACTTCAGTTTAGCCGAATACTGGCTTTCTCATCCCTCTCTCCCTTCCTGGGCTTGGCTCCACGTCCAGAGGGCAGAAAAAGCGAGTGATGGGTCGAAGAGGGCTCGTGTCTCAGATTTCACGACTGCTTTTCCACTTCACCTCTGTTCTCTTGGCGGGAACTCCCACTGGAGGAACACTTCCATGGCTCACACAGTCAGATTCCACTAGTGGCTGGTGTACGTGACGGAGCGGTAGGTACAGCTTGACTCGGGAATGCAGGGTTCTCCACAACTCCATCCGCTGCTCACTGCTTCTTCTAGCTTTTCTGGCCTTGTCTCTACAAGCTCTTATTCCTCCCTTGAGGCTCAGAGCTTTGGCTGCTGGGGTGAAAATGGACATAGATTGACAAGAGGAAAGGTAGCTTTTGGGAGTTTAAAATTCAAGCAAGCAAACCGTTAATATCTTTGAAATATTGATTGTGCACAAAACACCATGCCGATTATTATGGAGGTTACAAGCTTACACCAGATACAGTTCATCCCTCCCCTCAAAGAGCGTAGAGTCTAGACGGGGAGTTAGACGTGCGCCTGCAGGAGGCAGAGGTATTTAATACTGTGGGACAATGTGTTATCAGTCTGTGTTTCCCAAAGTAGGTACAGTACCCCTGGTGGACACGATGATTTTAGTGGGTACACGGATGGGGCATTAAATAACTTTGATTCACATTGTAAAGGTGGCATAGTCCTGTTTCAACTTCCTTTCAATTCTTCTGATTACCTAAAAAAAGAAAAAAAGAAAGTCTCAGATTTGTACTAAAATATCTCAAACACCTATCTAATACCTTTTACCCTCCTCAATAAACACCAAAAAGTGGTAGGACTCCGGTTTAGAGCCTTTGGACACCAGTAGTGTCCAGTGCAATCTAATAATAGTCTTCATTTTCATTGTATTTATTTTTTACAGGTTACATTCTATTTTACTACAAGTGATAACATTTTTCTACTTGTGCTAGTAATATAATGTTTCCTTATTAAATGTCTTAGTTCAGGCTGCTATAACAAATCACTATAGACTGTGTGATTTAAGCAACAAACATTTATTCTCCTGGTTCTGCAGGCTGAGAATTTCAAGGTCAGGGTGTCTGCATGGTCGTGTTCTGGTGACAGCCTTCTTCCTGGGTTACATACGATCATCTTCTTGCTGTGTCCTCACATGGTGGAAAGAGAGTGACCTAGCTCTCTGGCCTCTTATAAGTGCTCCACCCTTATGACCTATCACCTCCCAAAGGCTCCACCTCCAAATACCAAGGCATTGGAAACTAGATTTCAACATATGAATTTCAGAGGGGACAAAAAACATTCAGTTCATGACACTAAATAAATTCATTTAGCTAGGAAAAAAGCAAGTTAATTCCAAATAGTAAATAAATAATGGTACAAATGGTACAAAAATATGGCAGAAATCATCAGGGGGTGCAAATGTCTGGGAAACACTTTACAAGTGTCAAGTGAGTGCTTTAGAAGTGAATTGCAAGAGGCATGTCAAGGAATGATTGTAGACCAGGGATGGGTGATCAGGGAAGAATTCCCAGAGGTGGTGAGCTGTGAGGGCACGTCTGAGGGGGTGCGGGAGAAGCCACGAGAGCGAAGATGTGGTGACAGGCGGGGTGGGAGTGGGAAGCTGGTTGGACTGGATGAATCATTCATGTCCGGGAGTCAAGGACGGAGGAGAGCCACAGCTGGAATCACAAGGTGGAAGGACCTTTATATGAGGAGTCTCTTTGCTTTTTTTTAAACTTTTTACTTTTATTTAATTTTTTAACTTTTTATTTTAACTTTTTACTTTTTTATCATAATTATTGATTCACTTGCAGTTGTAAGAAACAATACAGAGAGATCCCATATACCCTTCACTCAGTTTCCCCTGGTGATGACATTTTGCATAACGATAGTTCAATAACTCGATCAGGAAATTGACGATGATACAAGTCGCTGAGCTTACTCAGGGTTCATTGGTTTTATATGCACTCATGTGTGTGTGTGTGTGTGTGTTACATAATTTTATCACAAGTGTGGATTGGTGTGACCATCACAATAGTCAAGACACATGACAGCTCCAAAACAAGAATCCCTTGTCTATCCTTTTATAGACACAGCCCCTCCCTCCCTTTCCTCCTCCCTAACCCCCAGCAACCACTAATCAGTTATCCATCTCCATAATTCTGTCAACCCAAGAATGTGATATAAATGCAGACACACAGCATGTAACTTTTTGGTATTGGCTTTTTTTCACTCAGCATAATTCCCTTAAGATCCATCCAACTTGTTGCTTGTATCAATAGTTCATTCCTTTTTATTGCTGAGTAATATTCCACGGTACGGATGTTCCACAGTTGAACCATTCACCCACTGTAGAAAATTGGGGTTGTTTCCAGTTTTTGGCTGTTACAAATAAACCTGCTATGAACATTTGTGTACAGGTTTTTGTGTGAACGTAGATTTCATTTCTCTGGGATAAATACTCAAGAGTACAATTGCTGTGTCACATGGTAAGGTTGTTATGTTTAGTTTTATAAGAAACTGTCGTGCTCTTTTTGGGAGCGGTGGTACCATTTTAGATTCCTACCAGCAATTTATGAGGGATCTAGTTTCTCTGAATCCTTGCCAGCATTTGCTGTTATTGCCATTTTTATTTTAGCTGTTCCGAAACGTATGCAGTGATATCTCGTGTATATTTAATTTGCATTTTCCCTCATGGCTAACGATGTTGAACATCTTTTCATGCACTTATTTGCCATCTGTAAATCCTCTTCAGTGAAATGTCTGTTCGTATCTTTTGTCCATTTGCTAATTGGATTGTCTACGTTTTTATTGTTGAGTTCTAAGAGTTCTTTATATATTATAAAGAACTTATTCTAGATATAAGTTCTTAGTTAGATATGTGGTTTGCAAATATTTTCTCTCAGTCTGTAATTTGTTTTTTCATCCTCTTTACCAAGTCTTTCACAGAGCGAAAGTTTTAAATGTTGATGAGATCCAATTTATTAATTTTTCCTTTTGTGGATTGTGTTTTTGGTGTCAAGTCTAAGAACTCTTCACTTAGTCCTAGGTCCTGAAGATTTTCTCCTAAGTTTTACCTAGAAGTTTTATAATTTTACATTTTACATTTAAGTCTGTGATCCATTTTGAGCGAATTTTTGTAGAAATAGGAGGTTTAAGTTCAGGGTCCGTCTGTTTTTGTTTGCTTTTGCTTACAGACGTCCAGCTGCTGCAGCATCATTTGTTGAAGAGCCTGTCCTTCTTCCACTGAATGGCTCTTGCACTTTTGTCAGAAAACAGTCGGGCATATTTGTGTGGGTTCTTTGCTTTTTACAACCACCTGATTGATATTTCCTGTCATTTGACAGCAACATCTGAAAAAAAAGGTTAATGGACCTTTCACCCAAATGAATCATGTGTATAAATTATTTGATTGTAATATATTTGATAACTTATAAAGGTCTCATTACACACTCATGAATCATCCCCAAGGCCTTACGGTCCTTATGAGAACAGAACATTTGGCCCATATCCCACCAAAATATTTCCTTTTACCTAAATAGACAGACATGGGAAAGAGTGCCCATATTTTTTTCCCAGGACCAATACATAGTTTCTTAAGCCTGACTTTGCTAAGTTTACAGGGACGAGAAAAGTGACTGGCCTTTGTCAGGCTTCTTTTTACACTGCCTTGGCAGAGACATGTAACCAGCAGCTCTGCCAGGGATTCAGGAGCCTGCTCGCATTCAAAAATGATAAGGGACATCTAAGGAAAACAAGCTGATCCCTTTCGGGAACACACCAAAGCCAGATAACCCAAGTTAATCATAGCAAGACACAGCCAGTCTTAGAGCTGAGTACTGGGAAATTAGCTTTGCTTCTTTGAGTTTCTGAAACATGCATCTTTATAAACCTGCCTGTGCAGACATCCCTAGCCCCAAGCTGGGGCTGCCCAGGTCCAGTGAGTCGGCTCTGAAATGCAGACGGCACGCAGTGGTGACCAAGCCTCCGCCTCAGGCAGCCTGCTGGCCCGTTAGGCCCAGTGGAGCAGCGGAACGGAAACACCTGGAGAAGTTTTTACGTGTCCATGGAATTTCGTTGCAGGAAACCACGAGGGCGGAGACAGGCATGCCTTACAGGTACTTGCTGGTTGCAATGTTGTCCAGCCAGGGCACTGCGCTGAAGTCAAAGGTTGTTGTTATTAGAGGAATAAGAATTGAAATAGCAAAAGAAACAGTATATAGGAAAAGGAAAAGAAAAATGAATTCAGTAGCCCTCTTCTTGGGCTGCCTTATTTTTTCGAGCCTTAAATTATTTACTTTGTCTTTGCTCAACAGGTTACGTAAAAGATAGTCAAGCTCACCTGTGGAGGCTCCTAAGCGTGTGCTGCCAGTAGAAATATCTTTGACTCTGAGTGGGGCGGTGATTTTGTGGGTTATAGTGAAGAATGGGGCCTCTATTCTTCTTATGGGAGTTCATAAATTAAGAGTAGGATTTTTAAAGTGCTGCCTGGGCTTCAAGGCTGGTATTTTCTTCTAAGCCTGAATCATGTGGTCTGTGCTAATGGCTAATAAAGTAGTTCATGAAACTGAGCAAGTTCTTCTCAAAATGACAGCACTTTTTATCAGGGTAGCCCGAGATAAATTACTGGTTGTTCTTTAACCTTCCAGCACCATCATTATTCAGTGAAAGATTAAGGAAAGGGAGAAATTTTCTCCTGCCATAGGGTTGGATATGTAATCTTTATAAATTGCTCTGAGATGGGAAGTATCATTCTTCTCCAGAGCAGTCACCATTCAAACGTCTGTAAGATGTGCCTGTGCGTAGCTGAATCACCCGCAGTACCCCCACATGTGCTTCCCTGACAAACGCCTGGGTTTTAAACATCTGGAAAGCTGATCAAAAGCCGTTGAGAAGGACAGGGGCGCTGAAAACTGACAGAACAACTTAGCGTTGGTCAAGAGCAGTTGTCTTAGTTCAAGTCAAAACTTCCACTTCACAGAACAAGATTGCTTTTGCAGGGACGAGGTGTCCCCAGTGATTTCATTTTCCTATAACCTAAAGGTCTGTGTTAACGTAGTAGCTACTGCTCCGGTTTATCAGCTAATTCGATTAATAAAACAATTTGCAATGAGATGGCTCCTCTCTGGAGAAAAAAATATTTCCCACAGACTTTGCAATAAAGGGCTCATGCATAAGAGGAAGGAGCTCCTCTAGGTTTATAGGGCGTGTAAACCTGGGGCAGCCCCCCCGTCGTGCTTTAGAAGTACAGCCTAAGAAGAGTCTAACTGCCTTTCCAAGAGAACCCGGCCTCCTTACGCCGGGATGGAGGAGGAGATGCACTTCCTCACCCACCTCTCCTGGATCTGTCTTCCTACGAAGGAGCCGCCTTCCTCTGCCTCTGCATGCTCTCTCATTCTCTTCTCCATGCTCTTCTTGACCCTCACTGGTGGCAATGGGGGGTACAGATCAGGTGAGGCTGGGCTGTTTCATTGTTTAAAAAATAATCTGTCTTCGCATCTTTGTCACAGGATGAGAGGTATTACCATGCCTCTCGTGTAAACCTTCAGAGGGCTGCCTCTTCCTCTCAAAAGCCCTGGTTTGAATATCATTACACATTTTGTGATGTGTGCCCATGTTCAGACAAAGATCTGTTCTAGGACAGCGTTCCTCAAACAGTTATGATGCAGAGAAATACTTTCTTCAAACAGGTGAAAACAAAGATGTCCCAGTTGATGTTGGGAGCCTGGAGCCCACCTGCTTGAGGAGGGCAGTCACTCCCCAGCCTGGTTTCCGAGGCGCCCCTGCAGATCCCATACTCTCCACGGATTGAGAGTGCAATATGCCTCGGAGTGCAAGGCTCTGCGACCTCGAGGACACCCAGTCCCGCTCACGGAGGTGGGCTCTTGGGAAGCGTATGTGCCAGCGGATCACACGCTAGTAAGAAATAGGACTTAGGAGATTGTTGTTCCCAGGTCAGAATTTGAGGAGAGAAAAGTACACTTAAATTGATAAATGGCCCCAGGAACCGGCTCAGGCTTTGAATTACGGAGAACTTGCTGTGTTCTGCCACCTCCCCCTGACACGTCCCTCCATCACCCCCCCACCCCCAACTTGAAGCAGCCCTTCTTTCTCCAAATTCCCGTAGCACTTGGTCTATTCTTCTTTCAAGGCACTTACTAATTATCCTTATTGAAAACATCCTCCTTTAAGCATTGGTGGGGATTTTGAGGGAAGAGAGCCCAGGTTCTCCTGGTTCTTCCCCAGCGTGGCTTTTGACTTTGACTTCTCATAAACATAACTTTCGTGTTCTCACTCCTTTATCTTGACTTCCACCGTCCCCCAAAGACCATGGCTGTGTTAAGGACCTTGTTCACCTGTCTTTTCTATTTCCTCCTTTTTGAAGGGTATTACTTCATGTGTAGTGGAAAGAGAATGGGCTTTGGAGTTAACCACTCCAGACTTCAAATCCCAGCTCTTCTGGTTTATGAACTGTGTGACGTTGGGTCAGCTGCACATATAAGTGCCTGCACACAGTAGGTGCTTGCTAAATGTAGGTTCCCTTCCTGCTTATTCTCTAGACTCTGTCAACCATTCTAGGGGTAGGGGAGGAAAGCCCCCAAAGCTGAAACATGCAAATGAATAAGATATAAGATTCTCAGAAGGAAAAGAAAGAATAAAAAAATCCACAGTAATTTACAGTCTGTGTGGGTTTCCACGCTGAGCTTTAGAATTCTGAGAGGTCTGGAAGAGACGGGTAAGCTGTTCTCTCTTCCTAATTTGGTCAGATGCCACAGCAGCCTTCAGCCCAATACCAGCTGCTTGGGTCCTTCGATAATCCGTGAGAGAGCATTATGCTGTGTTTCCACAGAGACTTGGTTATATTTCTAACTAAGGATGACCAGGGGAGGAAAAAATCAGTAAATGTGCAAACGCATGCGTCAGCTGAAAAGAAACCAAAGCAAATTGTTTGAATGTGGTGGAAAAAGTGCCAAGTTGCTGTGTAGATCCTTCTGTTGGCTTAGAATTTTCAGCAAAAATAGAGGTTTTTGTGGATTCATTTTATTATTGTCTGTAAAATTGTCATCCAAGAGCCTCCTTCAATCATTTCTATGAGGCTGAAAGTTAATTGTCTCTATTACATACCATTGAACTCTGAGCAAGACAGTAAATCCGACCTTGGGTCAAGGTTAAAGTACACCGAGAAGTTTTATGGACAAAGCACAAACATAGCTAGACTGAGTAAGGATGCAGCAAACACCGAGCTTTGAAGCAGTTGTACAGTACTAACGTCAGCCAGGAGGAACTCAAGCAGATGGAAGATGAAGGCTAATCCAGGGGTCAGCAAACTTTTCTTGCAAAAGGCCAGAGAGTCAATATCTTGGGCTTACAGGCCACATCCACCTTTGCCATAACTAGTGAACTCAGCCAGTGTGGCTGAAAGCAGCCATAGGCAATAAGCAAATGCATGGGCGTGGCTGTGTTCCCATAAAACTTTATTTATGACACTGAAATGTGAGTTTCATATGATTTTTGCATATCACCACTCTTCTTCCTCTCTTCCTCCCAAACCGTTAAAAGATGTGAAAGCCATTCTTAGCTTGTGGACCATACAAAAACAAATGGAGGCTGGATTTGGCCAGCAGGCCAGAGTTTGCTGACCCCTGGTCTAGAAAACCAAGCTTTCAGTTGTACAGGTTACTTATTTGTTTGTGTTCATTTATTTGTTTATTTATTTTGTGAGGAAGATCAGCCCTGAGCTAACATCCATGCCAATCCTCCTCTTTTTGCTGAGGAAGACTGGCCCTGGGCTAACATCTATTGCCAATCCTCCTCCTTTTTTTTCCCCCAAAGCCCCAGTAGATAGTTGTATGTCATAGTTGCACATCCTTCTAGTTGCTGTATGTGGGACGCTGCCTCAGCATGGCCGGAGAAGCGGTGCGTCGGTGCGCGCTCATGCTCTGAACCCGGGCCACCAGCAGCAGAGTGTGCACACTTAACAGCTAAGCCATGGGGCCAGCCTTGGTGTGTTCATTTATTTTTAAACCTCCTTGTTTCCAGAGGTATTTAAAGTGCCCAAATGCATATAATTCAGAAAGATAAGAATAAATTTTTAAAAAGGAGAAAAAATGAGCCTGAGAAAGACTCAGAGCAGGGAGGGAAGACAGCCTGGGTGAGGAGCATGCCACGTGCAGCCGTGCATCTGGACCCGGCCTTGGCTCTGTGCTTTCCAGCAGCACCAAACTGTGAAGAGGGAAACGGAGTTCTTTACCCCAGTCACGGGGTCCCTGAGGTAGAGACGAGCCAGGTGAGCTCAGTAATGGCACACCTCTTCCTGATCTGGAGATGGGAGAGAAATTTCTCTTGTGGTTCTTCTTCTTCGTGAAATTAATAACATATTTGAAAATATCCTTATAGTAAACACAGCAGTGAGGTTCCTAGGGCTTTTGCTTCTGGAGACCCTAACATTAACAAGTGGCATTGCATCAGGTAATAATTCAGCAAAAGCAAGTGGGTGGATGGTAGAAGAAATGATACTGGTTTAATAGAAACCACATTGATCAGTTTGAGATTATTTGTTCTTCAAAAATTCCCCAATAATGATGACACAGATTTTGCTGCTCTTTTACACTGACAGGGCTTGTCCAAGTTCATGGAATGAAATAATTGTCCCCCCCAAAAAAGTTATGCTATTTGCCAACCAAAGATAAAATTTTCTATAGCCTTGAGCCGAAGGTGGAGAGGGGACAGTAAAAGAAGAAAAGGAGATGTGGGGCAAGTCTCGAAATTACTGACACGGGACAGACCTCAGAGATAATCTGCTCCAGTTTCTGGTTTCACAGCTGAAGAACATCGAGGCTCAGCGATGGCGGGTGACTGGCCTGAAGGTGCATTGCCAGCCAGCCACAAAGCCGGGGCTAGAGGCGCTGGCCCTTGGGTCTGAATTCAATGCTTCTCTACACTCTCCACGATTACCCCCCGAGCCTCGACCCCCACCCCACGCCAGACACACACACACACACACACACACACACACACACACACACACACACTGCGCCTGGGGCTGCAGATCCAGTGGCATTCCCCGTCCTGCTCTGTCTACTTTCCAGGCGCTCCTCGTGTCACTCTGCTCTCTAATCTGCTTCAGGCCTGCTGCTCTGCACACTCACCCTCTAGCCCTGTCCCGAAACGTCTACTCTCACCCGTCATTACTTCCACGCCTAGAATATTCTTACACATCCCCCTTGCCTAGGCACATCCAACCCACAGTCTCTTCCTTTTCTCTCACAGCAGGACCGGCCTTTTCTCCATACAGGGTTCGGACTGTAAATTATTTGTGTGTGTCTTATTCTCAAAATTATGCTGTTGTCACCTTGAAGATAAGGACTACAGCTTATACTATTTTGTAATCCCCCCATGTTTTGTGCTTAGAAAGTGCTCAATATATTGAATTGCTTGATTGGGGTGCATCCATTCAGAAGTTGGGGAGCTGAAAGAAAGACACCAGAGAGCATGTGGGAACTTCACTTTCCCCCATTAGCAGTGCTCTAGCCCCATATCTCCTCCTGTATCTTAGACACGATACGTTACTTAACCTTGCTGAGCCTCAGTTTCCCCATCTGTAAAATGGGCCTAATTCAACTTACCTCACAACAGTGTTGTAAGACTTAAATGAAGTCACATATGTGAAAGTGCTCGGCTCTCTGCCCGCCAGAGCGGGAGCCCAACACACAGAGTTCCCTCCTCCCTGCTGCTTCCTAACAATCTCGGGATCCGTCTTTTAGCCATCTTTCAGGGGTTGAGAGAAAAATTGTGTAATGAGAGACAGGCAGAAAATAAATACCTGCAGATTGAATCTCGCACAATTCTGAGCATTTCATCCACTTTTCCTCACTTGCTTTTATAAGTTTTTTGCTTCTATCCGAGTATATCCTTAGGATCTGTTAAGAAAGTGTTTTTTTTTCTTTTCGCCTCACACATGGGCTCCTATTTAATCAAAACGGCCTCAGGAAGCATTGAAATAAATTACTCTCCAAATGATGTAATATGAAGAATAAAACCATCTTTTATCAATCTGTGTATTTTCAGTACCTACCAGTGTGTCTAGAACAGAAATATCTGAGACAAAATGAAATGAAAAGGCTAAACTCCCACCGGCTGGCACAGTGACTGAGGGTTTCTTAGTCTGGAGGCGTCAGTTCTGGAGGCTCCTGTGAAGATGGAAGTGTGTACTCTAAGCTAACTGGCGGCAGACCACCAGGGAGCCAGGACATGCCAGGCCGGACCTGAGAGCAGAGAAGGTGGGCAGGAAGGTTCTGGGCTGGACCGAGGGGAAAGCGCGGGTGTCAGGGCCAGGCACAGGGCTGCAGGCTGGCTGAGCAGGGACACGGCAGGGAAAGAACAGAAGAAGAGGGCCGCAAAGCGGGAGAGAAACCTCCCTCACTGCCAGCTCTTCTCCAAGACGGCTGGGCAAGGCGTGCGAAAGCGTTCACTAGCTGGGCGAGTTTCCACTGATCGCTGAGTGAAGATTTTAATGATGAGTAGGAACTATTTTTCCTTCCGAAAAGCTTTCCTTGGGTTCCCTCAAGGAGCTCGTGGTGTCCCAGCCGGGGGATGTGAGCACCAGCTTCCTCCCTCCCTCCGCCTCCTTATCTATAAAATGGAAATAACAAACCCTTCCTCGCAGGACACTATGTGCAAAGGGGCATGTCGTGGGCACTCAGGAAAGACTGTGCCCTCTTGCCTTTCTGCTTTTCATGATTTCAGGATACAGCGCAGAAGTTGAAGATTATTTTTGTTCCTAAATGGAGCTCACTGTCCTCCTCCCCGCCCCCCAACCACCCCAAAACCCCTCGGGATGCATTCCCGTGACCTGCCTTTTTATGAAGCACGTGACACACTCAGGCCTGCCTGAAAAGTACCGATGGCCACGACCCTGAAAATCAAAAGCCTATAAAAAATGCTACCTGTGCAGGGCGTTGTATTTCCTTCCACATTAAAAAAAAAGCCAACATGGTCTATTTTAGACTGGCCCGATTTTGGTCAGTTGTGGGGCCTGTGCTGATCTGCTCTGAGCCCTCTGGCGGTGGCTCTCCTGGCGTCACCATTTCTGGAGGCACGGTGGTGACACGAGATGGTGCAGCCTCAGAACCTGTGTGATCACTTGAAACCCGAATAGGCTGCTGGCGAGGGGCTTGAGGGCTTAGTGAGGGGACCTCTTCAGAACCGGCAGAACGTTTACTTCCTATCGACTGGAACAGAAGGTCTAAAATAAGTACGTCTTAAAAATGTCAGTTTAGATAGAAAATGCTTTAATTTTTAAGCAAGAGTGAGAGATGAGTGCCGCTTGGATTTGAAATATTTTCATTCTGTTTTGAAATTTCCACTTGTGGTTTTCCAGGGGAAAGTTGCTTTGTTTATGTAGCGTAATGAAAACATTGGCAATTCAGGGATCGAGAACAACACTGAGTTATATGAACTCTTGTTTTCTCATATAGAAATTGTTGACAGTGGTTTCATATGAAAAAATAAGCATTTTGAGATCTGTTTTTTTCTGACCAAGGAAACGCTTCCTGAATTTCCCTGCAGTGCCTGAGAGTGCCACCAGGGTGCGCTATTCATACGAAAATGAAGAGCTTCAGCTCCCTCAACCACAGACAGCAGAAATCTCTCAACTTTACCCAGACAATCCTAGACCAGAACTTAAATGTGAATCTATATATTTCCCTTGATTGTGAAAATTAAGAAGAATCTCTTAATACCACAGGGTAAATTTTCCACAGTGAGAAAATTAAGAAGTTATGGCCAGCACACTGGGGATTCTGAGAACCTGGCCCTATAGCAGACATGTTGTTCTAACCTCGCCCACATAGATATTTGAGAGAGAAAATCCTCTCTGTCCAAGAGTTTCCAAGCACGGGGAGTCTGAACCGCACCACAGACCTCTGGGGTGGCTGGTGGAGAGAAGAAAGGCCGCCGTCCACCCCCTGGCCTTCCTTTAGAGAACGTTCTGTTGGTGTCTTTTGCGGCATCTCAGGGGCAGGCGCCTACCGGCACAGTGAAGACGGGGCAGGTGTGGTGAATCTGGAGGGTGTGGGTTGTCGGGATTGCCTGGGAGAAGCCGGATCAGCACCCACGAGCGTTCCCGGAACGTGATCCTGCAGGTCTGGCTCTGCACCAGATTGGGAGGTGGACGGATGACGGTGCCCTCCTCCTCTGCATCCAGGGCTCCGGTTCCCTTCTCCTGGGACACCTCTCCATACCGTCCAGTGATCCCTCTGCCTGCCCTTAGCTGGTTACCGGCTGATGCTCCCTCCTATTTCAATCATGTGGCGTGTGATGTGTGCCAGTGTTCAGATGAAGATATGCTCTAGGACAGTGTGTCTCAAACAGTTATGAAACAGAAGAACACTTTCTTCAAACAGGTGAAAGCAAAGCTGTCCCAGTTGAAACTGGGGGCTTGGAGGATATCTGCAAAATATGTCATATCCAAAGAAATGAACCTCTAATGTTGGAAGTCCAGGAAGTAGAGGAGCTGTTTTTAGACAACCTATCTAGTTCTCAAAACCAGATTATTAAAGAAAAATTTTTATTTGAAAGTAATTTAAAACTTACAGAAAAGTTGCAAGAATAACATAAAGAATATCTGTAGGTACTATATTCTTTAACATATTGTTAACATTTCACCCCATCTGCCTTAACCTTTGCTCATGGTCTTAACAGACTTGCTCCCCACACCCCCCACCTCCAGTTTATTTTCCAAGCCTTTGGAGAGTAAGTTACACAGGTCGTGGCCCTTTTCCCCTCACTACCTCCTAAGAGCAAGGATATTCTCCTATATCCCAGTACAATTACCAACATCAGTTAAATTTACATAGTCTGATACTTTTATCTATCTACCGTCTCTGTTCCACTTTTGTCAGCCGACACAAGAATGCCCTTTACAGCAATTTTTTTACTCCGCTAGTACTGGATTCAGTTTAGGATCACATACTGTGTTTTGTTGTCATGTCTTTTTAGTTTCCTTCAATCTGGGGCAGTTCAGGCCGGAATTAATTTCAGGACAGAGAGGAGGTCCATGGGAAAGAAGGCTGGGACTAACTGCAACGTCAGCTTAGGTGGCGCTGTAGTGCCAGGCCATTGCTATGTGTGTCCTCTGGTCTCCCTGTTACCGCCACAATTCAGTCAGACTGCAGGTTCACGGCTATCCAACCAGGGCCACCACATCTTCATCTGGAACTGTAGGTCCCAAGCCGAGGTGGATGTCAAAGACATACGGGCTTAACTGACCTCCATAAATGCAGTCGCCTGTGTTCACCTGCACAGCACATCCGCTGAGGGTGCACATGGGTGGGGGGCGGCCGAGAGTCACCAGGACCCGGAGTGGCCCTCTGCGCACTGACGGGCAGAGAGGGAGGGCGGGAGAGCCAGGGTTACCTCAGATGGGGGGGGCACCCCAAGAGACTGCAGCAGGAGCCACAGGGAGAGGCCTGGTACAGATGGCTCCAGGACAGAACAGTGTGGGTTCCGGCGTGGTCCTGGAGAGCCCACTGCGGGGGGGCGGGGGAGCTGCGATGCCCCAGCAGCCGGGAAACGGGGGCTCTCCCTGGGCTAGATGGAGTGGTTTAGACAAGGGACTTCTGACCCGATTTTTAGTCTTTTTTCCCTCCATTCTTTTAGTTTGTTAAGGCGGAGTGAGATGGAAGCTCTGAAATCGCGGAGTGTGGGTGGAGAGGTGCAAGGGGTCGAGTGTCTGAGCTCTTGCTTCAGCATTTGAGGGTCTGTAACGGTCCCCGAGTCACCCTGCTTGTGCAATGCCGCAGCCCTCTGTCACTCAGCACGCAGGGACACGCGCCTTTGGGAGCTGGTTGTGGCTTTAAACAGGAGCTATGATTGCTTCCTGAACGACGTCTAAGACCCGGCACCTCTATGCGCAATTCCCCAGAGGTTAATCCCCATTGTCACTCCTTTGTCAGAGTCTTCGAGCCAGCGCCTCCTTCCCTGAGGCCTGTTTTCCTCTTGGCTCTGATTCATTTGTTCCTGTGTCGCCCACCTCTCCCCTGGAGCGTGACCTCCAGGAGACAGGGACTTCTGTGCAGTTAATTGCTGTGTCCCCAGAGCCTGGTGTCTAGTGCAGAACGAGTGCACATTTGCCGAGCAAGTGAATTCTGAAGCAGGAGCGTAACAAACGAGCCCTCCTCGCTCACTGGAGGACAGCCCGCTGGGTCTCAGACACAGGGCGTTGCTCCGCCCGGCTCTCCGTCCCTGGTCTCCCTGCCACTCGATTCCTAACTTTCCCTCTTTACTGAAAGCACCCAGAGTGTCCTCACTTGTGATAGTGGTGTTTGGGGACAGCACTGTTCTCACAGGAAATAGGTCCTTATATCTTGGATTTTAGGATCCTTTGAAGTTGCTGTCATTCCTACCATCATGTCGTAGGCCCACTTTATCTTTGTTTCTCCTCAGACATCCCTGCGTTTCACTGTCATTCACTCATTTACTTCACTCCATTCCCGGACTCTTCACTGTACTTCCCTCCAGAAGGTTCTCTGTGGTGCCGCCATCCAGTCCTGTCTGTAGTGGGGTCCTGGGTCACAGTGAGCAGAACGAGACGCTGGGGGCTTTCACTGTGTGCGCATCCCTTGGTTCTCCTCAGACGCGCTGCTTATATACCCACATGATGGGGCCCCGGGCCTCTCTTTCTGCACCCCTTCCAGCCACGAGCTCTTCCCCTTCCCGCCCCTGCCCTCGATCCCACTGGGCAGCCCTCTTAAGTTTACTCTTTTCTGGATCATTTTCCATTTCTATGTCATTGCAAGAGGGGCATCATCTCAGTATCCGGGTGACATCTCCCAAAAGATGCGGGACAAGTCTAGAAGGTCAGCCCTCCTGTTGGAATTCCTGAGTGACCCTAAAGCAGTAAAGGATTCTATCTGTACTCAGTAACTGTGGATGATTGTGAGTTCTGACTGGACCCTCTTTCCCCTGCTGTAGGTCAGACTTTCCCAGGAACGATCTGGCCTGTAACTAAGGAACTCTTCATCTGGGGTTAGCAGTGGCAGGATGGTACCTTGGTGGTATCGTCAGGTCACTGTGGGATTTCCCACTTGAGTTTGGCCCCACTCTATCTCCTGGGCAAGACCCTGACCTGTTCCACTCAGTGTTAGTGGGACTTGGCGATGGCCATGGCAGGGTGGCCCTCTTCCACTCAGGGGGTCAGTTGTCCGAGGGAGCCTGGGTGAGGCTCAGTGATGGTGGGCAGAGTCCAACTATCTCTTTTCCTCTCCAAGAACCTTCCATTTCTGACTCTGCGTTCACCAATTCTTGGTTTCTGGAGGTCCTGTATGGGTTATTTTCCCTGTTATGTCTCATGACCCCTTTAAATTGCTGGGTAATCCAAAACACATTCTCTTAGAAGATGGAAAATCAGGTTCATGCAGTCAAATCTACTAATGCACATTTTATAATTCATCAGTGGCACTCTTTTTATGAAATTATTTTGTATGATCGCTAATCAGTCTTGATGTTTTGGGGGCAGTGTCTATTCTTTTGTTGAACTATTTAGCCTATTTCCTCCCTGACATACCCGTGTTCATTCTTTCATTCAGGAGCTACTACTGAGTGCTCACCTGTGTTTTACACTGTTTCAGGCACTGGGGACACTGTGGTGACCAAAACTCACTAAGTTCCCTGCTTTCTTGAACTTTATTTCACTCTAGTTGGGGTGAGGTAGACAATAAACTAACTAAATAAAGTGTGTAACATTTCAGAAAGGATAAGTCCTCTGCAGAAACACAAAGCATGGAAGGAGGATGAGGGTATGTGTCAGGGGACAGTTACAATCTTGAATAGTGTAGCCAGCGAAGGCCTCACCGAGAAGACGGCATTTGAATAAAGATCTGAAGGACGTGGAAAGGACAGTCGCATGGGATACTGGGGGAAGAGTGTTCCACACAGAGTCAGCAGGTGGGAGGCCCAGAGAGAGAGTGTATAAGGGAGAGACAACAAGGAAGCCAGTGTGACAAGAGCGGAGTGAAGGGAGGTGGAGGAGCAAGAAATAACGTCAAGAAGCTAACGGAGAACCTGCACGTTCAAGAGGTTCCCAAGACCTCCCTCAGTTCAGTGATTCACTAGAAGGACTTGCAGAGCTCAGCAAAGCCGTTATACCCACAGTTACAGTTTATTACAGCAAAAAGATACAGACTCAAATCAGTCAGGAAGAGGGGCCTACGATGGGGCCCAGGAGAACCATCATGGAGCTTCTAGTTGTGCTCTCCCAATGACATCGTGTGGGAAGCCCTGTTCTCCCAGCAACAGTGTGTGACAGTATAGGAAGAGTGTTGCCAACCAGGGAAGCTTACCTGAGTCCTGGTGTCCAGAGTTTTTACTGCAGATTGACCACGTAGACACACTGACCACCTGCATGGTTGACCTCAGTCTCCAGCCTATGGAAGTTGAGCTGATTCTGTGTGGCCCAAGGCCCCCACTACAAACCACATACTTAGCACGGACCGTCAGGCAGGCCCAAGCCCCCAGGTAAACCAAGACTCTCCTTTTGGGCTTAGAGTCTGCCTCCCAGGAGCTGGGGGCAAAGGGCCAAACCTTTCTTTGGTCAAGGTTAATACTTGACTGCACAGAAGCCAAATCATGCAGGTCTTTGTAGGCTACTGAAAAGATGTTGGCTTTTATTCTGAGTGAGATGGAAGACTGGAGAGTATTGAGTAGGAGAGTGACATGATTTGATTTATTTTTTAACAGGATTTCTTTTTTAAAAGGATCATCATGGAATGAATAACAGGATCATTCCAATAGCTGAGTTGGAAAATAGACTGAAAGGGAGAAGCTGGGTTATCGATTAAGAAGTTACTGTAATGGTCTAGGGAAGAGGTAACAATAGCTTGAACCAGAGTGGAAATAGGAAGAAGTAATCAGATTCTGGATGGATTTTAAGAGTTGAGTCAAGAGCATTTTCAAATAAATTGGATGTAGTGTGCCATAAAAGGAATAGTCAAAGATGACTCCAAATTCCTTGGCCTGGGTGATTGGGACCGTCAAGTTGCCCTTAAATAGATGAGTAAGACTTCAGGGGAGCAAATCTGGTGGAGGAAGACTAGGAGCTCAGTTTTGGGACATGTGAGGTTGAAATGCCTGTTAGACAACAAAGGGAAAGTGTCAAGCAGATGAGAGCCTGGAGTTCATGGAGAGGTCTGGATGGAGACTTATAGTCAAGATATAAAGATGTAAATCTTAGAGTCATCAGCCTATCATGAGAGTAAAAGGCCATGAGGCTAGCCAAGAAAGTGTAGACAGAAAAGAGAGAAAGCCCAGACTGCACCCCAGGCTCTGTTAGCAGGAGGGGAGACGAGGAGGAATCAGCGGGGAGACTGAGTGAGCACTCGGAAAGGTGGGAGAAGAACGGAGTGGGGGTCGGGAGCCAGTGGAAGAGGCGGGAGATGGACTGTGTGAGACACTGCTAGTGGGCCAGCTGAGGGGGTGGGAGGAGACGCTGGAGTTAGGGACACGGAGGTCACGGTCAACCCCGGCAAGAGCAGAGAGGGATGCATCTCTTACTTTGTACACAGAGACCTGCTGGATAGAAGAAAGCAAAGACCCACGTACGTGTGCAGGAAACTTTAAGTTACTTCTGAATCCTAGTTCACAGAACCCTGACCACTGTCCACTGAGCAGTGTCTCTGGACTTCCCCCTACCCGTGAACATAGAGAAAAACATAAAAAATCTTAGTTGAAAACTTAAATTGGCCCAACCTATGACCACAATACAGACTGATTTTCCAGTAATGATGCTATTTATAAAGTGCGATCATTAACAATCATACTCCTGGAGTTTTCTATGTTTGCCTCCTGAAATAACTTCTCTGCCTCCCGAGCGAGGGTGGGAAGACATGCCCCTCACCCTGCTGTCTGTGTTCCCGACTTCGGTGCTCCCTTTGTTTTGACACCTGGAGACTTCCCTTTCTAGCTCTTAAACTTGCTTTTAAATTTATTTTGTTCTGTTTAATTCAGCAATTCTATTTGCTTGGAGTGTGTATGTGTATGTGTGTGTGGGGGGGATATCCACATCAATTAAACCTTCCATATTGATCTAAAGTTCACTTTCTAAATCAAGACAAATAGGTATTATACTCAACAAACAGAATGGACTCAATTAAATTTTTTTTAAAAGCACAGCAAAAGGAATAGAAGGAAAAACAATCAAACATCGTTTAAAATAAAAATAATTAAGCAATTATTATTTTTAGGCGGTAGGAATGTGGATGATTTTTTCCCCTTCCTCTATTCCTAATTTCTGAATGTGTGTGTGTTACTAGTATAAATGTGAGAAAAATTGTAATTAAAATTCGATTTTAAGAATTTAAGATGTGTGCTTTTGAAGTTCTTTTTTGAGATACCTCGGATCTAAAACAAGTGTTGGGATTGATCCGTCTGATCTGTAGTGAGGTTTACAGATACAGGCTCTTGTTCTGAACTTAACCCAGAGAAAAATTTGGGCCTTTATGTACATAGAAAATTGAAATGCATTCTACCCAAGCACTTCTATTCTATAGATGACCTTGAATATCATAGATCATCTCTCTCAGATGTATATGTATATACACTTGCAAGCGACAGAAAAGCTAACTCAAACTGGCTGAAGTAATAAAGGAACTTACTGGCGCATGTAACTAAAAAGTCCAGAGGCAGGAAACCTTCAGGAAAGAGCAGATTTAAGGTACAAGCCCTGCGGACAGGGCCAGTTTCTCCCTCTCTGCATTTGTGACTTTTTCTTGGTGAGGGCTGTACTCTCAGCTGCATGTGCTGGGTGTGTGGCAGCGTTAAGCTCTTCTCTCACCTTTATGATGGCTAACAAATCTCTCGTTCACTTCCAGAAGGAAGAAAGAAAGAAGGAGCTTTCTTTTCCTAGATGTTCCATCTTCTCAGTGATTCCTTGGTTCTGATTGGGTGCCCTGTCCCTTCTGGACCACTGGCTGGACCTGGCGATGGGCGAAACTGCCTGACTTCACACCTTTGTGACCGCCCCTCCTAGACGGCCCTGCTGGCAGTGGGGAGGCAGGACACGCCTGGGCGAGAAAAGGGGAGCAGCCTGTGGCGAGGCAGCCTTCATACGGCGGCCACACTCTCTAATGATCACACTGGAGGGCACAGATGAGTCATGAGCTAGTGTGGCAATGAACTCACGGGACTGGGATTCCAGCTGGCCCATCGTCTGGAAGTCGGGAGTGAGGCTGCTCCACCACAGGCGGCCGGGTGCCGTCTCCAGGCCTTCAGCTTTGGGTCTGGCTCCCAGTTCTCCTCTTGCTCTAAGATCCTCTGACTGCTTGTGTGTAGAGGAGTATTGTCCTCTGTCAGTCTGCATCCCAAGTAGCTTGTGCTACTTAATCACCTGATGGAAATGAGCAGAAATCTCACTTAACTAAAGGTAGGAAGGGAAACGTTGGCTTTAAATGCTATTTAATTTAGCATGGGAAGTAATGCATTTTTAATAAGGAACACATTAAAGACTAATAATGTGGTTTATTTATAAGGTGGTTGGCCTCCCCCAGTTGCCTCACTAAATGCAGTGAAGTTCCATCAACTATTAAGCAAGTGCAATTATACACATGCTGAGTTGCATGTTGCCTCTGATTATAGCAGTTCTCCCTCTGCATGCCCTCTGTGTGCAGAGTGAGTGCAGAGAAATCTGGAATCTGAGGAGATATAAGGGATCACTTAATATCCTCCCCCCGTCATTTTACAAATAAGTTTTCTGAGGCCTGGAAAGGTTAAGCAATCTGCTAACAGTCACATAGATGGTTTGCTAAGTTCTAGTTAGGAATGTAACCAAAGGCTTTTGAGATACCAGTTTACTCTTCGCCCAGTAGCATTGTTCAATCAACACAGATGGACTGAGCACCAGTTGTGCCCTAGGTAGTAGGCCAGTCACTGAGCTCACAAGGGAAGACATGATTCTTGGCTTCAGGCAACTCCAACAGCAGTCCAGGAGGGGAGAGAACCATGTCAACCAGACAACTGGAGTCTGCTATGATACATGCAGTATTGCTATTCACAACACAGTCATAATGTAGTAGAGCAAGTGATGAATGCTCTCTTGAGAGTCAGAAATGACCTTGAAGAGTTGGCAATTCATGCACAGGGTTTTGAAGGATGAATAAGTTCAACAGTTGATCCAAGACTGGGAGAGCATTTGATGTACAGGGTATAATATGTTTGAAGGCCCAGAGGTGATGGTTATGAAAACAAGTTTTGGAGACAGATCTGGATTGAATGCTGGTTCTAAGGCTTACTAAATGGGTGACTTACACAACTTATTTATCCCTTCTGCACATTTGCATTTTTTCATCAGTAAAATGGAAATAACAATACCTAACCCAAGGGATATGGAGAAGGTTGAATAATGTTACAACCATGAAACACACACATAGTAGGAACTCAGGAGCAGGTAGCTATTCCTCTCATCTCCCTTTCCTCCTTACTCTGCCGAAAACCTTTGAATGTTCTAGAATTTTGTATAAATGGAGTCACCCTTTGATGAGGAGAGCGCAGGAAGAAGAGGTTAAGAGGCAGGAAAGAAACAGATTATGGAGAAGCTGGCCGTGAAAAACCGTTGCAGGATTACTTAAGCAAGAAGTGACAAGATCACATTTACATCCTAAAAAGGTATTTTGGAAGCGCTGTGCATGGGCAACTGATAGGAAGCTAGTTCAGTAATCCGGGTGAGAGGGCTTGAGCACGTGAGTGACAGCAGCAGAGCGGAGAGGAGAGGAAAGCCAGGACGGAGCGATGCTGGGGCTCGAGGAGCAGGATGTGTGCTGGTGTAGCCGCGTTCCCGGCGCTCTGGTTTCCATTTCCACAAGTACCTTAGAGGGTGTCTAGAAGGGAAAATGCTTGTTGGTCTAATTGGGCGGGGGTCTGGCCCTCTGGCCTCAGGAAGGAGGCGGGAGGGCAGAACTCTGCAGCGGCTGCTGCTGCTTTTGGCTCGTGTGTCTCTGAAGCGCTTTCGCAGGACCACTTACATCATCCGCATTCCCACTCACACGAGAAGAAACCTCGGAGAGCCGCTGCGCTCTCAAATCCCCTCTCCCTCGTCTGGCATTAAAGCATCTCCTTCAACTGCTGCATTCCTGAGGCAATTATCTCGTCACTACAATTTCTTCACTCAGAGGAACCTCAAATAGATTCCTTTTAAGCAGCTCAAGACTTTCTTCTGAGGCTGGCCTGAGCCTCCCCTTTCACAGGCGCCGAGCGGCCCCGGGGTGCAGGGCTGGCCCCGCGAGCGCTCACCACAAGCCCTGGACCCCCCGCGTCACCTCCGTCACCTCCATCACTTGCCTTCCACTCTCCTTTAAGAACCCCGTGCCCTTCACTGCATGTCTGTCGTTCTTGTTTCACGTTAGTTTTAATGGTCCTTTTATTGACGACTGAACTGAAAGAAGGAGTAATGTGTTCACACACACACACAGACACACACACACCCCCCAACCCCCACACACACCCAGAGGACTGGTATCAGGAAGAAGAATGTCATCTGACTTCCGGCCTCCTGACACGGCAGGCTGGGCTGCGGTCAGGGGACGCCTTTCCTCCAGGACGCTTTCCTGCTGGTTTAGATCTAACTAAGATTGCAGTACTTGTCCATATTTTCTTTTTGAACATAAATAGCCACCTATACATTTTGAAAATGTTTTAATTCTATCCACATATCAGTTTCTGCATAATTTGTGAAGGCTGGTCCACATAAGCAAAGCATCATGACTTCACACTTATAAAATGATTGGTCTTTGACTTAATTATCTACCAAATATCTATATATGTGAGCCCAGATGAAAAGGAGTGAAGAATTATTGGCAAGGTATTTCAATTTTAACTGAAAAAATAACTCTGTGTTTTGACTGCCTACATTAAAACAAACTACTCACGTAATTTTCTTAGATATGACATGATTTTTAAAATTGAAGTATAATTGACATACAATGTTCCATTAGTTTCAGGCATACATCATGGTGATTCGATGTTTATGTGTATTATGAAATGATAACCGTGATAAATCTAGCTACCATCTGTCACTGTACGATATGATTGACTATATTCCCTATGCTGTACATTACATTCCCGTGACTTATTTATTTTATAAGAGGACGTTTGTACCTCTTAATCCCCTTCACCTATTTCACCTCCTCCAACCCTTGCCCCCTCAGGTAACCACCAGTACGTTTCCTGTATGTATGAGTCTATTTCTGTTTTGTTGTGTTTGTTCATTTGTTTTGCTTTTTAGATTTCACATATAAGTGAAATCATACAGTATTTGTCTTTCTCTGTCTGACTTATTTCATTTAGCATAATACCCTCTAGGTCCATCCATGTTGTCAAATGGCAAGATTTCATTCTTTTTTATGGCTAAGTAACATTCCATTGTGTGCGTGTGTGTGTGTGTGTGTGTGTGTGTGTGTGTGTGCGTGTGCTACATATTCCTTATTCTTTCATCTATCAATGGACACTTAGGTTGCTTCCATCTCTTGGCTATTGTAAACAATGCTGCAATGAACATAGCAGTGGACATGACTTTGAGTTTCTTGATTTAGATATTAAAAGCTTTCTAAGAATTCACAAAACCTTAGAACAAACATTTAGAACACCGTATTAGGGGTACTTGATTTTCAGTGTTGGGCACATAAAAGAAGACTTTGAAAAACTCACATCTGAAGTGCTTTCATCACTGAAAATTATAGAGTGGTTTTCTAAACATTGCTTGAGTCCAAACTGAATAGATTGCGTATTTAGGATATATTAGTACTGGATGTTTTTAAGCAAGGAAGACAGAGTAATTAGTGGCAATAGCACTATACCTGTTTATTTTTATACATTATGTGAATCTGCTATTTTTTCCAATTTTAGGTCTATCAATTATGCAACAATCAACTAATAATTTTGCCCACCTGCTACATGCAAACTATTATGCTAGACACTAATAAGGTTAACTGGCCCTCAACATAAACCTCCCATCAGCTGCCTTCCTCTCCTCCCTCCTGACTCTCTGGAGAGGATGGTTGTCTTATTTTCATTGTGTGTTCAGCTGAGTCTTCAGCAATTCAGAGTCAGGTTGAAGAGAATCATAGATGTTAAGACACGAAGTCTCTTACTTTAAAAGGATAAGGAGGTCGCTAACATCTCTCACGGACATGTGGTATCTTTGAAATTCCTTCACATCATTCCTGCTGGTGACTCAAAGTGAGGCCGTTTGCCAGCCAGCATCATGGCATCTTCAGTAACAATTACCTTCGGGTTAAAAAAACCCACCAAAGAGCTTGACCTTGGAACAGCCTGGGAATCTGCCCACTCTGTTGGCTCCAGATGAATAAAAACAACTCTTCGTCTCATTCACTTGATTAGCTGCTTCAAACTTAAACCAAAGGAGCTAGAATCCCCATTGACATTTGTTTAAGACAGAAATAAGATCAGAAAAATAAGGAAAACCATTCTACAAAGTCAATTTTAGAATTTGTAAGTTTTAGGTGCTCTGAACTTAGCATCTGATCGCAGGAGGATTATACTTAGATAGTTTAGAAAACTGCTTTTATTACTTAAGTTTAGATGTGGTTTATTCAATAGTATTTGAAAACAGGACTCATACTGTGGTAGTCACTAGTCACATGTGGCTATTTAAATCAAAGTTAATTAACATTAAATTAAATTAAAGTTTATCTCCTCAGTGGCATTAGCCACATTTCCAGTGCTCAGTAGCCGCATGAGGCTATGGCTACGTGTGGGACAGTGAAGACGTAGAACATCTCCATCATCCAGTAGAATAGCCCTGCACCGAAAGATCAGCTCAGGAGAGGACTCTCAGACTCCACATCCATAAGGTTGTCTTTGCTTTTGTGAATGTTTTTTCAGGTTTTCAAATGAACTATGGCATTTAAAAAAATTCTACATGGTCCCCTTACCTTGAGCCAAGTCAAATAGTGGGGGCTGTGGTCAACCACCACGTCAACGTCACGGTGAAAGTGTAGGAATAATGATCATTGAGGATCAAATGACAACGTGGCAGTGGGGTTGATTTAGTAACTTGTAAATAAGACTCTATTTTTCAAGGTGCTTTCACGTATTATGGAGATGTCAGAATGCACCTCCCCAAAGAGCATTTTGATGTATGCTCTTCTGCACGTCCAGTTATTTTTCAAGTCAATGAGAAGCATTATTTGGTCTTGTGATTAAATCACCACAATGAGCAGATTCCTCACACCAGCTGAACCCTATGATTAGGGAAAGAGCAATAAGAATTTTGTCTTTATTCGTGTCAGTTCCAATCCAGCCATAACTTTTTGCTGGGTGTAGACATTTGGGTGAAGAAGTACTTTTAATTCAACTTTATCTGGTTGTTTCATTACCCTTTTGCAGCAATGGCAAACTTTGTATAGAATATAAATCAAGGCCAAATGTTGCATGGATGCCATGGTACAAAGATTCATTTAGTGTGCACATGACCTTATCTTCTACAAGGTGATTCATCACATGTCATCCTGTGTTCCAACTGAGGAGTAGGATGCTGGTGCATACTAATGTGTAAAAGTCAATATTGGGGGTCGAGCCTGCAAAGCCTTGCATATTATCCTTCTCAGATCTAACTGATTCTCAACCCATTGGCTCAGGGAGGGCAGCCTTTCAGAATCAATTACCTGAGTACGGAGAGTTAATCTGGGAAAGTGGTGAAATATGAAGTATGCCTCGCCCTGCCTCTCCTTTGGCTGTTGACAGTTTGCCCAACTCTACAATTTAGATGTGACCAGATAAGAGACAGGAAATGTGAGACAAGTGCCCCAGAAGAGAAGACAGCATTATATTTTTCAAAGTGCTTTCACATGTTATGCCCCATTCAATCCTCACATCCTTCTGTACACAAGCAGGGAAGGTTTAGGCGTCACAAAGGAGGAAGCTCCCTTGAGAAGAACTGATCATTTTCCTGCCTGCCTCCTATTGGCTCTGTTCCTCCTCATATGCCTCTGTTTGTAATTATTTGTATACATGACCATCTCTTGCACTAGACTGGAAGGTTCCTAGAGGGGATGGGGACTATGTTCTTATTCATCTTGTTTTCCTGGCATCTCGCATAATGCCTGGTGTATGAGTTGTTTATTTGCCCAGAAGAAGAAAGGTGACTATTACACAAAAGATCTGTAAAGAAGCTATGATGTGTTTTACATGAGAAAAATATCATATGAGTTAATAAATATTATATGGTAAAAATATATATGGGTTTTGTTGCTCAGGTTGTTTGCTCTACCCAAATTCAGGAAGACGGTGCTCAGCAAGATCTGGGTCAGCCAGCACCAGTGATGGACTTAGATCGAGGACTTGGGTCTCCTTTCACAGTACAGTCCCCACTAAAACTTTCTATCCTTTTTACACCATTGAATCTTTATTTTAAGACATTCCATCTCTCTTGTAGCTCACCCAGCAAAAGGGAAAATGAATTTTACCTGCATTCTGAATAGAAGTAGATTACCCATGCTTAAGTAGGAAGAATTGAGAAGTTGTACCACTGTCTGTACTTTTGATCCTGGGGATGATGTCTAAAACCCTTTTGCTGTGAAAGGAGATCCTAATGAGAGCAAACATACTACTACAGCATCATATTTTTAAACTGGACTGTATGCACAGACAAACAGCCAAATTTGCTGGTCACTGATGGACACAGGCAATGGTATTGTATGTGGTCAGAGGTGCGTGCAGGTTGCAGGACTGCAGCAAAGGTCTTGCCCTGAACTCAGCCTGGAGATTCAAGAGAAGGGAGAGTGTTAGATGAGCAGAAGAGAGGAAACTGAAGAGGCAGCATCTCCACAATCGGCAGACTTCGTGTTTCGCATATTAAGTTGACACACCTACTAGCAAAATCTAGTGTGAAGTTCACTCTTATGACAAACATCATAACTCCTTTACACATCTTTTATGTTGCATTCACCTTTCCTCTTCTGAGCGTTTTGTTATATTTAATGTTTTTACTTATATTTATCTTTAACGTTACTTTTATATTTGTGGTTTAATTGCCTTTTGTACTTCTGAGTGTTCCTTGTTTTGGTTCTCATGTAAATAGTCAGTTCTCACTTTTGAGTAACATTTCAAATCTTGTTGAATTGGGGCCTTGTTTACCATGTTCTGACGAGGCCTTCCCACCCGTCTGGATCACGGAGTGGCTCCTGGAAGGTGTGAGAGACTTAGGTTGTGCTCACGTGCAAAGGGAAACCCATTGAGATGCTGGGAACTGGGGTAGAGAATCACTGGCTTCTGGCTGGAGTTCACGTCCCTTGTTTCTTCCCATATGCAGCTGTTCAGTGAGCATGAGTGTGTTATAAGGGAAAGAACGAAATGGCCTTACTTGACGTGGAGGTAATATGCCAAGATAAGTTGTGGAAGTAACAAGAAAGTGCAGTATTGCAATAATATGCTGGGCTTTACTTTTAAGTGTAGTATCAAAATAATCCTCAGTGTTATGACACAGGAAGAAGTAGCGACAAGGTGGCACATACTTCCTGCCTCGAAGGCCCATGGCCTGTGGAGTCCCACGCTCAGTTATTACATGTAAAGGTCCTGGAGAACTTAGCCTTTGATAGGCAAGGCAGAGCCGAGGATGCATTTGAAAACAAACAGTAATGGAAAGACCAATAAAGAAATTATGCAGTAGAACTAAAGGGCCAGTAACAGAGTAAGACTAAAAAGTAACAGGTAACCCCCAAATAAATAATGTCGATATATTATTTTCATCATTGTACTAGAAAAATTTAAAATTATAAGTATATAAGTAGGCAATAATATGGTATGTTTTAGAACAACCCTAATTAATGAAATTCAATGAGATCCTTGTACTTCTTTTGTGGCTTTAAACCTGTTGAAGCGCTTTCAAATCTCATCTAGTAGCCATTTGCAAATAGTTCCTTTGCTTTGTGGTAACTGCACTATTGTACAGACGCCCTTTTCAACCAAATGTGTAGTTAAAATTGGTAGAGAGACTGTGTGGAGTGAATAAATTGCTCAATAATTTTATGATGAGGTCTTTATTCCATTTAAGCTTCTCTCTTCCTAATCAACTTCTTCTAGAAGATGGGGCTTTTCATGTATCTCTCCTTTTCATGTATCTCCATAAAAATCCTTTTAGGATTTTTATGACCAGTTTGTATTTGTAGTGGTTTAGTTTGGCAGGACATCTGGACTCGTCCAGGACACAGGCACTTGGTTGCTGGACTGTCCCTGCAGGACAGCATGGCCAGCACTGCCCCAGGCAGTCCAGGACCCCACTCAGAGCTCAAGAGAGCAAAGAGTCCTAGGGACTCAAAGGATGTGCCCATCCAACTGCTCCCCTTTTCTGGACCATCCTCCCTGCATACCCAGAATTCCAGAATTTCCTGCCTGCAGGGCCTGCACAGCCTCTTCTATGGATCTCTTCCCAGGAGGGTGGGCCACACCCCAGCCCAAATGCGAGGGTGTGGATGTGTGGGCCGGGGTGTGCGCCTGGGCTCGGATGTCCACAGAGGGTGGCATCTGAGGCTCTTTGCAAGGACCAAAGGAGTAGAGGATGGAAAAGAAGGGGCTTCTGTCCACAAAGATTAGGCACGAGCTTGTCCCTGACCTACACCCACTAATAATCATTGTTATAATCAAACCACTTTGGCAAATTTCTGAAATGCCCTCTAGGAAGTAATAATACTACTATTCTAAGCAAGAAGGTTGATTTTCTTTTCTAACATATAAATTTTCTCTGAAGATGACATGAAACAAACCCCAGAGATGTTTTGTGCTATGACAACATCAATGGAATAAAAGTATGTAATTTTCAAAGGTGCTTACTTTGAAGAAAAACTCATTGAAATGTATAAGGTCTGTTTGGTAAAACTAAACAGTTAATTTTAAACCAAATAGCTTTTTAACCAGAAGAAAAAAATGTTGGTGAAGATTAGAATTATTTACAGAATTTTTCTGGTGTAAAGTGATGTGGTGTGATATATTCAGCCAAGAGTTAGGAAAATTGTACTCTAGTTCTAGCATTTTTGTGGAACAGCTGAATTATTTGGGCCATGACCTCTTAGGATCTCAGTTTTGATGTCTATTAAATGAGAGAAGTTGGGCAAGATGCCCTCTAAATTTCTTCTATATTTGAAAGTCCAGGATTTTTCACAAGCCATGTTCTCTCAGTTAGATATGTGACATAAGCTATTCGTCAAATCAAAGATACCATCTAGTGTAAGATGCACCATTAATTTGTGTACCATTAAGAAGGAGACACACTGCCTACCATAATTTTAAGACTCTTGACTATAAGAAGCATTCCAGCTTAGAGAGGTGAAACTTTTAAAAAGTATATCTTAGAATCTCTAATGTATAATAATTCTTATCTTATTCATCTAAACATCCTTCATAGGTCTTGCAAAGTACATACCTTATTTAGTCGTTAATTTATTCATTCAATAAATAAATATAAATTTAGTGCCTACTGTATTTCAGGCAATACAACATGCATATATCAAAATGTATTGAATAATGGAATTTTAGAAGTATACTTGCCTTTCATAACATCAACATGCACATGAAGCTAGTGATGCTGATGAGAAATCAGCTCAAGAAAATAGAAAGATGTTCTCTTTTGAGGACAGCAGAATCACCAAAAGCTTGATTTCTAATGTGGACATTCACTCCATAGAACTTTGTATTGAGAAATGGAAGGCAGGTAAACAAGAATTCCCAGATCAGTTTCTTAGGAATCAAGGGACCCTGATTACTTTTTCCATTTCTATGAAAATCTTGTTGAAAGAAGCACTTCTTAATTCCATGGCTCTGATGAAGGGGCTCGTTCCTCCATCATTTCTTTTCCAGTAGACGTAAGGCCAAGAATGAGTGTTTTATGAAACACTTCATACTCTATCATATGAGACAATTTTACAGGACTTATTATCATGCTACATTGTTAAAGTGATTTATATACACTTAAATCTTCATTTGTATCTAATAGTACCCCAAGCCAGAAATAAGCCCCTAGGTGACATTTTGTGAGGAAAGATACTTCTCTAGTGAGCTCACTCTCAGAGTCGGAATCTTGAGGGCACCAGACAAGCGACCAATAAGCTGCATTCGGCTCCGGTGTCTTCATCTATAGGGGTTGTGCTTGGACCTTAGGAAGGTGGCAAAAAATTAGTTGAATATAGTTGAACCCACTCTGTATAATGGAAACCATGTGCAGTGAGTTTAAGCCTAACTATATACAGCAAACAATGATGATCTGTCAGTCTTCAAGAAGGAACTGGCAAACCCCTCAGTCAGGGATGACTAGGAGCACAGTTTCTGTCCTTGTTCTGTCTGGATTCCCCTTCTTGAGCTGTTCTTGCCACATGGGATATTTGAGTATTCTAATTGGCCTTTCCTTTCAGTCTCTGTTCAAAGTTCATTTTAAGCACAGTGTCCTCATCAATCATGTTTCCAAAGGGGCCCCTTTCCCCTCTACTGCTGAAGGCTGCTCATCCCATCCCGAGAATAGCTGCTCTCTGGGTTCACAAGGCCCCAGCTTCTTGTTTCTCTTGGATCTGAGCACACTGTGTTTTCTGATCACCTAAATCTCTTCTCCAAACTGGGGTGAAGAGAGGAATTCCACATGCTGCTCTCTGGGGGTGAACTGGGAAAACACGGCGGCCAGGACTCTTCCTGAACTATGATTCAAAAGTTATTGCAGGCTAGCTGCTCAGAGTTTCTGTGCTTATCTAATTACGGTGTCCTTACTTTTGCATGATCTACACTAAGATAAAGGTTTATGGTTGGTTAAGTATGTTGCTTAGAGCCATTTTTATCAAATCTAAGTATCAGATCATAGTCAGAAACTTACACATACACACACACACACACACACACACTTAAATCAGTTTCCACTTATATCATTTTGACCTATGACACCCTTTCCAGGAATATCACTGTAAGAGTCAGAATGGTTTATATTGGTTTCTCTCTCCTATAAACGTCATTGAGTAGTAGCTTTTCTAAAGAATCCAAATCCATTTGACTACATTTGAAATACAGATTTCTCCCCAGGGGTCCTTTGACTATGAAGAAATTAGCACAGACTATAAAACAGAAAGCTTGAAAGAATCTCCTTGAGGGAAATGGGATAGCAAGAGGGAAAGAGATTTATACTTTTCGTTTAGTGGCGATACTCATTTTATGCAATTTTTTGTCACTAGACCCATTAAAGGACAAGAATGTGAAATATGTCCTCCCTGAGACAGTTCTTCGTGTTTGCATAATGTTTTCTGCTTTGAATAAACCAGTCCCAGGGAAGAGTCCAATGTGTACATGTTCTAGTGCTCCAAGTGTTTATTTCTGGGCTCTCCATTTTCCCTGCACCCTGCAGAGAGCTGAAACACTACAAAGCCTGAAATCTTTAGGTACAGAACCAATTGTCCTCTCTGGACAGTCAGTTTCTGAAAATTTCTTTTGAAATCAATGACAAAAATACCCAACTCATTGGTAGATTCCATTTTGTAAGCTTCCCTCACAAACCACAGATGGCTCTGGGGTCTTTGTATTTATTCAACCTGAACAAGTCTCAGGAGACCCTGGGAGTAGAATGTGTCTGAGAATGTGAGTGTGCCAGGTAAGGAGGTTCTTTAATAAGACATCTTATCACAAACACTTTTCAAATGCATTTCAGCTCAACCTGAACATAGCAGCCTGGGTTTGTATTTCTTGGCAGTGTGCCCAGTACGTATAATTTAATAGGATTCCAAGAAATTTTGAGAAGGATTCTTGAACTAGGAACAAGACGAGCATTTGGTGCCCAGTGGATTCACACATACACCTGGCAGTTTCCTTGGTATCTGTGTTCATCAGAAGCTGTTATTAAACCAGACACTGTGAGCAAACACTCTCTAATTCCCTCTGGGGGTGTGAGAGGCAGAGGGACAGTGGAGTTTCCTAACAGAATTTTTAAGCATTGCCATATTATGTAATCTGAATGGCATTTTTTAAAGGAAATTAAGGATGGAATGTGATTGGTCACTTATATCTGGGCCAGTGGTCAGTGGCAAGCAGTCACTAAGGGAAGATGGGAGCCTTTCTAGGTAAACTAAGGGAGTCATTGTGAAGTCTTACAGGAAGACAAGACAAGGAGATAAGACCCAAGGACTGAGGCAGGAGCTGGAAAGTCCTCAGGGTGACATCAGAGGCTGGGAAGACTCTCTGAGCCAGGCTATTACCAGCCATGGGAAGCACCGAGGGCATCTGATGCCTCTGAAATTAGAGTGGTATCATAGCCCCACACGCTCCTTCACCAAGGGCTCTGGATGTAAAGGTCCTTGCTGTCCTAGGCAGGTTCTTTCAGAAACCGATTAGGGTATTTTATTCACTGATGGGCCTTAAACATTTTGCTGCTGGGAAGAGACATGTAGGGCCCATCAAAAGTACCTGACAAGTGTTGTCTAGCAAAGCCTCCTTCTCTGGAGGGAGAGAAAAGCCTGGAAGAAGATCTGAGTGTCAGATGCCTCAACCTACTACTATCAGCTTCTAAGAGGCTCAGGGTCCCTGGTTACAAGACCCTGCAACAAAGTCTGTCCATTCAGTAGAAATGGACTTAGCATTTTTCTGACAGCACATCTACTGTGTCTTAGAAGTACAGCCCTGATTTCACTGTGGGGTCAACAGAACTGCTACCAAGATGGCTGAGGAGTTGGCCAAAGTGTTTCTGAGATGAGAGAATGATGGGGGACATAGCAAGGTCATGGAAGAAGAGCAGAAAAAAATGAAAAAAAATTCATCCTTTGAAAGTGGGACTTTTCCTAGTTGTAATAACCAATTAATCAAAAATGTTAAACACACCAGAAATGGATGATGAACTATTTGGGTAAAAAGAACAATTATCATCCAGCAGTCAGTAAGGAAGAAAATGGCATAGTCTTTGTGGGTTTTACTTCCAGCTCTATCATCAAATGTCTGTGCGACTCCCGGTCAAGTCACTCAACCTCTCCAGGGGACTCAGTTTCTCCATCTTTAAATGGGAGCATTAACTCTCAAGTCTCATTCAGCATTAACACTCTATGAAACTGAGTGCAGCAAGTTGTATGTGATGGTAAATTTTGTGTCATCTTGACAGGGCCAAGAGGTGCCTAGATATTTGGTTAAACATTATTCTGGGTGTCTGTGAGTGTGTTTCTGGAAGAGAGCAGCATTTGAGTTGGTAGACTGAGTAAAGTAGATTGCCCTCCCCAACGGGAGCATCCAATCAGTTGCGGGCCTGAGTGGAACAAAAAGGCCAAGGAAGGAGAACTTGCTCTCTGCCTGACTGTTGAGCTGAGACATCAATCTTCTCCTGTCCTCAGGTGGGACTTACACCGTCTGCTCTCCTGGTCCTCAGGCCTTCGGATTTGGACTGGAACTACACCACTCGCTTCCCTGGGTCTCTAGTTTGCAGATAACAGATTGTGGGACTTAGCCTCCATAACTGCCTGAACCAATGCCTACAATCAATCTCTCCTGTTAGTTCTCTTTCTCTGGAGAACTCTAAGGCAGTGTCCATTTGGGAACAAAGATATTGCTCAAGTCTAACTTTCTTGCCTCCAATTTCACTGAACATAATTTTAGAAACTAAACACTTGGTATTTTCTGTCTTTACTCCATTTAAGCAATCGTTGATTTTTAGCAGCTTGTTTCCAGGTGGAATGAGAAACACGTGGCTGACGTTGCACTACATGCAGGGCTCCTAAGGAAGAGCTGCTTTTTGCAGGTGGTTCCTCAAGGAAACTCAGCAGGAGGAGCTCTTTAGCTGTGCGGACGGCTGTCAGAGGGCTAATCATCAGCAGGATCTACAGCGCTCAACAAAATAAAGTTCTCCGGGCAGAGAATGGCCTGCTTCTTTCCCCATTAAGACCTGGGATGGGCCCTCCCCGACACCCTGATTGTTTCAGCATAAAGTCAAAATATCCACACATAGTATCAGCATAAAGTCAAAGGAAATCAGAAACCCACATATGTGTCGACCCCTTCTTTAGGTCTGTTCCTTCAGGGCGGCTGGCTGCCCCTAATGTCAGTGGTGGGTGAGGTCCAAGAAGGGCTGCAGGAGCTGATGCTTAGCAAGTGTGGCTGCTTCCACCGACCCACTTGTTGTCACAGCAGCCCAGTGAGAGCAGAGGCCTGCAGCGTCTGAGGCAGGGTGTAAAGAGGCAGTGGGAAGCCCTGTGGCTGGGCTGCCAATGAGGGGGCATCTGTCAGTGAGCTCTCATTTCTAGAAGAAGTGCCAGCTTCTAGCTAACTCTGCCAGATGCCAATTATCCAGCTCCTCAGATCTGCAAGTGGAATCCTTCAGGGCAACATGATGCTTCTCTGGCTGTCGCGTGATTCATTTAGTTACTTACTTATCTGTTTATTTGTTTGGTGGAGGATCCATGGGCTCAGAGTGGGCTCACAAATGATCAACTCATGAAGCTTCTGATCTGCTGCAGTGGGTTTGGATTTACACCCTTTGAGACTGTCATTAAAGGAAAACAGAGGTGCTTTGGGTTTTTGAGGCCCACCTCCCTCCTGTTTTCATGCCCCTTTCTCTGTGAAGCTGGCCCCATTCCTCAGCGCATGAAGTCCCTGTGGTCTCTCTGCCTCCTCCCCATCCTTCACATCTGCTTCTGGCTCCTCGGCAGCACTTTGGAAGCATCAGGATGACTTCCTCTCCATGTGTGTAATAATGACTGTTGTCTCTCCAGGGGCATCTGTATTTGAATAGGGCAAAACCCGTTAACGTGCAAGGAGATTTCAGGCAAAAGTCTGGGAGTTCCCTGAGGGGCTGTTATAGAGTGGAGCTCACACTGCGTTCTTCAGATCACATTATGCGGGGGTGCTAAGCTGAATCATACATGGCCAGTCCTGCCTCACTCTACCCAGGGATTTTGTAGAATTGCCAGGGAAATAACCAATGCAAATTTGAACTTACTCTTCTTAAATTTTGGGGGTGATGGATCTTTTTGAGAATCTGTTAAGAGCCATGGATCCCATCCCCAGTGAAATGTACATATCTGCACATGTCCAAATTTTACATTCAGTTTTAGGAGAGTCACCAGACTCCCTTAGGGCTCATCTTGGGATTCCAGGGCCAGAGAAAGCTTGGTATTTGCAGTAAGGAGAGACCTGGATTTGAGGTTCCACTGTGATCCTAGGCAAGGTCCTTACGTTCTGTGGACTATAACAAAACTTGGACCATATCAGTGGTTCTCAACTAGGAATAGTGCTGTGGGCATATTTGACCCCTCGCACCCATCCAGAACATGTCTAACCTGGGGGGTAGGATAATGTTTTGAAAAATATCCCCAGGCGAGCTGCTATGCCCCCAGGGGAGTTGAGAGCCATGAGGCAAGGAGCCCTCTCAGATGACCTCTGGCTCCAGTGTTCCATGACTCTGAGGTTTTGCTTCAGAAATTCTACTCCACGAAGCTGCGAGGCTACTCTGCCGCGTACTAGTGGGGAGAAGAGGAGGTGTGGCACGACAGAGAAGGCCATGGCTTTTCCCTTCTTATCAAACCATCCTGTTGTTTAATGGAGGAAAGTGGTAGGAAGGGAGCAGAACACTGCTAGAATTCTCTTTTCCTTGAGAGCTCATTGCATTGGAAGAGGATTTATCTATTCAATCTTGAGAGGATAGTGAACCTAATTTATCTTTATTTTTTGAAAGCCTATGTACTTGGCATATTATAGATCCAGGATAAATGTGTTTTGACTAAATAAATTTCTCTTTAGTTACTTTTTTAACCAAATGATGTGATGAACTCCTGCTGTCCCACTCTGGCTGAGAATCACCAACATTGTCTAAGGTTTTATTTTTACCAAAGTCATTGAAATAGATATTAGTTTATTGATTAATTGAAATTCAAGGAATATTTACTACACTCTTATTATGTGCTTGACACAGTAGCATTTTCAAAATAGTGGAGATTTAAGAAGGGATTTTATAGTCCTATGCTAGTACCAGAAACCATATGTAAATACTAACTATTGAAAAAAATTATAGTCCATTTATGCTTTTTCTCCCCATTCCAGAAAGGGGGATGTAAACCTTTATAAAATAAAAGACAAATTATTTTATATCCTTTATTATTCTCTGGTTTTGACCCCCCTGGAATTTTTCTGGCTGACTGCTCTTGTGGCTTCATGCTGAAGGGCCCGGCCACATACGTGTGTGTTAGGTTGGGGGAGTGGCCCATTTTGGGCTCCCTTGGAAGGTATGTGTTGTATAGCTGAGCTGGTCTCGCAGAGAGCTTTATGTCTCTGTCCACCACTGTGAAATAACCCTGTAATGTAGAGTTGTGGCTGCTTTAGGAGGAGATAACTGTAGACAGCAAAGACATCAATAGAATAGTTGAAAAGTGATGAGATGACATGTTGCTTTGTCCATGCTCTAGCTCAAAACTATTTTCATTCAGCAAAAGATTAAACTGCTTCACATACTGGAATCCTCTTTTAGAAACTTCATAATTGCCTGTAATAAAAGACTACTTTTCCCTCATGATAGTGGTTGTATTTTTGATGTAAATCCTCCTGGTACAAGTAATAATAATAAAAATACTACTTAATGGATATTCTTTATGCAGTAGGCTCTGCACTGGGCACTTGAATACTGACTTCTTATATTCCTTGACATATATTGCACATTTACTGTGTCAGCTACCCAAGAAATCAGCTTTATTAGCTTGGGCCTATCATCCTCCTCCTTTTATGGTTGAGAAACTGAGGCTTAGAGCCATTAAGTGAGTTGTCAGAGGTCTCTCAGCCGACACACGGTGGAAGCTGGGATTCCAGCCCAGATTCTCTAATCTCATTTCTCATTCGCCCCTCACAGCAATCTTATAAAGTAGTTATGGACGTTTCCGTTTTACAGACAAGGAAACAGAGCTGGAGAGGTGAAATACTCTGATAGTGGGCGGGTAGCTAGTAAATGGCAGAGCCGGGCATGGAGCCAGGTTAGTCTGACTCATGAACCAGCACTCGTCTCACTCTGCCACAGCGACGAGCTGTGGACTTGAAGCATGTTACAAGGTGAGAGGAGAGGCACTGACCTATCTAACTTTTAAAGTAATACACATTTATTTTAGTTTGGCTGATAATTTTCTTTCCTTGGATGTTCAATGTCAGAGGAAAATGCTTGGTACCTGGACAGTTTCTGGAAAATGTATGACATTTTTGTTACTGCTTACAATGATTCATTTTATTCCTTTTTTTTGGAATACAATACCACTTAAACAAATTATTCTGCAATAAAATTCCTTTTCATAAAATCCACTGAGTGCTCTTTGAACACTTAACCATTTGCAAGGCTCTGAGTTAGTCACAATGACGCCTATAGGGATGAATAAAACGTAGTCTGTTGTGGGGGACAAGGCAGAATCCCCGACACTGCACAGTGGAGGAAATAAGCAACAACAGAGTGTCATACAGGTCCCAAGAAAGAGGACAGGAAATGTCCCGTGGAGAAGTTGGAAACAGAGATGGACCTTGAAGGGCAGTGTATCATCAGTTTGCTAGGGCAGCTACAACAAAGTAACAACAACAGAAAATAACAAAAATGTATCTTCTCACAGTCCTGGAGGCTAGAAGTCCAAGATCAAGGTGCTGGCAGGTTTGGTTTCTTCTGAGGCCTCTCTCCTTGGCTTAAAAATAGTTGCCTTTTTGCTGTGTCTTTACACGGGTTGTCCCTCAGGCGGCATCACAATCTCCTCTTCTTACAAGGACATTAGTAACAGTGGATTAGGGCCCACACATATGACCTCGTTTTACCTTAATTACCTCTATAAAGGTCCTGCTTCCAAATACAGTCATGCTCTGAGGTACTGGGTGTTAGGACTTCAACATACGAATTTTGGGAAGACACAATTCAGCCTGTAACAGATAGATAAACTATCCAAAGAAGGAGAGTCAGAGAGACAAAGTTTAGAAGCGAAAAATACAGAATATGTGGAGGGAGTAATTTAGTAATCCAGCTTGATGGAGAAAAGATTACATTTAGGGAAATCCTGAATGCCAGGGTGGGAAGTTGGTGCTTACTTTGTCGGACAATGGGGAGCCATTGACAGTCTCTAGCAGGGGAGTGATGTGATGATGTTCTACTTGGAGACTGTCAATCAAGCAGTAATATGCTGTATTGGCTAGAAAGAATAGAGATGGAGACCATCTAGGAGGCTTATGCAGAAGTCCAGTCATGAAGAAATGAGAGTGTGAATGAGGGAGCTACTCAAGGTGGTGAGTACATGAAGAACAGATGAATCAGAGAAACACCTCAGAGGCTTAAGTCACTGAACTTGGTGTCTAATTGGCTGTGGGGGAAGAAACGGAAGGAGGAGTTAAAGATGGCCCCAAGGCTTGGTGAGTCAAAGAATCGTCTTGTCATAAACTGGAAGAGGAAAGGCATGGGGGTTGGAGTTGGGGGATTCTATTTGGGAGTGAAGATGTTGAACTCAATTTAGGACATATCAAGTTTGATGTTCAATGGAGAAGAATTTGAAAAGATGGATCTAGTATTTGGGAGAGGGATTGGAGTATATGAAAGACTATTAAATTACATGAAAAGTTTTACTAAGAAAGAGATTGGAGAGTTATACACTAAAGTGTTAATAATGATTGTATTAGGAGTTGGGATTGTAGTTAATTTGTATTCCGTCTTTTTACTTTTTTGGTATTATTCGAAGTGTTTACCGTGAGCAACATTATTAACTTTATAACTGTATTATTGCGAAGTGGGCTCTCCATGTTTCTTAAGGCCCATACAAGATAGATTTAAGCTCTGTATTCTCTCACTCATTGTGAGTCCAATACTCTCCACAAGATATCTAAGAAGTGAGGAGCTTCTCATTAAGTTAGTTCAGTGTGTGGATTGTCTCAAATCTCACTGGCACTGCCCCTATTGTGTGCCTCATTTATCGAGATACTGAGTCAGCCTTGTGCTTATTTGCGGGAAGATGGTTCAAAAAAACAGGCTCACACAGTCCTTTGTTGATGGCAGAATTTATTCAAGATCGGGGGTACTGAGGGGCTTTACACTGCAGATATGCAAATAACTTAACACTGACCTAGGGACACCCCTCTTTTTAAAGAGCCTCTCAGCCATTTCTGCCAACTCAGTGAGGCATGAGTTCATCTCTACTTCTCTTGGGAACTCTTCTATTCACTCTCATTTCCAAAATGTCTCCCATTTTCTTAAAATCAGTTTAGTCCTCCTTATGTTCTGCCCTCTCTTTCCAGATTTTGCCCTGGATCTTGTCTTTTTACAACCAAGTGGCCTAATCAAGTATCTTCCTAAACTAAGACAGTTTCATTCTAAAGAAGAATTTTAGTTCCAACCTTTAATATGACTTTTCTTTTTTCTTTTCCTTTTTTTTTTTGTGAGGAAGATCAGCCCTAAGCTAACATCCATGCCAATCCTCCTCTTTTTGCTGAGTAAGACTGGCCCTGGGCTAACATCCGTGCCCATCTTCCTCCACTTTATATGGGACGCTGCCACAGCATGGCCTGACAAGTGATGTCTCGGTGCGCACCTGGGATCTGAACCCGGGCTGCCAGCAGCGGACCATGAGCACTTTACCACTACACCATGGGGCCAGCCCCTAATATGACTTTTCTTAACCCTGCAATAATGGATTGAAAGAATGCTTTAAGAATAATATCGGAAGTGGTGGAGTGAGATGAGACCATCTGAGAAGAATACACAGAGCCAAAAGGAGTGATGCCCTGAGGAACACCTACAACAAGGGTGGAGTGTGGTGATGGAGACGCAGGGACAGTCAGGAGAGGGCAGAGCTATAGGAAGGGGTGGGAGTTCAGTCTCAGGGGACAGACTTCCGGAGGATGAAGATGAAGACGGAGACAAAGTCACTGGGGCCACAGGATACAGGGCAGTGGTGCTATTAGGCCCAGACCCAGGACCCCTGTGGGGGTTGTCACACCCACTGGAGGATCTACTTCTGCCTCTAAGAGTAGGGGCACTCCAGAACCCTGAGATAGCCATCTACAACAGTGGCAGGGCCTGTGTGCACACGAGCAGAGAATCCCTCGCCTCAAGATTGGGCTCCTCCTGGCCAAGCTTGTGCCCTCCTGCCCCATGGGCTCACCTAACAGCCATCCTGGCTTTGTGCCCTTCCTGGATCCTGGCTGTTTGCCCATCACCACCTCAGACACCAGCTTCTCTCACCTTGTCTCTGTCTCCCCCGTGGCAGAGATTTGTGGTAGGGAACCTGGGTTCCTGACTCTGCCATCTCCTAACTGTGACCTAAAGCCATCACTTTGTCTCCCAGACACAGTTTCTACATCTGTTCAATGGTAGCGAACATAATTAGGTGTGGCATCTGCACCTCTCAGGGTTATTATGAAGTTGAAATGAGGAAAAGCATAAGTGTAAATGCCCTAGAAAGGGCTGTTGACCTAGACTTCTGGGGTGTGGCCACCACTTCTACCCTTTACTAAATATGCGACTTTGAGCAAGTTACCTAACTTTTGTGCCCCTTAGTGCCCTAAAGAATTCAAGTCAGTCAAAGGTTTATTCAATACAGAGAGATGACTTAAATTAGCTGTAGGGGAGAAAGATGAGCCATTCTTCCGTTTTCAGGCTCCTCCCTCCTTTCTGCATCCACCTCACATCCCACTTCGTTTGCTGCCAGGTTTGCTGCAGCTGCAGGCCCTTCTTCTCTCCAGAGAGAATCTTATATTCTGTCCGCTCTGTTCTGGCTCCGAGTGTGGTTCATGAGGAGGTGGAGAGAGACGCGATAGAGCTGCGTGGTGTTTGGAGACCAAGGAGAAGTTGCCAGCGGAGATGGAGAGATGGAACATGCTGGCCAGAGGGGATAATTGAGGGAGTGAGCGCCTGGAGTGGGCGGGAGGGCTGGGTTCAAGAACACAGGTCTCTGGGAACAAAGTTGGCTGGATTTTTAAAACAGTCTTCGCAAATCAAGTGAAATAAAGCTGTCTGCGTTTGCAGACTAGCATGACCAAAATCTCTCTCAAGGCAGCTCCTCTCTGACTCCACCACCTGAAGGCAGTCAGGTCAGCTCGAAGCAAAATGGGGAAACTGTCACAAAGTGTCTATGCTCTCCTCAGCCTGCTATTCCCTCTCCTTTCCCAAACTCATCGGGCCATCTTCCCTCAAGTCACTGGGCCCCGATGCCCCCCTGTGGCCCTGCCTCCAGATCCAATCAATATTGATGGAGGCCACCATGTGGCAGGAAGGCTCATGTACATTATTTAACATTCACAGTGCCTCCTATCTCTATTCTCATAAGAGGAAACAAAAACCCAGGGTTTGTGGGGGTAAAGCTCAAGGTCATGCAGACAGAAAGTGGCAGGGATGAAATAAAAACCCAGGACTCTTGACTTCGCATCCAGAGGTCTTACTGCCACTCCCCATGAGTCCCCACTGGTTATCTTCAGTGACCTGCGTTGACACTCCACCTACTTTGGCAAAACTCACTCTCAGTCCTCAGGGTCAAGCGCCTTCTGATGTTCTAGGCGCCAAGATTCCTTTTCCCCTCACAGCCACTTTTCCCACCGGCAGGCCCATGCCTCCACCCCACCACCTCTGATTATCAACAATGCCCTGGGCTTATCTTTCTCCCCTGGCCAGCCAAGCACACAAGGTCCATCTCTGCAACCTCTGGGCTGATACATTCTCTTTTTCCCTACTCGGTTGTTCTGGCCTGGCAAATCCCAAGTTCTCAATTCCCAGCCTTAGAAATATCCAGTTTCTTCTCTGCATCCATGCACATGCTACAGGTGAGCATCGTGGAGGAAAAATCATGTCATCTTGCCAATCAGTGGGCCTCAAGCTTCCAGTGACCAGCCTCAGTGGGAGCCGCACTACTGCCTGATGGTCCTTTTCCTTGACCCTGCCAGTTCAGTTTCACCTACTACTTCAATGTTTCATCCTACTTTTCAAGCTCCCTTCTTGGCCCAGCTCTCTGACTCCTATCCAGTGATCTTGTCTGTTCCTTCGTAAAGAAATTAGACACCATTCCTCTGTATCTCCCTTAAAATCTGGCCTTTTAATCCACATTATCTGTATCACTTCCTGTCGTTACTCCTTTCTCTCCCCCACCTCCATATTGTCAGTGGATTCTCCTCCTGTTCAAAGCCAATATCCCTCTCCCAGGCTGTGCTGTGGACCTCATCCCTCCAGAGCCTGGTGCCATCTATCTCCTTTCTTCCATGTTCCTTTTCTCTGTCTCTGCCCCCTCAGAAGATGAACTGGTTCAAGTGTCTCCCTTTTAAAAACAAAATGAAAACCCCCTCCTTCTGCCCTGTACTCCCTCTAGCTACTGCCGGGTCTCATTCCTACCTGTCTTACCAGCTTTCGCCTTCTCATTTCCATCCAGCCTCTCACCTCCTTGCACTCTAGCTTCCAACTCCCATCACTCCAGGAACACTGCCCGCGACGAGGTGATGTGTGCTTTTCCTGACAGCCGAAAGAGAGGTTTCAAGCCTGGTTTTACTCTGCCTTTGAACTCTCCCTCCCTTTTGCACACCTCTCTTGACTTTTAGGTTATTGCTTTCTTGATTCGTCTCAGTATCTTTGACACACTCCTTGAATTCTGTTTGACCGGATCCTCTTTCATCAGTGACCTCTAACACTGGTGCTCCTCAGAGCTCCTGCTCAGCTGGCTGTCCTTTTCGCCATATACGTTCCCCATGAGTTTTCTCATCCACAGCCTTGGTAGGTGAACTCTAACTCACAGCTCTGAAATCTTTGTCTCTGGTCCAGTTGTCTCTTCTGACTGCCAGACCTGTACTGTTATTGTTATCTGCCAATTGGATATTTCCACCTGGATGACCCACAGCCACTTCAACCCTGCATGTCCAAAGTGAAATGAATTATTCCTTTACTTCCCCACCCCCAGTCTGCATCTTGAACTCCCTCCATCCTTATTTCTTGGAAGAGAATACCATGAGGTATCGCTCAGGTCAGAAACCTGGGCATCCTGCCAGACTCATCCTTCACCTCCAACCCCTGGCCCACGTGCACCCAGAAAGTCATTAAGTACTATCTATTCTATTTCCTAATGATCTCTTGAATCTAGCTTCATCCTCATTACTTCTTACCTTAACCCTGCAAAGCCTGATCTGTCTTCCCTCATTTTATTCCATCATCCATAGTGAAGCCAGTGATTTCAAATGCCAAACAAATCATGTCACTCCCCTACTTTAAATCCATCAGTGGCTTACAGATTCAATTCTAGATTCTTTAGCACAGTGTACCTTCCCCTTCACTGGACCCCCACCTTATAGCTTAATTTCTCATCAACTTCACTCCTTCCCACTTCACAAGCTCATGTGGAACTACGTGACATTTCTTGAATCCGCCATTCATTCTCTTTTTTGTTCCATGTCGTTTCACACACTCTTCCTTCTGAAGAAGACTTGCTCCCATCCCCTTGGTGAATTTCTATGAATACTTCAGGCATCTCATGGGCGTTACCTGCTTAGATAAGTCTTTTCCTGATGTCCCTAGATAGGTTTATGTTCAGGGTGTTATTTGGTCCACTTTTCATGGCTTATCTTAGTGTGGTTTTTTTATCTGATTATAAATGTCATAATTCTAGAAAATGTGGAAAACGTAGAAAAATAAATAATAAAAATCACCTACAGTCCATTCACCCAGAAATTACTTACTCTGAAAATTTTAGTGGATTCCCTTTTAGTATTTTTTACTATAAATATTTATGAATATTAAAAAATTAATATCATACTGTATGTATTGTTCTACACCATGCTTTGTTTAATAAAATTTTCCATGTTATTAAATATTCTTCAAAGGCTTGCATTTATTTAAGAGATTTATCATTATCTTCCCTTTTCAAAAAAATACATGTTGATTGTAAATAAAATTTAAAACAATACAGAAATGTACAGTTTAGAAAAACAAACACCCTCATAATCTGGTCATAATTTTTAAATAGTTTGTGGCATACTCTTTCAGATTTTTTCTTGTGCTTCACTAACTTAAATAAACACTTAAAATTTGCATTCATGAGATAATATGCTTCAGACTATTCTGAAACTTTCTTTTTTTTTTTTTCGCTGAGGAAGACCGGCCCTGAGCTAACATCTATTGCCAATCCTCCTCCTTTTTTTTCCCTTTTCCTCCCCAAAGCCCCAGTAGATAGTTGTATGCCATTGTTGCACATCCCTCCAGCTGCTGTATGTGGGACGCCGCCCCAGCATGGCCAGACAAGCGGTGCATTGGTGCAAGCCCAGGATCTGAACCTGGGCCACCAGCAGTGGAACGCTCACACCCAACTGCCAAGCCACGGGGCCAGCCCCTGAAACTTTCTTTTTAAACCATGTTTAACAATGTATGTTTGAAAATATAAAAAAAAACTTTAATGATGTCTCACTTGTAATTATCATTTCGAATTTTTTTCTGCTACTCCATCCTGAAGACAAGCTGTTTTCTTACAGGTGGACTTAATTTTACCATTTTCAGAGTGATCTGGAAGAACATCAGATGGATAGGTGTGACCACTTCTCTTCCTGCCACTAGGAGAGGATGAGTCCTCCTGAGCAGCAGGGACTGGCCACACTTTGGCAGGTGGGGCCTCTGCCAGCTGTGCTGGGTTGGCTGAGCCAGCCCCTTGGCTCTGGAATTTGCCCTGTCCCAGGACGGGTCCCTCCAATCCCAACCCCAGGATACGCTCCTCTTGCTCTCCCAAAGTGTTTGTGGTACCTTTGTCCATGTTGAACAATCATCTTGTCCCTTTATCTGACACGATCTCAGCCTCAGTTTCTGACCAAGGAGTCAAGAGCTATCCGAATTCCTGTGTAGTACAGTTAACCTGGTCTATGGTGAGAGCTACCCATCTAAATCCAGGCAGGCATCTCAGAGACACAAGCTTTCCTTCATCCCAGAGATAGAGAGGGTGTATGAGTAAGCAGCCGTCCATCGGCACTGCGGGAAGAAACAACAGCTGGTGGGTCAGGCGCTCCGTGTCCCCCACAGAGGACAGAACACTGTTGCTTTGGTCGGTATGTGCTACACCGCATCACCAAACCCAGGGTTTCACTAAAAGGGTGTTGGGGGCTGGGGATGCTGGGGCTGGTGCTCACGTATTGATAAATCATGAAACACTTCTTTTCCCTTCTAATCTTCTGCATCTTCCCGTCTCCATCTTTCTACCATTTAAATCTCTAGCATGTCCACAAAATGAAGGTGTGGCTAAATGGTGCAATCACGAAATTCAGGGAAAGAAAATCTCATTGTTCGTTAAAGATTCCCACTGGCACGTGCTTTCCACTTTTCAGGGACAGGTCAGGAAACATGTCTCCACGATGTGCAGGCACTATAGGACCCTCACAGGACAGAGCAGACATGTGCTAAGGACACTTTGTTGGGACAGGGGGCAGGGGAGCACTGTCATGTTCCTTTACAAAATAAATCACCAATCAAACCTCTTTTGGATTCTAATAATAATGCTGGGTGGAAGGAGCTTTTTGATAAACATAGGGTTTGACCAAACATTAAACCAAAAGGAATTATTAAAACAATAATTTTAAGAAGTTATTTATTTCAGGAAAATATGTACAAGTATACAAAGAAGTTCAACTACTGTTAGTGCCTGAATTGTGTTGGCTCATTAATCAGAAGCTTTCGTCCTGGGGAGATCCGTGAAGTCGACAGCTTCACCTTCTCTGCTTGGCTTCTGCTGGTTTTCCAGGCAACTTCCTGGAGTGTTTGCAAGTCCCTCTTCCTTCTGCCTCCTCCCCAGTGCCTGTCCATTCCCAGGAGAGCTGCAAACTAGTGCCAGTTGCCATCCTCTCCCTTCCTTCCACTAGGACCTGTCGATTGTGATTTTTTTTCTTATTCTTTGTTAAACATAAAAAGCTTAGCTCTACATATAATTTTATCCTTCATTTATAGAAGTTGATGCGTTCCTCATGACAGCACCAAAACATAAGAAGCTTCACAAAGTAGAAAGAGAATCAATTTAGGCTATTTCTAAATACAGCCAGTCACTTATAAAACACAAACACGAATTAAAGAGAGCAAAGAGCTGTTATATGTGGAGCAATCAGTGTCTGCCAGCCTGTTGCGAGACTAAGGGCGAAGCCTGAAACCTCCCTGAGCCTGACTCCTCGTCTGCAGAATGGGAACAGGAACGCCGGCCTCGCTGACGTCCCAGGGCTGTGAGAGGCCGAGGGAGGTGGCGCCGTGGGAACAGGGAAGCACACTGAAGTGATTTCCAATAATTAAACGCATGGTGGAGAGGTGATAGAAAGGCATGTCCCCTCCAAAATGCGGAGCAGACGCTCATAACTTGAGGATCTCTGCACTTGCTGGAGATTTGGAGAAGAAATGGATTTCCTTGAAATTCACTTGTGGAAATAAACAAATACCAACTGGTTAGATCACAGAGGAAGAGCCTCAGAGCATCGGATCAAGGACAAGCAGAAAAGCCCTCCTGGCAACAGCCGGTCCAGTGAGGGTTGGCCCTGCCCCTGCAGCAGCCTGTAGGAGCTCCGCGGTTTTCAAATGTCAGCACCTTACGATTTTGTGATGTCACCAGGGAACCTGGCCTTCAATCCTTACAGAGAAACTGAGGTCCCATCTCAAGGCCAATTTGCTTTTCAGACCAGCAGCACTGTTCCTGCACTGGGGCTTGAGTCTCGTCTGAAAATGATTTCATGGGAACGCGTCCTGGGATGCAGCATTATTAAGTGCTCTCTTGTCTTTTGTTCTTCAAACTGGCTGCTCCTATCAGTAAAACTTATCTGTAACCCCCAGGTTTCTTATGAGTCCAATTTAGAGACACATTATGCAATTATTACAAGTGGGGAAGGGTCTCAGTCAGACAAACAGTGCCCAGACTCTTATAGTTACGGTGGTATAAGGGAAACGAATTAAACAGCACTTTAAAAACATCTGTCGTCCCACGGATACAAACCTAATGAAGAACTGCTAGCGGTTCATACCATTTGCTCTTGCTGCATTTTTGTTTTCCTTGATTTGTGTGTGTTTCTCCTGCCTCATTTACTGCTGTCTCCATGAACTAAAAGAGCTGCAGGCATAATCCTGCGTGTTGGCTGAGGCAAGCCCCCAACAAGGGACTGAATTTGATGTGAAGGAGAACTCTGACTCTCCACATGTCTTCGTCTCCAGCTGACTAGCACCTGAAGTTTTACAGTTAGAGCTTCATTCCTTTGGGATGTCCCTCCATGTCCCCCTTCTCCATCTCCAAGTAACCACTGATCTGCTTTCTGTCCTTTAGTTTGAATTTTCTAAACCTTTGTATAAATGGAATCGTACAGTGGGTACTCTTTCTTTGGTCTGGCTTCTTTGACTCAGCAAAATTATTTTGAGTTCATCTACGTTGTTGTGTAGCACAAGTTCATTCTGTGTATTACTGAATGGTACTCCATTGTATGGATATATTGCAATTTGTTTATTTATTCACCTTTTGACGGGTATTTGGGTAATTTCAAGTTGCCATTAGAATCCTTGTACAAGTCTTTGAGAGATCTTCCTGTTATTAATTTCTAATTAAATTTCAATGGGACTACAGATGATATTTTATATGATTTTAATTTTTAAAAGTTTATTGGGGGGCTGGCCTGGTGGCACAAGCGGTTAAGTGTGTGCGCTTTGCTGCAGGGCCCGGGGTTCGCCGGTTCGCATCCTGGGCACACACCGATGCACCGCTTGTTATGCCATGCTGTGGCGGTGTCCCATATAAAGTAGAGGAAGATGGGCACAGTTGTTAGCCCAGGGCCAGTCTGCCTCAGCAAAAAAGAGGAGGATTGGCATTGGATGTTAGCTCGGGGCTGGTATTCCTCACAAATCAAAAAAATAATAATAAAGTTTACTGGGACTTTTTTTTTTTCCTGAGGAAGATTCACCCTGAGCTAACATCTGTTCCCAATCTTCCACTTTTTGCTAAGGAAGATTGTCCCTGAACTAACGTCTGTGCCCATCTTCCTCTATTTTGTGTTTGGGATGCTGCCACAGTATGGCCACTAACAAGGCGTGTAGGTCCACGCTCAGGGACCGAACCCAGGCCAGCGAAGTGGAACATGCCAAACTTAACCACTAGGCCACAGGGCCAGCCCCCCTGGGACTTTTTTTATAGTTCAGAATATGATCTATCATATTCCTTGAGCACTTGAAAAGAATGTGTGTTCTGCTGTTCTTAGGTAGAATGTTCTATAAATGTCAATTATGACAAGTTGGTTGTTAATACTATTCAGGTCTTCTATATTATTACAGATTTTCTCTCTTTGTTTTATCGATTATAAAAGAGAGGTATTAAATTCTCTAAATATAATTGTGGATTTTTCTATTTTTCTTTACAATGCTATCAGTTTTTGCTTTATGCATTTTGCTGGTATTAACTACATAAATATTTAGGTTTGTTATGTCTTATGATGAATTGACACTTTTATCAATATGAAATGAGCTTCTATGACCCTAGTAATATTCTTTGCTTTGAAATCTACTTTGTCTGATATTAATATAGCCAGTCTAGCTTTCTTTAGATTAGATGTATACCTTTTTCAATCCATTTAGTCTTGACTTATTTGTGTCTTTAAATTTTAAAGTAAATCTCTCATGGGCAGCATACAATTGGGTCTTAGTTTTTATCCAATTTGACAATCTCTGCCTTTTTTAATTGGGTTATTTAGATCATTTGCATTTCATGTGGTTAATCCTATGGTTGGATTTAAATCTATCATCACTATATTTCTATTTATCTCATTTGTCCTATGTTCCCTTTTACTTCTTCTTGGATTGAGTATTTTTTATGATTCCATTTTTTCCTCCTTTTTCAGTTTATTAGCTATAAGTCTTTGTTTTGTTATTTTAGTGGTTGCTTTAGCATTTTTAGTGTCTATCTTTAACTTATTACAGTCAACCTTTAAGTGATAATACACGACTTCACGTAGTACAAGAACCTTACAAAGTATACTTGTTTCTCACCTCCCAGCCTTTGCGCAGTTGTTCTCATACGTTTTACTTCTACATATATTATAAAGCCCATAATACAGGGTTATTATTTTTTATTTTAACTAGTTATCTTTTTAAAAGATTTAAATACTGAGAAAAAATGTTTTAGTTTTTTTGTGTGTGTGTGAGGAAGATCAGCCCTGAGCTAACATCCATGCCAATCCTCCTCTTTTTTTTGCTGAGGAAGACTGGCCCTGAGCTAATGTCTATTGCCAATCCTCCTCCTTTTTTTTCCCCTTTTCTCCCCAAAGCCCCAGTAGACAGTTGTACGTCATAGTTGCACATCCCTCTAGTTGCTGTATGTGGGACGCGGCCTCAGCATGGCCAGACAAGCCGCGCGTCAGTCCACACCGGGGATCCGAACCCAGGCTGCCAGCAGCAGAGCGTGCACACTCAACCGCTAAGCCACAGGGCCAGCCCCAGAAAAAATGTTTATATTTACCTATAGACTGTGTATGTAGTTATCATTTCTGATGTGTATTATTCCTTTGCGTGGAACTAGGTTTCCTTTGTTGCTGTTTTTTCTGCTGAAAGACTTTCTTTACCATTCTGGTGGCTGGAAGGAGCTGGAATTGGGTATTTTTCTTCCCCTGGGTCAGTTATGCGCTAGTAAAACCCCAAATAGGTTAGTGTCTGGTAAAATAGTTTCTTTTGAGGGCAGATCTTGTTGAACAGAATGCTCTGGCATATTTTAAAAATGGTTAGTTTTCTCCTCTGCCTGCCAGAAGAGTGAGAGGATTCTTCTCTTTTTCTCTGATCTTCACTGGGAGAATTTGGTAGAGCTCCTGGAGGTAAAACAGACAAAAGTGTGGATGCCCCTAAAGGGATGGCCACCCCCACCCCCCGCCGCTGAGTTTTCAATTCTCAGAGTCGTCCACAATGAGTCTCTAGCATTTCATTACTTACAGTTTAGGTTTTCCTACCCCAACTCTGGTTCCCATGGAGGCTTCCGCTCCTGGATTTGTGCCCCAGTAAGTTGTGGTTCTCTGTATTTGCCTGTCTGTCTCTCCAACTTGGGGGCAGCTGTTTGCCCTGTGACCTTAATCCTCTGACATATCTAGGACGAGTTGTTGATTTCACTTGTTCAGCATTTTACTTTTTGTTGGGATGGAGTCATGACTTCTAAGCTCCTCACATAGCAGACCAGAAACTGGAACTCCTAACTCACTTTTTTCCTTTATTCTTAGTAGTTTTTGTAGCAATTATATCACCTGTAAATTATTATAATTTTTTTTTATTTATGTATTTATGTTTTCCCCCAAAGCCCCAGTAGATAGTTGTATGTCATAGTTGCACATCCTTCTAGTTGCTGTATGTGGGACGCGGCCTCAGCATGGCCCGAGGAGCGGTGCGTAGGTGCGCGCCCAGGATCCGATCCCCCGGCCGCCAGCAGCGGAGCGCGCGCACTTAACCACTAAGCCACGGGGCCGGCCAGTAAATTATTATAATATGAGCTCCTACTTTCTGATATTTTTTTTCCTGATCATATTACCCCACTAGACCTTTCAGAATAATATTAAATAACAATGTTGGTGAAGGCTATCTTTATCTTATTTTTTATTTTCATGGAGTTGTCTTTAGTATTTGTCTTTTTTACAATATCAACAATTCTTTGGCATAGATATTATTTATCATATTAAGTAATATTTTTATTCCTACTTTACAAGGTTTTTTTAAATTAGAAATGGATGTTGAATTCTGAAAAACCTTTCTGAAAAACTAATAATATGTTTATTTATATTATTAACTATAATAACAGATTTTTAAAGGTTGGCCCTCCTTATAGTACTGGAATAAACTCTAGTTGGTCACTGTGTAATGGTCTTTTACTTGATACTAGTTTCAATTTGCAAAAATTTTATTTGTACTTTTTATCTTTATATTCATAAGTGAGACAATTAAAAAATTTTTTTGCATTATGTTTGACACATTTTGGTGTTAGTGCTATGACAGCTTCATAAAAAAATGATTATCTTTTCATTTTTTATATGCTCTAGAATAGGAGTTGGCAAACTATGGCTCACAGGCCAAATCTGACCCACCGCTTGCTTTTGTAAATAAGGTTTTATTGGGAGACCTTCGTGAACATCCATTACTGCCTGTGGCTGCTTTCCCTCTACAATGGCAGAGCTGAGCAGTTGCAACAGACTGTATCAGCCACAAAGTTGAAAAGATTTACTTTCTGTCCCTTTATAGAAAAAAAAGTTTACTGACATCTGGTCTAGAATCATTTAGGTAGTATAGAGATCCTGTCCATTTCTTGGTGATCTAGAGGAGCTCACTCCTGAAGCCAGAGCATGGGCTAAAGAGTAAAATAGTATTGGAATTAAAGCCCACATCCAGCCCCCATTACTAATAGTGTGCTTGCTATTGGGTGACATACTTACCCTTCCTATGGAAGTTTTCCTCAGCTATAAAATGTGAATAATAATAATGGTCATACTTGCCTAAAATAATCCTTTAAGGATGAAATATATTAATGCATGTTCAAATGGAAGAATGCTAAGAAATCATAAATTCTTAACAAATTCAACTTTGTGCTTGGGGTAGTTTCTTGTCACTGCCTTCAAATCATGGGGTTTTTCCTGCAGTGCCCAATAGCCTAATTTGTACCAATGATGCATTCTTAAATTCAGGAATTTTAGTTTTTATCTGAAAGTATTTTTTCTAATCCAGGTTCTTTTTATTAAATACAATGCCTTTTAAAATCTTACTGAAATTATAAATTGAGGATCTCTAAAGTTTATCCTCCATCTTTTTAGCAAGTCTTTTTCATAGGAAACCGTTTGCTTTAATTCTTCAGATTGTCTTCTTTTAAGCTTCTGTGATTCCAATACCAGCTCAAGACAAGGTTGACATGAGGGAAGCCATATTGTAGAAAAGAAAAATTCTGTTGTAACTTTGAATGACCTCTGACAAACCAACCCAGCTGGATATGCACCCTCCGGGAGATCTAACTGCTCTGTAGATTTTACTACCTCTGCTTGTGCATGTTCCTCCCAGCTGTGATAAGATGATAACTTTGCTTTTTTGAGTTGCTTAGGAATGTGATGACCCCCAAACAGAGAATCTATGCTGATAGCCATGATCAGTGACAACTGAAAGATCTAGTGTGGTGACTCCCAGTCTGTAAGACCAAAAGGTCAACATTCCTAACCCCCTCCCAATAGCCCAATGGCCTATATAACTGCTATAAGATTTCATGCCCCCGTAAGATGGTTCTTTGAGATGTTAGTCGCCCATCTTCTCCCTTGCTAGCAAGCTGTAATTTAAAAAGTCCTTTTTCTCCTACCACCTTGCCTCTTGACTATTGGCATGTCTTGTGGCAAGCAGAAGGCCCCACATTGGGCAGTAACAATTCCGCATATATTCAGTCATGGTTTTCTAGTCGTGCTTTCAGGGAGATCTCTCTTCACTCATTGCTAGAATTGCAGACAGGTCCAAACTGAAGATATTGGGTCTTTCTCCAGTATTTCAGGTCTGGGCAAAGGGTGAAAGAAAGAATTTAGAGCAGAAACTGAGTTGTCAGTGGGACATCGACTGTTGCTGAGTTCAGCTATGACGCCAAAAGCTTCACCGGTTCCAACAGTTCATTTTCTACGATTATTGTTGCCTTCATAAGTTAGCTGAGCACCAGCCTCTTTTCAACCATCACATTTTCTGTATTAATAGGAGCCACCCACTCCCAGGTGGTGTAGAGCTAAGATTTGCTCTCCCACCGAATGCAGCACGGACTCTCCTTCCTCTAGCACCTGCCACGTGTACAAGTTCAGCTCAGGGTCCCATCCGCTTACTTCCCAGGTGGGCAATTCCTTTTTAGGTCATGACTCAGAGTTTGGTAAACTCTTCTTTTAATCTGATCTTGTGTGTATTATATTATATAGATATTCTCCAAGTCATTGGCATACAGAAGACACACTTCCCTCTGTCTAGAACTCACATAAATTCTCCACTCCTACCCATTTAAGCAGAAATAAGAACATGCTAATTGGACAGCTAGGTTGATAATCTTGAAACAGATATCAATTGATTTTCTTAGGTTTTTAAATTGTAGTATTCACACAAAAGAGAAAATATTTCAATGAAGTAGCCAATATGTACAACACCAAAATTAGATGTCTCTTAAATGCCTAGGCAATTGATAATTACATATTTAAGTGGTTTTTATAAATCACTTGAAAAGATAATCATAAAAAGGACTTCTTACTCTTCTTTTTGCCAACTCTGGGGTAGACAAGGGATTCTGAGAAAGAACATTTTCAAGTAGAAGGCAAGATTCCAAAGCTGATATCTTGAGTTTAATTTTTATAGATTAAGTTATACTGATTTCATACCTGTGTTCATCATTCAGTTACTTAGGTATTAAAAAGAAATTTAAAAATCTACCTTGGTATGAATTTTTTAATAATTTTAATTTAAACCAAAGTATTCTGCGTGTTGATTTTGTGATGTTAATAAATATAATAATGAATTTGCATGAAAAATATAAGAGTGAATATTAAGAACCAGATAGAACATCCTTGTCAGTACCCAGGTAAACTCAGTTATTTTCATCTCTCCCCCTTCTACATTGTTGGTCAGGTCCAATTGATCATCAAGTCCAGTTGATTCTAACACCTAATTTTCTCTTCAAACTACTCTCTCCTTCCTCTGCACTTGGACACTATCTCTCGCCTCTGAATTCAATGGCCTCTGAACAGCTCTCTTAACTTCTAGACTCAGCCCGCCTCTAAGCCCCATTCCCTCCATGGCCTGTTCTACACAGTCTTTCTAAAATACGGATCTGACCTTGTCAATCCCCTGACTAAATGCATTAATGTGTTTAAGGAAAAGGCCCAAAATTCTTACTGTCACGTAAAGCAGTGCCAAACATCTTTGCAATCTGGAACTTTCCCCAGGCCCTGTGACCCAGCCATACTGAACATCCCATTGCTCCTAGTACACACCGTACTCCTTCATGCCTCCGTGCCTTTGTACACACTGTCTTATTTGCCAGGATCACCTTCTCCGCTTTCCTATGTCACCATGCACCATCCTATCCTGTTCCTCCTTCAAGAATCAGGTAAAACGTCACCCAGCCCATTTGGGGAGTTTGTTACTCCCTTCTTTTTGGCTTTTGGAGCATTTTTGCACGTCTTTATTTTGCAATGGTTGCTTTCCTGTCATTCATTTCACCTTTCTTTCACCAACACCTCTCCTGTTGTCCCTTGGGCATCTGTCCCTTCTCCGTGGTCAGGCTGTGGGGTTAGATTGGCTCCACCCTCAACCCAAACAACCGGCTCTCACTGACTTATGTTAATCAAAGTGTCCCGTTTTCCTGGCTCCGGGGATTGTTCAAGGGTGATTCAAGCCTGTGCACTCAGAGTGAACCCAGGGCTTTCCTGTGGTTGTGACACACAAACACGACTTCTCTTCCGGGTTTGTGGTGTGAAGGTGTGAGGCTTGGGTTCCTATACCACACCCTACCACAAAGAGAACCTTCCTGAACATCCAAATAAGTGCTATCAGGAGGAAGAGCTGAGAGAATCCTGGAAACATCAATGAGCCCCAAATCAGACCAAGCTGAAGCCGGTCCCCCTTCTGGATGACACTTTGTGAGCTAGAAGCAAACAAAAACTACCTCCCTCCCTACCTGCCCTCTTTTTGATTGAGCCAGCACAGGTAAAGCTGGTCTGTTTACATTTGTGTTTACGTCTCAGTGTACTACAGGATACTTGGAGGGTAGTGACTGCTCAACAAATGCTCTTGAAATGATGGGAAGGAAGGAGAATTGTAGTTTTATCTAAGTATTAACGCTTGGCTATGTGAATAGCAAAGCTTCACAGTGATATTTTTAGATTTCAATCTTTTTATATTTTATTTCTTGGCTAAAGGAAAGAAAAAAAATGTATCAGTGAAAACAAAGGACTTATACATGGAAAATTCTCAGGAATTTCTCTTTTTCCTTGATTTTTAACAAGGTGCATGTTAGAAGAAGTTTGCAGGATCTGAAACATTATCTGTCCCTGGAAGGGGCTGGAAATTAAGAAATTCAAACTGAATTTGTGGTTGTTTTAGGTGAAAGAAAGTATTAAATTTAAATTTACAAAAATAAAGTTTCTATTTCGTGCCAGTTCTCTTCTGTTTGCTTCTCCAGATCCACTCTCTCCACTTCTCCACTGCTCTCTTCTCCAGGAGGCTGACCTGTGGAGCCTGCATGGGAGCCCTTCCCATCTTGTCTGGCCAGCGGGAAGCCCAGCAGTGAGGAGGAAAGTGGGGTTGGGGCACTGACTCCTTCCTTGCAGGAGTCACCTCAGGCTGACTGTACTCCTTGACCAAGGCTATAAGGCCTTGACAAGGAGCTCACGCCACCCTCTCTGCATGACTCTCTCCAACCTGACTGGCAACCACTGCCTCCTCTCTGCCGCTCTCATCCTGGATTACTGCAGTGCCCCTTATAATTCCTCTGCACCTATGCAAATAAACCTGGCTGGAATGATCTCATTTGAGTGTGCCATCTATATTCTTGGGACTTGGGACCCCAAGTGATACACATTTATTTCAGAAAAAAAAGTTAAAAATTAACAATACAAATCTACCACACTTTTCTGCTCCTACATGAAACACTATCTTTTAAGACTGGTGGAAGAAGAGAGCCCATGTTAGCTGTGCCCACGTGAAAATGACTGCAAAGACAAACCAGGGAACGGAAATGCTCCGAGGGCTTTCTCGGTTTTATTCAAGCAAGTCTTCCAACAATCCCAGGGGTACCATTCACAGGATGATTCAGGCTAACTTTAGGAATGTTTGACAACCAGAACCATTTCTGCTTAGTAAGAAAATGAGAGCAAAGCAAGCCATTTTACTTGGGTGAAATGTTAAAACTGGTACCAAGAAGAGCCACAAAGAGAAAAAGAAATTCCCAAACTAGTTGGCTTCTTTTGCCCTTGGAATTTGCTCCTTTAGTTCCAAAGTTCTAAAATAACACAGACCAAGAGTGAGGAGAGATAGTCAGCTTTGCCTTGGAGGTTTGATTTAGCTTAGAATCTATACTGGCCTCTACGATGGTTATCTAATACCAGTCGGCAAAGCATCCAGTTCCCTTAGGCCTGCCAAAGTGAATCCTTGTCCAGCTCCTTGGCCAGAGCTGGAAGTGTCTCCTCCTGCACCCCAGGTTCCAGAAGTGGGTTGGTTATCATGATTTCCCATTCCTTAGGGTTGCCTCTGGTCCTCCTTGGCCTTGGTGACAGCTCTGTCCTCTGAGAAGTGTTTCCATCTCCTCTCTCGACACCGACCCTTTGTGACGTGCTCTCTTTTTCGTGGCCGTGCTTCCCAGGTCTTGCTTCCCATGCTGTGAACAGGGCTGCGCTTCTGTCTCAGCCTGGCTTTCTCTGAAGTGCAGCTGTGGCCGTGTGGAGTTAAAAATAACGAGGTCTTGAGAGATGAAGAGGGGGATGGGTGGCGGAGCAGAAAGCACGTTCATTAAGAGCTTTCAAATTTCCGAATGCCCCTTCTGACTCATTAACACGCTTGGCTAAGAACATCTCTGACAACTCAGAGAGGGAGAGAGGTGTTTCTGTGTTGTGCTCTGAGTGTGTTATGAGTGTTTATGTTAATAAGGAGGGAAATAATACTTGCCCACGCTGACGATGAGCTGAATTCTGTGCTGTGAGCAAAGAGAACAAAATGTGACTTCTAGGCAAGTGAGTTGTCTGAGGATCCTGAGTCCTGACCACCTGCCCTTGTCACAATGGGCACTAATTAGCCAGCACTATTCCTATTTAGGGACATGCTCTATAGCCATGTGTCCTTTAACAACAGGGATACGTTGTGAGAACTGTGCCGTTAGGTGCTTTTGTCGTTGTGTGAACATCACAGAGTGTACTCACACATAGTTGGTATAGCCTACTGCACACTTAGGCTTTGTGGTACTAGTCTCGTGGGACCACCGTCATATATGTGGTCCCTCGCTGATCGAAATGTCATTATGCGGCACATGACTGTACATACAAGGCAATCAAAGGTTCTATAGTGAAACCTCATTATTCATGCCAATTGGAGGTGACAACTAATGGGACTTAACAAGAAATCTCAGCTTGGAATTTTTATTTCACGTGTATAGTTTTCAAGAACACACTAACAAAAATACATAACAGGCAGGTATTCTTCCAGCCCTGCCTTCGTGGATAGTTATCCACTGTTATTCATGTATTGAGTGCTAATAGAGGAAGAGATTCTGTTTTTTAAACTTCTTTTTAAAGAGAACAGTCAAGTGGAGAAGTAAATGGGTATACAATTACATTTAGAGGTGATGTGTCATAATCATAGTGTGTATGTTATTAATGGTACACAGTTTAGCTTGGTGGAGAGAGAGGCAAGAGCCAGGAAAGGCTTCTGGAAGGAATGTGGAAGTTGAATTGGAGTTGGGCGTCCTAGGCAGAGCAAATAGCATGTGCAAAGGTACCGTAGCAGGGAAATAGACTGCACTTATGTCTATGGCTATCTTGTTTGGGGTTTATTCAGAATGGTGGAGACTGCTTTCCTTTGGGGAGAGGATCCTGAGGGGCTATGGCATATGTCAATGTTTATACTAGTCAGCAAACCAACACCCATGTCAATAAACCTTAGTATGAGAGCAGACCCTTTGTGGCCAAAAAAGATTGTGTAAATATTTCCTGAATATCAACGACAGATGATATGGTTTTGATATTTTAGACAAAATATAGACTGCATGCATTTCAGGTCATGCTGACATAGATGCTTTCTGGAATGTGAGTATATTGTCTATAGCTCATTTCAAGCTAGTGGACTCTATATTTCACATTAGAGAATATTTCTTGAAAAAAGATCTTAAAAACGTTATCTTGCTGTTATTTCTTTAAAACTGCTAAATCATCAGTAGATCGTGCTGATTTCTCCTTCCCCGCAGGATGTCTGCAATGGTCTGGACTCATCACGGATGCTCACTAAGCAGCTGTCAAGTCATATTGGACTATTGCCTTGGAAGACAAAGAGGCAGGGCCTGAGCCCCGCTGGTGAGCCGCGGGCTGCTGCTCAGGAGGGCAGCTCGCTGACCGGGCACGCCTCTGCTTTCCCTTGCTTTGCTTTAGACCTTGATCCTGCTGTACGGGGCCCGTCGTCCTTCCATTTGCCTTTGTGTACGTTTCACCTTTTCTGGAGCATAGGATCAAAAACAGAATGCAGGCTGGATGTGAATGTGCGCAGATCTCACCCTTAGTTTTCACAGTGTCCTGAATTACCATCCTCTCCCCTCTCCTATACAGTGAGCAGGACTGCATTTGTAGTGCAGAAAATTTGGGCAATTTTCCCAGGTTCTGCCTGTGCTTTCTGGAGATCAGAGGGCTAGAGGAGATGGAGGGTTTGCCCAGCCTGCACTAGAGAAAACAGGAAGCTATAACGCCCAATATTTATAAAACATTCACGTCATTTATTCATCTACTCATTCGAAAGACAGTTATTGATCACCATTACGTGCTAGGAGCCATTACCCTTCACCATGACCATACTAGGAGCAGCCGCAACTAAAATGGCACCCAACCCATTGCCAAACAGAGTCCAGAGACTGTCCTAAAATCACAAGAGTAAGTGGCAGCGCTGAGACTGAAAGCCATGTCTTCCATCCCAGACGCTGTGCATTTCCCACTCCCCCAGCGCCCTGTGGGTGGGCTGCGGACTGGCCTGGCAGGAGCCTGCCTCTGGAACTGCTCCTCAGTCTCCCTCACTACATGCTGCCCTTCCAGAAACTTCCCTTCTGCTTTCCAATTCCTTTTATTTTTTACCTGCTCAAAGAGGACATGGGGTGGAGAAACGAGTGGGTGGGTGCCTCAAAGTTTGATTTTCCACAAGGTTTGGCCCAGGAAGCAGGGTTGAACAAATGCAAAGTGGAGATTTCAAAGATTAAAAAAGAGAAAAGAAAAATTCCTTTTTGAATGATAATGAAATCTCAGCTGTCAGGCTATATTTGATGTCGAACAAGGGGAGACTGAGATGGTCCTCAGTGACTGTGGGCGTTGAGAAAAGGGAGTGCGGTGGGGTACATCTTGAGTCCATGCCGAGGACAATGGTCCAGATCAGTCAGGGACCAGAGTCAAATTATGGCGACTAAGTTGTACTTTTTAGCACCTTATTCTGAGGACTACAAATCAAAGGGGGAGAACCAGGAAGAGTCATAAAATGAATACTGATTAGAAATTGTCTTCAAGGCTTGCTTATAGCCAGATGCTTTCCAGCAAATTATTACTTCCTGATTTGTTGAGTAATTATCTGCAGTGAGTAATATTTGGAATATGCAAACATGCATTATTTTTAGACATATGGTCAATGCCATGGGTTGGATTTCTGGGTAATCAGCAGTTGATTCTTCTGGATATCATCAAGGGGGCAGATAGATGCCTTCCAGCCCTCGTGTAGTTGACTCAATTCTGAAATCACTCCCGCAGCTTCACGACCCCAGGAGCCACACTCATGCACACAGAGCGGGATCTATTAAGCACTACCGTGGAAAAGGCACTCAACGGGCAGTTTGGTCTTTGCTATCATGTTACACCCCCATGAAGATCAAAATAGATGATGCAGGAATGGAACAGCAAGTTAGTTTACTTACCCATGGCCAACAGACGTGCTTACTTTGATGCTTCTCATAATTCTGTGGTAATCACTCACAGGAAGTGAGTGACTCCAGGAAACTCAGGGATACATTTGTGTCTGTGTGACAGTCCCAGATGGTGTCCAAGCATGTGGCAGGCTGCCCAGTGGAGTCTCTCATCTGAGATGTAGCAGGCTCAGCAAGAGTTGTTCACCGGAAGATGCTCCAAGGAGGAGCTGGCTGGAATCAGAGGGAGAGGTTGGGCTCTCAGATCAAAACAGGGAGGGAAAGGAGAGCAGAGAGAGGGGTGCTGATGAATGTACCTGCATGGGGAGGCTTGTCCTCCAGATGCCAGGGATGTAGCAGGGCTGGCAGGGCTCTTTTCTGGGGTGACAGGAGGCCTTGTAAGGGAAATTCATGACCCCCAACCATGTTGGTTCTTGAGGAGAATCAAGTGTCTTCCTGGTTCCAAATTCTGGTGGTGACTTATCCCCCAAACGTGGATGTAGGAGAGAGAGTGATGTAAAGAGCAGAGGCTGCTGCATGCCATGGAGGAGGCGGTGCGTTCCTCCCCTGGACACTTGGGTGTGAGCAGAGACAGTGGTCTAATCTTTCCCAGGGGTAATTTCATTTTACCGACTTCTCTGGAAGGCTTGAAAATCCTCCACATGTGAAGCAATCATTTTAGTGATGATTTCAGGCACTATGGAAGGTGGTGTGGTAGGTATTTTTCAATGAATAAAAAGTAAAATACTTTTACTTTTACTGAAGAAAAGAAAATACGGCTTCTCCTCCAGTCATTCAGCAATCAACAGCTAATTATGAAGCCCCCCCTGTGCTCAGGCACCAGGCCAAGCTTTAGAGGTAGTGACAGTGGAGCAGAAACAGACTGATGGGGGCGCTCGTGCGCTGACTGTCTAGTTGGGGGGATGCAGTAGGAGACAGAATAAGACAAATGATTGTAAATTTGCACCCACCACCAGGTGGCAAAGGATGATACTCCTTACTCATAGAGTTATTGTAAAGAGGTTTGACCCAAGCACGGAGGACCTCTCCCGGAAGCCATGACTGGACTGAGATCTGATGGGTAAGCACAGGGGAGAGGGGAGCGCTCCAAGAAGAGGGAACAGCAAGGGCACAGGCCTGGGATGGGAGGGAGTTTGGGGAGGGCAAAGCTCTGAAAGTGTGTGTCACGTGGAAAGGGCAAGAGGGAAGGTGATGATAGGTACGAATGCAGAGGGAGAGAAGAGCTAGACCGTGGGGCCTGCAGATGGTGTGCAGTTGTGACTATATCACAGAGCAGTGTAGGAGCCATGGAAGCCTTTTAAGGAATGCAGAGTGATGCGTCAAAATGAAAACACTCTGAGTGCCATTTGGAGAACGGATTTAGTGGGGAAGTGGGGAAGCAGGGAGATCCCGGCCAGATTTCAAAGCTACTTAGCAACTAAATACAGTGGGATTTGGTGATGGGCCAAGAGTGGGATAGGAAGAGGGGCCATCCTCTTGCAATCCTGTGCCTGTATAATCTTAGTTACCCAAATAGCATAGCTCAGAGTCACGTCAGCCTCTTTTCCCTGTCATAAGCCCCTAACCAGGGGGAGTGTCTGGGAGAGATGGGAGATGGTTCCACTTTCCTCCTTGCAGGTAGGGCTTGTTGAGGAAATTCTTGCCACCTGTGTCACTCACCTTTGTTTTAGGTGAATCTGGGAAGATGGAATAAGCAGCAGCCCTCAACTGTTCCCACCCGAGATAAAAAAAATGGAAGCCTAATTAAAAGTGCAAGTTCCCAAGCTTCCTGTCATTGACCCCATTTTTGGAAGATGGAGAGATTTTGTCAGCTCAAAGCTGTGGCTCTTGCTGCAGTGACTCGGGCAGGGTGTCCATCTGAACGGTCTGGGCCCAAGCGCAGATGACAGACTCAGGAAACCGCTTTGCCATAGTCCTGAGAGGCAGCAGCATGGAACGATCCACAAGCACTCACAGCTCCACTGAAGCCAGACTCTAATTTCTCAAAAGCTCAGATACAGTCGTATCGTCCCAGTGACGTGAGAAATAAAGGTCGAAAGATTCATTCTTATCACCTGGGGACAGTGGGATTGGTGTGTTTATCAGGCTGTCATGCACCATTAGCAGGATCTTAAGACTCCAGTCTCTTACGGTGTAAAGGCTTCTTTGCAAGTTTCTCCTCCTCTCTCTGCCTCTGGTGTCACTCTTTCATTAAACTCATTACCTATCAGTTAATCGTTTAAGAGGCCATCATAAATATTGTAAGAGGAATGAAATCACACTTATTCTCATTTCTGGGTGCTTACTCCATGTCAGGCCCTACACTGAGCATGTTTCTTACGTTATCTCACATAATCTATAGCAACTCTGAGAAGTAGGGGCTATCAGCCTGTCTCTGAGATGAGAAAGGGGAGGCTATAGAGGCTAGGCAACTCACAGAACGTAGCTCAGAGGTTAAAGGGCAGAGACGAGGGTTAAACAAAACTCATGTCTTGAGCTTGATACTGAGCAAGGCATAAGTCGTGGAAAGTTGGTCTGTAGCCCACAATTGGTACTCAATTCATTTGACATTTAGTGACCACCTACTGTGTGCTGGGTACTGTGTTCAGTATAAGGAACACGAGATGAATGGATTGAGTTTCTTCTGTGACAGGGCCTAAAGTCTGTCGGGAAGTTAAACCTAGATGTCCACAAAACACAAGGCATGTTACATGAAGTGCTGGACTGGAGGTCAGGCAGAGGTTATGGGAGCACTGGGGTGGCAGAGGTAAATTTTTTTTTGTTTTTTTTTGTGAGGAAGAGTAGCCCTGAGCTAACACCTGCTGCCAATCCTCCTCTTTTTGCTGAGGAAGATTGGCCCTGGGCCAACATCTGTGCCCCTCTTCCTCCACCTTCCATGTTGGACGCTGCCACAGCATGGCTGGATAAGCAGCGTGTATGTCTGTGCCCGGGATTGAACCTGCGATCCCCGGGCCGCCCAAGCGGAGTACGCAAACCCAACCACTATGCCACCGGGCCAGCCCAGCAGAGGTAAATTTTGATGGGGGTGTGGGTGGGGTGGGAAGGGATTAGGAAAAGTTTAGGAGAGGTGCGTCTTCTCAGCTGCTTCTTGAAAGACCAGCAAGCACTTGACAGGTGGTGGAGACTGTTGGGGGAGGTCACTGAGAGGCCATGACTGCTGGTTGACCTGAGAGCAGGACCAGGCAATTGGAGCCTCCTCACCCCCTCACCGTCCTTGGAATGTACCTTCTGCCCACGTTCCCACAGTGGGAGCTGTTTCAAGGACGCAGCCCTGAGAGAGTACGGTGTTGTGGAGACCATCTGGACTGTGTACGAGACCGAATCCAGTTAAGGCCTGTCTGTAAATTTTTAAGATTTTGGCGGGGGTCGGGGGTGCAATGATCTACTCATCTTGCATCTGCCCAAGACAAGCCACGTACATAAGTTCCCTTGCTTATTAGAACTGACACCTACCAATCTGGAGTGGTCCTCCTCTTTCTTCAGTCTCTCCTTGCCCTCCATGTGCGGGGTCCAGTTTGCGAACCAACAGAGGCAGAAAGAGCGTCCACACAGATCAGCAGCACGATCAAACGCCCTGAGGTGAGAGAGTGCGTGGAGTGCTCCTGCTCAAGAATCAGCTGCTGCAGTGGCAGCACAGGCTACTGGGGAGAGGGGCGAGGGGCATCGGGAGAGAACCTGGGCTGGCGGTGAGAATGGCCTGCAGTGCTGGCCACGGGGTTTATGCAGAATGCGCCGCCACAGAAGAGGTTTCACGGAGAGAGGTGACACGATCGTGTTCCTTCTGTGGGAGAGCAAAGCGTCATGGTTTGTTTGCTGGTGTGCAGTGAGCTACCAGATTGAACTATATAAAATTACTGACATTTGATCGTTTTGAACTGCAAAAGTGACAATATCATATGATTCAACATAATACATTTTGGGATTTTGCTTCTGGTTCTGGAAAAGCCTTTGCACAATAGTGTGTGGCTATAAATTTGGGGTTTTCTGGCCTTTGGAAGTCCTCAGAAGTACTGTTGGGGTCTAAAGACCATTTGAATATCTTAGTTTAGCCAATAATGCAATGAGATAAACTTTTCTTTATTTTAGGCTGGGACTTGACTAACACAGGATGGTAACCACAGCTGCTTAATGAAGATCAGGCTCTGACCAGTTGTTGATGAAATCAGAAGTTTCTAGTATCTGTGGGGAAGGGGATGGATATGGAATGGAGATTAAAGAAGGTGTTATATGGTAAGAACCACTGGCTGGTGTAGACTGCCCCGAGAGCCGGCACAGACACTGACATGCCGTGTTTCTAAGCAACCTTGGGTGTCCTGGGGACTTCTGCTTACATTTCTTCACCCATCAAATGTTTCCTGAGTGTCTAAGTGTTTCATGAACAGTTCTAGGCACTGGGGATATGGTTGGATTTAAACAAGATATATTTGTGTATCTGGTTCTTAGGTCTGGAGCAAAACTAGAATGAATAACAGATGATTAAACTGTGGTTCAGGAGGATGATCTAGTGCCAACCCTGTGGACGAGTGTGCAGCGTAGTCTCCTGTGGGGAAAAGGCTGGGATGGCAGAGGTAACTATTGATGAGGGGCTTCATAGTGCCAGATGCGGGCTTTCAGCTGGTTATCTCCTTTTAATCCTCCCCACCTCTGGGCACATTAGGTGGTATTATCCCTTTTAACAGTTGAGGAAACTAACTCTCAGAGAAGCTGAGAAAATTTCTGGGGGTCACTCAGCTGGAAGGTGGTGCAGCAGGGGTTTAAGTCCAGATCTGCTTGTCTTCAAAGCCTGAGCTCTTTCCATCAGCATCCTTAACACCAAGCGATTTCAGGTTTTGCACGACAAACCTGGAGGATCAAATGCTTATTTGTCCAGGGACTTATTTTCTTTTCAATCAGAATGGAACCAGAATAGTGTAATCATAACCATTTGTCGACAATGGCAATGCAAGCTGCAGAGATAGAATTAGTGTCAAGGGCAGGCGGTTGACACTTGCCGAGGCATGGATACAACATTTCAAGGCCAAGGTAATGATACAGCAGCATTCCTGCCCATCAAACAGATTCCACGAGGATTACTACGTTAAGAGAAAGTGCAAAGATATTACTCAGAGTCAGCAAGCATAACGAGAATTTGGTTCCAGTTTTGATGAATGTGTAGAAGTTGCAACCCAGAGGTGGTGCTATTAATTTGGGTCACGTGATTATCATTACCTTGGCTTCTCTATCCCAAATATGTTAAAACAACAACAACAGCAAAATTTTATATGGCTTCAAGCTTCATGTCACATTATATTTTGAGATGAGCAATCAGGAAATAAGTAGAATATGCAAAGAATTACATTTTCTTAGTTTTAAAAATGTTTCTTAGTTTTACTCAAGTTTCTGCAGACTTGAGTGAAAAGAACTTGTCCCAATAAGTCCTTCTATCCTTAAAACATTTTTCCTCTTTTTAAAAATCATTCAATTTCCACCATAGTTTGATGTGAACAAGGAAAACCAGCAACTCTTCCCTTAGTTGGGTGCCAGCGATGTCGAGTGTGGAGCTGATTTTCCTCTCATCATTTCACAAATGCAAGAGTCCTGGAACTGCTTTGGTGTTTATCATTGATATGAAAAGGGAGCGGGCCGGCCCCATGGCTTAGCGGTTAAGTACGTGCGCTCCGCTGCTGGCGGCCCAGGTTCAGATCCCAGGCGCGCACCGACACACCTCTTCTCCGGCCATGCTGAGGCCGCATCCCACATGCAGCAACTAGAAGGATGTGCAGCTATGACCCACAACTATCTACTGGGGCTTTGGGGGGAAAAATAAATAAATAAATAAATCTTTAAAAAGGGAGCGCATTGTGTAACATGCTTGCTCCTCCCTCCAGGGGACGACGAGTCCCTGTTATTGTGGCTCTGAAACAGACTGGCAGTAATGTCGTCCCATCCGATATGCATTTGTCAGGGAATTGGGTACCTCCAGTTGCCTGGAACAGGGGCTCCAGGGCCAGGTGGTGGAAAGCTTTATCTCCAGAAGCTTGTGGACAATCTTTCATGTTTTGGGGTGATCCTTTCATCCCAAATTCAGAAAACACCCCGCAGTGAGCCCTGACTGCCCAGCGCTCTGCCTCTCTCTCGTGTGAGTGATAAGCACCATCAATAGTCCTGTCGGTCTTGATTAATTCTGTGCACAATGATCAAGAGAGTATTTTGACTTTAGGGCAAATAAAACCACGGTGGACCATGCGACACAGACATAAAGGATAAACATTTATCAAAAGAGAAAAACCCAGAGCCTGGAGCTGGCAGGGACTGCATAGAAATAAAAGCACATAAACAATGAATTCCAACTACAGATAAAAAGAGCTACAGGGATGATCAAGCACTTTGGGGTTATTCTATAATTTTTAATGGTTTCCAAAATCTGAGTATTGCTTAGATACAATGTTGTTAAAAAAAATTATCCATTCAGTCTTTGTGTGAACAAGTGTAGGCCATTAATCCACTGAGCAGTAGCTCATGAAAGGAAAGAGGTCTTTTTTATTATTTTACAACATGAACCTGTTTGATTTAGTGCTGAAATGACTGGCCATTTGCAAGAATATAACTAATTTCAAGGAAAATGGCAAAGGATATTGTTATAAAAGGTATTTAATAGGCCCTAAAAGTTCCACTTAGAGAAAAAAAAAGGTTCTTGGAACATATCCATACGAAGTGTGACAATTCTAAGAGACCATAAAAGACTTTCTCTCTGGGCCGGCCCTGCGGCTTAGCAGTTAAGTGCGCGTGCTCTGCTGTTGGCGGCCCGGGTTCGGATCCCAGGCGCGCACCGATGCACCGCTTCTCCGGCCGTGCTGAGGCCATGTCCCACATACAGCAACTAGAAGAATGTGCAACTCTGACATACAACTATCTGCTGGGGCTTTGTGGGGAAAAAATAAATAAATAAATAAAATCATAAAAAAAAGAAAAGAAGGAAGTACTTGGAAAGCATGTGTTTCTTCAAAGCTTTAAAAAAAAAAAAGACTTTCTCTCTGATTGCAGTAAGAATTGTCTTTTCTCGTGATACTCTTGGCCTACAATGGGAATATTACACACACATATATGTATATATATATTTTTTTTTACATGCAACTTAGCTTGTGATTCTTGTTTGATCCAACAATAAGTGACATAGGTAAGATGGGCATTATCATCTAGTTTTAGGAAAAGAGGAACATGGGACCCAGACAAGTTAGGAGATCTGCTCCTGCTCTTGTGGTTAGTACACAGAAAAGCTTGGACACGAACCCTGGACACTCTGACACCAAATGATTCTTCTCTTTATGGCATGGGAGCAGGGCCCCAGTAGGAGGCACAGTAGCCAATTCTCACCCCAAAGCCCAGCATCAGCCTTGCAGGGAGCTCTCCTCCTTCAGAGCGTTTTCAGCAAGCTGTGCCTAAGGAGGGACCTCCTTGAACAGAGCATTTCTGCCCAGACATGGCTTTCCCCTCCAGCCCGTCTGCCATGTCAAGGGGTCAAGGTCCGAAAGAGACACCAAGTCAGCAACTGATTTGGGAACCAGCTGCACATTTAGCAGTGGCATCCTAGAGACGTGGAAGCCAGGACAGATAACTGGCAAGACACAGTTTTAATCTTACCTTCTTAAACTGAAACTCAACAGCAGAAATATCCTCTCCCTTAAGGGTTTGCACAATAATTTCTTGTACCAGAGTGGTTGGATTCTGCTCCTCTGTTTATTCATTTGCCTATCCCTCACATCTTTATTGAGCACCGGCCCCTTGGCAGTCACTGTGCTGCTGAGAAGGCAGACACTGGCCCTGCCCTCAGGCAGCGCACTGTCCTCAGGGGACAGGGATAGGAGAAAAGAAGCAAGGTCTGGTCGGGAGGTGTTAGGTAGCTAAAACCTTGGATATTATGATTCACAAAAAGCCATACATCTCTTGTCCCCAGCCCTATCACGTGCTTTGAACATGACAGCAGCATTTGATGGTTTTGCCTCCACCTGACTATTGCAGGTCTCTAGCCCCTATGATGTTCTCCTCAAGCATTTCTGGAAGCCCCCGGAATGTGTCTCAAGGGTGGTCATAAACAAGCCTGGTTGGCGTTCGCATAGCATCTGCTGTTTCTTCTCTCTTCTCTCTAGCCTGCCTCCTCTGAGTGCTGTTGTGTCCCACCAGAAACCAGCACCATGTGCTGGGACAGGAGGTGGGGAGCAGGGAGAGCGCCCTTCTCTTCCTGTTGCCCTCTGTCGGAGGTTTTCCAGTGGCTCACTGAGTCTTCAGTGCAACAGCTCTTTCAGGTTGGGTTCCAGGCCTTTCTTCCCCCAGACCCAGGCTGGAGTCGTTGTGGGATGGTCCAGAGAAGACCCTCAATGACAGCCACTGTGTGGCCCTCAGAATTGCCCTCCACTTCCAACCACCACCGTTTTTCCTTCCACTAGTGTCACCGCACCAGGTCCATTTTTGCCTGCCGCCCAGAAAGCCAATCACCGAGACAATGAGAATGCAGAGAGAGAGTTTAATCACAAGGCAGCCAAGTGAGGAAAAGGGGAGAACAAGTCTCAAATCCGCCTCCCCGAAAATAGGGACTCGGTTATTTATGGAGAAGGGGGCAAGGTGGTCTGAAATGATCGGAGGTGAGGAGAGATGGGGTAATTGATGATCTGCGCAAGCGTAGCCAGACTTCATGCCTCTGTAGGACACATGTTCACAGAATGGCGGCATTAGCATGCCCTGAGGGTGGAGTTCAGCCTCTTGCCGTCAAAAGGGTCCAGTTGATGGGTTGGTGGTCTCAATCCAGCCTGAAGTGGACAAGGGGTTCAGCTCCTGAAAAAATAGCTCAAAGACCTATTACCATGGTGACCCCGGCTCTAGAGGGATATTACCTATAGGAACCTAGTGGGAGTCAGATAGCATATTACCTAAACAGCACAGTTAACAATGGGTAAGTTTATCATGCAGATTTAAGTCTTCATTTTCCATTCTGATAAGTTTCTAGGTAAGGCCATCCACTCCTTCCTGGTACAGGGAAGAAGATGCCTTTACAAATGGAGATTTTCTTTACAAATGTAAATGTATTTTATAAAGGGCAACCAGAACTAAGAATGGGCTTAGCATGGACCCACCCAGACACCAGAGATGTCTATGGCGATGGCCTGTTCTGGGGGCAGGCCTCCCATCCCAAACTCCTTTGGTTAGTTATTGGGGGTGGGGCCCTATTCTGATCCCCCATAGTTACTAGCTGTTTAATCATCAACAGCTAACTCTTTGCCAGTTTCACTAGGACGAGTTTTCTTTCTATGCCCACACTCTCCCTTACAGGCCGGTCACTTCCTCATGTCAAGACTCCCGGGAAGTCCACCTGTGAGTCCCACGGCGTGCGAACCTCAGCAGGCAGTCAGGGCCACACTAGCATGGATGCAGGGAGAAGGCACTGGACTGTACCCCACAAGCACTCTTCCACTCTTCTGTGGGGCGAAGGTTCCAAGGGGGCCCAGCCTTGGACAAATCTCTTTGAGGGAGAGGCTTGAAACCCTGTTTAACAAGTTTTCTTTCTGTGGTTAGAGAGAGAAGGCATGGCACGATCATGTCACATTTACCGAAAGGACAGCACTTCCTCATCCCAAAGTGTAACCAGTGGAGCAGCATATGACATAAGATCGTTCCCTAATTTCATAGGCAGATGGCGTGAGGAAAGCAGGAAGGCGTTGGAGATCTGAAATAAAGGGCTGTGTAGGGAAGGTGCAGAGAAGAGAGACAGTAGGTGAGAGCAGAAATGTAGCAAAGACCAACCAGTTCTGAGGGTGGTAATCCCCCGTTTCCTCTTCTGTGGGGGTTGGTAAGTACCGGCTGTGCCCAGAGGTCCTTGTTTGGGTGGCAGGATCTTGCCAGCCCTGCAATTTATAATTTAAATAGTAAGCTTTTTTTAAAACACAGAACATCTCTTTATGTAGGAGGAATCTGGGGTCCAAAAATATGGTTGTTGGTGTAATCTGGGAAGGCCTTCCATTCAACATTTAATGCATATTTATTGAGGACTTAATTATGTTTCAGGCAGCGTGCTGAACACTCACTTTGTAAAGATAAGATCACAGGCCTGTTTCTTGTGGCATAAAGCTGACATCCAAAGAGCATTACCCCAAACAATTCTTAGAAAGCACTAGCATGCCTTGCAGACATTCTTACGACAGAATTCGTAACAGATTTTGTGCCAATGCTACTCGACCTAGAAAAGGGAGGCTGGGGCGAGGGAAATGGAAGAAGGGTTTTTTTACAACTTATCAAAATGTGAGTGCAGGCACTTAATTTTTTAATGTCAGACCTTAGGGGTATTATAATTCTAAATTAATCTGTCTGAGAGCAGACGTCTAGAGGAAGGCTTGTGTCATGGAAAAGCACTGGCCCGGCAGTCAGGGGGCCTGCAGCAGGGTTCTTGCTCTGCCACGCACAGGGTGTGTGTCCTCCGGCAAGTCGTCGGCCATATCCATTCTTCTGATACCTGGTTTCCTCATCCCAAAATCTGAAATCAGCCACAAGCGGCATGAAGCCCTTTCCAGTTTTAATTCTTTGTGGTACTGCCTTTTAATCGTGTTTAGGGCCTTGTGTCCATTTATTCCTTCATTTAACAGTATTTACGGAGAGATCACCATGTGTACTCTATGGTGGCATTGAGTAGATAGTGATAAATAAAGACAAGGAGCTTGACTTGTGGTGTTGACGTATGAGAGAGAGAGACAAACCACAAACAAGTGAGTGGCTGAGGACGTACACAAGCACGACTTATGCTGTGAAGTAACAAGTGGGAGGATGAGATGAGAGTGATTGTGGGGAGGGGCCTTTCAGAAAAGGAAGTCAGGGGGGCCCACCCAGTGGCGCAAGCGGTTGGGTGCGCACGCTCCACTGCTGACCTGGGGTTTGCCGGTTCGAATCCTGGGCATGCACCGATGCACCGCTTGGCAAGCCATGCTGTGGCGGCGTCCCATATAAAGTGGAGGAAGATGGGCATGGATGTTAGCTCAGGGCCACTCTTCCTCAAGGGAAAAAAGGGAGGATTGGCATCGGATGTTAGCTCAGGGCTAGTCCTCCTCACCAAAAATAAAAAAAAAAATAAAGAAAAAATAAAGAAAAGAAAAGGAAGTCGAGGAATTCCTCTCTCCATCCAGGTTGTAGACACAGGGTGTGTTCATTCGTGAGAATCATATATGCTTGAGCAGTGTTCTGTAGGCATATTGTATATTGGTACAAAGACTTATTTACTTTAACCAAAAGGGCTGAGTTAAAATTGTGTGCACATACTTTAAAGATTCATCTAGATCTGTGGGTCCGTTGGGGGAAACAGTCTCCACCCCTTTCTCCTGTTTCTCCTTCCCAGGAGAACAGTGCTTTCCGCCCTGGACGGATGTGCTGGCACCTCCCTGCATTTACAGTTTGGGGTATTTTAGCTTTCTTTCCTCCTCCTGCCCTGTGCACAGGTGTACCTTCCCCAGCCTCCCCATACCGATTTATCTTCAGTTTGATTAGAGCAATCTTCAATACTCGCCTTATTATGACCATGCAAACACTACTTGTGGCTGAGCTGTGATTACAAGTAATCACACAGGATGACTTTTCTTTTCCTGCACAACTTTCTGCTTTTCCTGGAATTAATAATTATCTTGTATCTGAATTAAGCATATTTCCCATGTATGTATCCCTTATTCAACCTCAAGAACTCCTCCAGTCGTTGAGATACCCTCTCAAAGTGTTCATTCACATCAGGTGTGCTATCAGTTTCACATTTGGGAAGCAGGCTCTCCTAAATTCTGGGCTGTTCCATTTGGGGTCAGCCTCTATAGCTGAAGCCCAGGTTGGACTCATCCTTACCTTGCTCCCTTGTTGGACTGGTATCCTCGATCCTGTGTCTTTCCTGTGTTGGTTTTTTCTCTCATTTTGCTAGAACATATCTTCCAGTAGTTTCCTGAGAAAGGGTTCATGGGAGGTAAAGTTATTGCAATATTACCTGGCCGAATATATCTTTATTCTGTCTTCATACTTGCTTGACAATTTGGTTGTGTGGATTTCTAGATCAGAAGTCGTTTGCCTTCAGAATTTTTAAGGCATTGCTTCATTGTCCCTACCTTTCAGTGTTGCTGTCGAACTGTCCAGAGCTATTTTGATTCTTTATCTTTTGCAAATAACTTGTTTTATATTTTCTCTCTGGAAGCCTTTAAGATCTACTCCTCGGCCCTAGTAAACTGAGATTTCAATCTGAGTGGGTCGTGGTTTGAATCTGTTTCCATCCATTGTGTTGGGCACTCTATGGGCCCTTTCAGTCTGGGCTCTTATATCCTTCTTTCCTGGAAAGTTTTCTTAAATTATTTCACTGTTGATTTCCTCTCCTCAGTTTTCTGTTTCCTCTTCTCTCTTTTTAGAAGTCCTGTAATTGAAATGTGAGGCCTCCTGAACTGTTTGTCTAATATTTTTATAGCTTTTTCTCCTATTTAGCATCTGTCTTTTTATCTTTCTGAGAGATGTCCTCAATTTTATCTTCAAAATTTTCTACTGAGTTTTTTTCCTATCCTATTTTTAATTTCCACAGCCCACTATTTGTTCTCTGAAAGTTCCTTTAGAAATAAAAAAAAGCATTCTATGATTCTTTCTCTTCATTTTCTCTTATGTCTCTAAAGATATTAGTAAATCTTTTTAAGACTTCTTCTCTCTGCATAGTTCTTTGTTTCTTTCAGCTAGCCCTCCTCACTTTTTGGTGTGTCTCTGTCTCTCTTATTGGTCTTTCATTACGTGGGTGGTGAGCTTCCATCCCCTGCCCGCAGTTAAGAGTGGATGACCTGAAACCTGACTGGAAGCTCTGAGCATGTGGGTGGAGCTCGTTAACTCCAAACAGGGCACTCCAAGGGTTCTCTGTGGGAGAATCCCTGATGTCAGTCATTTTAGGTCTTTCCTCTTGACTGCGCACGTTCCCCAGTAAGTTTTTTCCAAACTTCGGGTGGCCCACATTTCATCCCTTTTGGAGATAAACTTCAGTCTCTTGCTGGGCCTGGGTGGGAGAGAGAACAGCCGCCCAGTCACAGAGAGGAGGGGAGGGACTCCTTAAACAACTTTGGACTGAATTCCTTGCTTTATACCCCTGTTCATCCCACTCCCTGAGGCACCTGGTGCCACTATTTTCTGAACCTTTTAGGATTCTGCACTGTAACTCAGGTCGTTTCTTGGCCTTCCCACAGCCAGCTTAGAAGACATTCTTTCTCAGAACTGCTGTTAGTTCTCACACTTCTCGTTGCTTCTCAGCCTCGAAAATTTTATTATTGTGGTTTCCTTTTCTCTTTTCCCTGCCCTTGTGGGTTTATGCCTTTTGGAAAAGTCATTTTACTGTAGATTTAGTGAGCTTTGGGGAGGGAATAAAGTTCAGTATATGTATGTAAGCTGCTATCTTTACCTGTGTGTCCCTACATGAAGGCTTCAAGGCATGGATGTGACATGAGTTGATTTAGGTTTTCAAGTGATCATTTCTCTGCCACATGGAGAATGGATTGGAGAAGAGCAAGGGGAGCCTACTTGCTGCAGTCTGTGCTAGAAATGACCAGGATAGGGCCAGGTAGGGGACAGGAGAGACAGAAGGAAATGCATGGTTTCAAGACATGTTTCGTTTGTACAAACAAAGAACTTGCTAATGGATTGGATGTGAGGAATTGGGGAGAGAGAGGGACAAGGGTGAGTGCTATACTTTTTGCTTCAACAACTGAATGTGTGATGATACTATTTACCAAGGTTAAGAAAGCTGAGAGAAAAAAACATTCCTATTAGAGACAAATAATCATTTCATGGCTGCTCAGAGGCTTTTGTAGACCTGGGCTCCAAAGACTATTGTACAATGAGAAGACAGTTTTTATGTGGTTCTATTTCTTGGCTTTTTGTTTTCATGATGGTAGCTCACAGGTGCTTAAGTAGCACAGGAGGAAAGGAGTGGAATGTGGGGTTGGCATATTGCCAAATCCTACTCTAAGTGGATGTTCCTGTTTCCTGTTTTTCCCTAAGTCATGCTGTGTATTACAGTAAGATATGGGTTTAATGTAAGAGCTAATCCAAGAAGTCACAGAATCTAAAGACATTCTTTGTGACTTTAGGAGGCACCCTTATGAGTCTTAAAATTCCTAAATATGCTTTTCTCACGCTCACAGTAGTTTTTAATATCATTTGACTTGACTTTATTTCTTATATTTACTGAAGAACAAAAGAACTTATTTATTTAATTCAACAAGTGACCAATATTGTAAAAACATTAATTGAAGTTGCTGTATTCATTTGATATTCAAAGTAAGTAGTGTGGCAATAATTCCATATCTGTGAGCGGAGTTATTTTATGGACATAGGTCATGATACATAAACAGTTATACACACCAACACATTAACAACAATTACAGCATTTCCCTTCATCACCCAAAACTCTTTTCTTCGCCTATTTGTCTTCTTAGAGTGACAATCTTTTTTTTTCTTTTTTTGTTTATTTTTGTTTTTTGTTTGTTTGTTTATTGCAGTAACATTGGTTTATAACATTGTATAAATTTCAGGTGTACATCATTATACTTCTATTTCTGCATAGATTACATCATGTTCACCACCCAAATACTAATTACAACCCATCACCACACACATGTGCCTAATTATCCCTTTTGTCCTCCTCCGTCCCCCGCTTCCCCTCTGGTAACCACCAATCCAATCTCTGTCTCTATGTGTTTGTCTGTTGTTGTTTTTATCTTCTACTTACGAGTGAGATCATATGGTATTTGACCTTCTCCCTCTGACTTATTTCACTTTGCATAATACCCTCAATGTCCATCCATGTTGTCACAAATGGCTGGATTTCATCGTTTCTTATGGCTGAGTACCATTCCATTGTGTATATATACCACATCTTCCTTATCCATTCGTCCCTTGATGGGCACTTAGGTTGCTTCCAAGTCTTGGCTATTGTGAATAACGCTGCAATGAACACAGGGGTGCATGTATCTTTACGCATTGGTGTTTTCAAGTTCTTTGGATAAATACCCAGCAGTGGAATAGCTGGATCATATGGTAATTCTATCCTTAATTTTTTGAGGAATCTCCATACTGTTTTCCATAGTGGCTGCACCAGCTTGCACTCCCACCAGCAGTGTATGAGACTTCCCTTCTTAGAGTGACAATCTTAATGAACTCTTTAATTTAAAGTTCAGTTGAGCAAATCATTTAAGGGACAATTTAAACTTTATCATGTTTGCATTGACGGTTTTACGGGATTACATACTTATAAAGAAATTACATGTTGAAAGCTCTGTTCTGAAGACTTTGGGAGCAAATCTCCTGTTGAAGAAGTATGCGAGGCTTATGACCACAATATTCATTTGAGGGTTGTTTAAAAGATGTATCCCTTACCAAAGAAAGGATGTTTTTCCTACAATTGACTGTTAGAGAAGAATTTCTCCCTAGGATGGAATATGAATACGTGAATGAAAAGCTATTTGCTGAAGAAGGGGGGAAAAAAGGAGAGGAAGAAAGTACTAGATGTCCAAATATTAGATCATAGCTATTTACTAATGCCATCATATGAAAAAGAAGGGAATGAAGGAAATGATTTCTAGTTCATAGGCTAGTTATAAATACTAAGTTACAGCATGTAGAAACCTGTCAATGGTATTACTTAGAAGCTAATAGTGAACAAAAGTTACCTGTACCAATGAGATTAGATAGATAATTGCCTCCTAGTCCCTCCTCTCATCCAAACCCTCACCCCCGCTGGTTAAGTGGAAATGTAGACTTGATTTACATGGGTGGTGAGCATATGCAAACAAAGCTAAAAACAGATAAAACTATTCTGAATTCTGGTAAACGTTAATTTACCTTTCAACAAAGGAATAATGAATACTTACTAGTACTTCCGTTTTGGATCTCAAAGCCAGAGAAGCTAGACCTTCAGACAGACTCTTACTCACCTCTCTCCTGATGCTTCTGTGTAAGGAGGCCAATGAGTTCCTTGTTTTTTATTCTACAAGAATAAACACAACTTCTCACAGGGCCTGCCCTCCTCCTAGACCTCAGCTTGGCTAAGAGAGCCAGGACATGACCAAGAATTCTACGGTTGATCAACAAACAGAAGCCCATGTGGGAAGAAGTCATAGAATTATTTTTCCTGTCTTTGTGAATGCCCCAGGAGGCAAAAATGAAGGCTGATTTTTCATTTCAAAGTGAGACTAACATTTTTCCCAAGTGTACAGGAATTTTAATCTGGAACTGTGAATTTTTAAAGTAAAATATAACAGTTCAAAGTTTTATAAACCATTTGGGGAGATTGAAGGGCAGGTAGTAATACATAAGTACTGAGGTACCTTAGTCACCATTCTAAAAATAAAATCACAGTATACAAGTGTTTGATCTTCAGAAAAACATGAAAACTGTAGAGAAAAAGTTTTCTTTCAAATTTTCCTTTTTACTGGCTTTCTTCCTTTCTGACTTCCCTTCCTTGAGCTAGGAGGCCTCATGGGTTGTTATGCTTTGGAGGATCATCTCTTCTAGAGGCTGGCCCACGCTCTGCAGAAGTCTGAATTCTCAAGGTTCAACTCTTACATTTGTTAAAAAAAGAATAGTTCTGCACTAAAATCTGCAGGCACTGTTTTAGGCCTGACAGAAGTGAACAAAACGAATAACTATCTTTGCCCTCTGGAGCTTGTTTTCCTTGTTTTATATCCTGGAGCCTATGTGGGCGGTAAAGGGTACAGAAAATGATAATAATAACATTAATTTATACATGTAATGTATTACATAATGGGAAGCGCTAAGGAGGGAAATAAAATCAGGGAGGAGGATATGGAAGGGGTAGACAGGGCTGTCGGGGAAGGTCTCACTGAGAAGATGCCACCTGAGTAAAGACCTGAAGGAGACAGGCTAAGAATCAAATGGGGACTGGCAAGGGCCAAAGCAGGAGGAGCACGTGGAAGCTCCTGCTGTAATCCAGGTGAGGAACGAAGTGGCCTGGGCAGTGGAGGGGACGAGGAGTGCTCACACTCCGGGTCTCTGGAAGAAAGAGCCAGGAGGATTTGCTGATTGAATGGATGTGAAGAATGAGCAAAAGAGAGGCCTCGTGGATGACTCTCAGGTTTGAAGATCCTGAGATGCTAGACGGGCAGCATTGTGTTTTCCTGAGAAAGGAAGGCTGTGGGGGAAGTGGAGTTGGGAGAAAGAGCAGGAGCTCAGTTTGGTCTTGTAAAATCAGAAATGACCATTAGACATCCAAGCAGAGATGTCAAGTAGGCCCTGGTATGTAATCCTCGAGTTTAAGGAGAAAACTGGCCTAGAGATAGAAATTAGGGAGGTGTCAGCTCATAGATGATACTGACAATCCTGAGACTGGATGGATCACTGAAAGAGTGAGTGTTGACAGAGAAGAGAAGAGGTCCAGGCATGTGACCTGGGGTTGCGGAGAGGAGCATGAGCCAGCAGAGAAGAGTGAGAAGGAACAATCAGTGAGGTAGGAGGAAAACCAGGAGACTAGGGTGTTCTGCAAGCCAGATGAGGAACGTGCTTGAAGGAGGAGAGCATGATCAACTCTTGCAAAATGTGTATGTGTGCTTATGGGAAAGAGCCAGTGGAGAAGGGAGATGTTGACACCACAAGAGAGAGAGGGGAGAATTGCTGGAGGGATTTCCTTAAGGACACAAGAGGGGATGGGATGCAGAATGTAAGTGGAGTTGTTGACCTTAACTAGGAGCAGGACAGTTCATCTACAGTAATCAGGAGAAGACAGAGGAAATGGGCACCTTTGCAGGAAGTAAGCAGAGGTGGGGGGAGCCTCCCATGCCTTCTGTTTCTCGGTGAAATAGGAAGTGAGGTCAATGGCTGAGACTGGGGATGGGTTGGGTGTCTTGAAGATTTGAAGAGAGAAGACAAGGTGGGAAGAGAGGAAGAGTGAAAGGACTAGGGAAGCAGAGTATGATTTCTGGGCACCACTAAGGGTCCCTTAAGGTCTGTGTCATGAATTTGAAGGAAGATCAGTCAATATGGTTGTGTGTTTTGCTTTAGTCACATTTAGCTACATGGGTGCAAGTGTGGAATAGGAGGAGTTAGATTTAAACACAGTTAATGCTTCTCTCAGAAAGTGGACTCACAATATCCAAACTCACACGAGATGCCAACATACACCAGAGTTTGCTAATATAGAGAGAGAAATGTAACTCTTATTGTCTTTGATCTCTTCTCTTTCTCTTCCTGTAAATAAGTACCACTAGATGTTGATTTTCTAGTTTTTAATTTCTTCATGTGAATATTTACCACGTCAGCAATGAATGAGAACAGCAAGCTTATGTTCTGATGTGTCTGAGCCCAGGTAGCTGGCTTGCTCACCGGCTGAGTGCTTCCCTTTGACCCACCAGCTTTGAGTGCAAGACTCACGATCATGCATCAGAAAATCCCATTTGCTGGTGGAAAGCAGCTGCTACATTCATCTACACAAGTGGTCTCTCTGCTCTGCTCTGGCTCGCGTTTGTCATTCACCTTCTTTAACCAAGTTGCTCCCTTTAGGCCACTTGGCCTTCACATCTGTAGACTGAACACCCCGCAGCCTTCTTTGTTCACATCTGGTGTCTACAACTATAGCTCTTCAGCATACCTCATAATTTGTGTCCCACCTTCTCCTGTTCTCAAATCCTCATCTTAATCTTTGTCTCCTCTCTATAGTCTCATGTTGTTCTAATAAGCGGAACCTGAGAAGGTACCCTGACCTTGGCCTTCCTCTTCATGTGTGAATTGCTCTTTCCTTCCAGCTCGGTCCACATGCAGCTTCTCTGGGTGGCGGCTGTACTCAGTGCAGGTCAAGCCTGAGGTTGGTGGCCCACAGGTGTCTGGCCTTTTTGATGGGCCTGCCTGGAGCCTGTGAACAGCAATCAGGCCACAGCTGATGCACACCACGGCATATACTAAAAAGATATTAATGTAAAGTCTTTACTTCTCTACTTTTGAAGGAAGGGTTCCTGTGAACTGCCGATCACCATTAGCTTGGTGGCACGAGGCGGAGGAGATGGGAGGGCAGTTGTTCAGGATCAGAGTTTCTGAAAGGGCGATCCTTGAATTCTCTGCAAGATAATTGCTTGTCAAAAATAGAAATTCCCGGGTCTCAGGCTACCAAATCAGAATCTCTGGAGGCGGGGCCAGGAAGTTGCTTATTTAATTAGTGCCTGAGAGGTATGTGCACTCTGAAGTTTTAGGGCTACTAGTCTAGAGCATTGCATCCTAAACCACTCTCTGGGGATGCTTACAATGCAGATTCGTGAACTTCACCCCAGACATACTGAATTAGACTCTCTGGGGTGGGGCCTGGGACTCTGTATTGAAATAATAATAACAGTAAACAACACCAACAATAATAATGAAACCAACAACACTCCCCAAGTGGTTCTGATAAGCCAGGTTGGAATTGTCAAGTGTCCCTTATGCCAAGTCCTTTCCAGCTCATCTGGAAAAGGTTCTTTGTACCGGAGAACTTGCTCACTGAGAAAGGGCAGCGGCTCGCGCAGATTTCTCCTCGAAGATGCACAGCTCTCTGGAGGCCGCCGGCTTGGCTCTCTGTAGCTCGTCTCCCAAACTTGATGCTTCTCCTGCGGGAGACTAGGGAAGAACCCAGATTCTGAAACCCCAACCCAGACCTGCTGAACTGTGGTCTGTGGGAGTGGGGTCCAGGAATTCCTGTTGTTCAGAAACATCCCAGATGACGGGGGGGAGGAGGCAAGTTTGGGGCCACAAGTCTGCGACTGTGGCGGGACCTTCTAACATGCAGGTGCCGTAACAGCCCTTTAGAGGTGTTCCAGGAATGGCCACGTTGACTAAAATGCAAATGTGCCCTCAAATTGCACATTTATCACAGCACACCTGATGCTTTGTACTGCCCGGACCTAAAATTCTCTCCATGAACGTATCTCTCAGACCCCCTGCTCTTCCCGCGGCTCCCAGCCCACTGCTGCTCGTCCACCCATGGCTGCCATTGCCTGCCTCTCACAGGGCCACTCCAGCGCTCTGTCTTCCTGATGCGCACCTGCCTGAAACTGGAATTGTTTATTTTCAAGAAATACGTACCTACTCAGATCATAGGATTCTAGCTTTTACAATAAGGCACGGATGACTTCTTAGTTTTCAACATACTAAATTTACCAAACACAGCAAACTCCTCGGCAGTCCCCAAACTGGGCAAAGACTGAAGTAAGACCTGGTAAAAGGCTGAGTTAAAAGAACAGCTTTCTGGAATGGCAGTGCCGTTGTTCTCAGTGCAGGTCACAGCCTGGGGGCAGACTGGTGGGGAATGCATTGTAAGGAACGCACGGGACAGCCGTTCAGTCTGAGTACAGACAGCATTGGCACAGGGAGCCCAGAGGAGAGTGGCTTGAAAGCACCTTACTGGTCTCAGCCCTTTCTCAGACTAATCACTTTCTTTGAATTACTGACAAATAATTTATTTTCATAGATCATAGCAAGGCAAACTTCAGCTCAATGCATCTGGAATTATCCCAGATTCTGAATTTAAAAAGTCTAAATAAGTGAGGTTTACTAAATGGATAAAACAGTCATTTTCTCTCTGAATTTATATTTTATTGTTCTTAAAGAAAACAGAATTTTCCGAATAGTTGCTTTTTTATTACATAAGTTGCTTTTTTATTACATACATTTTATTACACATTACATTCTACAATACTAATTGTAGAATAATTAGAAATTGCAAGAAATGTAAAGAGAATAAAAGTTGCCCATGTTTTTGCCACCCAGAAAATGACTGCTGATATTTTGGAGTACAGCCTTCCAGACTTTTAATACACACACACACACACACACACACGCACCACATGTTGTTTTGTAACTTATAAAAACAATGACTTTGGGGCTGGCCCTGTGGCTTAGCAGTGAAGTGCGCTTGCTCCGCTGCTGGCGCCCCGGGTTTGGATCCCGGGCGCACACCGACGCACCGCTTCTCCAGCCATGCTGAGGCCGCGTCCCACATACAGCAACTAGAAGGATGTGCAGCTATGACATACAACTATCTACTGGGGCTTTGGGGAAAAAAAAATAAATAAATAAAATCTTTAAAAAAAAAAAACCAATGACTTTGGAGACTGGAAATTTTTTGTTTCTAGCTCTGCCTGCAATGCTTTATCTACTCCCTCTAGGTGGCTGCTTTCTTCTTGTCATTCAATGTCTCAGATCAAATGTCACCTCCTCAGAGAGGCCTTCCCTGACCACTCAGTCTAAGGTGCACCCCATTCTCCAGGCATTCCCAATCCCGTTATCTCCTATGCTACCTTCTCCACAGTTGACTCGTTTCCTGCCTGTTTTCCACACTACAGTGTGAGCGCCATCACAGCCAGAGACTTTCTGTCCTGCTCCGTTGTATCCCCAACTCCTCGGGCAATTCCTAGCTCAGAGTAGGGGTTTAATAGATTTTTTCAGACTAGATGAGGAACTATCTAAGTTCTAACTATCTAATTAAGTCTAACTATCTAAGACTGACAGACTGACTGGCTGGCTGACTGACTGACTGAATGAGACTGTTGGTCTGAGAGGGTGGAGGCCGGAGGCACAGCTGAGAGGTGAGCTGAGGGTCTGGGCTGGGAGAACCAAGGCAGGGAGCTATGGGGGCCGTTCTAGAACATGTGGATCCCTGTGACAGGCCCACAGGGATCTTACAGGCACTGCTGGCCCCTAACAAATGGCAAACAGTGAACCCTGAAGACAGTTGTTCTGATCTCAGACCCTGACTGAGGGTTTGGGGGAATTCAAATAATTCTACCTGAGAGCTTTTAGATTCATAACCTCATGTTTTTATAGTTTTGCCCCTTTCAGATTAATTGTTTAGACTGAAAATTTGTGGTTTCTCATCAATTTCCAGTAGTTGACTATAGAAAAACATGGTAATTTTCCAAATGGCTTTTCTTTTGGTGTCTTTGCTTCAGCTCACTGTCACATCCTTGTTTGTGATCTAAAATTGTGAGAAGTGAACAATGTGTTGAGAAATGAAATCAAGCGTGAATGTTCAGCCTATACACCAGCTGGCTGACAACCAGGTTGCTGTGAAAGATGTCTATGATAATATTTTGCTTTCCTGTCACATAAGACCGTGACTTGAGGCAGGCAGAAAATTAATTAAAGGTTCCTTAAGTTTTAATACTTTGGGGAAAAAAAGAGAGCAGATCATTACTCCCATTTCAGAGATAAAGATACGAGAGAAACAAGTTTTTTAATCAAATATTGGCTGTGGGAACTGTAATAAACTTGGAGGATTTTATCTAATATTTGGTTCTCTCTAGCAGTCAAAGGGACGCACTGTATTGCATGTAAAATACATAATGAATTTATACACAAGTATGTAGCTGTGGGAGATCAAAATTGGCTACCCTGAAATATATCTCTTTACCTTGATTATTTTCTCTGAAAGAAACTTTAACCTTCCCCCAAACTTACGCTTAAAAGTGACAGACTGGGAGGGTTCTTGCTGAGCCCATTCTTTTCAAAGTTCTGTTTACCAAAACATTTACATGTGTAAAAGTATCTCCCTCTGTACTGAGAAGAGGGGAGGATGGCCTTATCTCTGGAAACTCTTATCAGTATGGAAGGAGAGGACTTAAATCTACATACTCCTGATTACTGTGATTTCTGTCTCTCTGACCACATTCTCTGTAGGTGGCCCTGTAAAGAATTATCTGACAAACATTTACATTTCCCTTTCCATGTGAATTGTCTTCGTCCCCTCTGAAATCCCAAACCACTACCACCCCAACACCCTCCTTTGTCTTTAGCTGAAGATGGTATTTAAGATGAGAATCTGTCATTTTGTCAAGAAACTCAGTTTCCCTGGTTTCTACCATGTATACATGTTATTAAACTTGGTATTATTTTCTCCTGCTAACCTGTCTTTTAATTATTTGGCCAGCCATAACAACCTTAAGGGAAAAAGCGGAGGGGGATTCTCCCTCTTCCCCGACATAGCCATTCTGCTTCTTTCCTGGGTATTTTGAGGGTGTTGGGGAAATGCTTCTTTTTATTGTCTTTTCTTTCAAGCTTAATGTAAAGATAAAGATGGACTTGAAGGTAGTAGTTTGTGCTCTAAGTGACTGATAAGGAAACCCATTTTGTTGCTGTTGTTATCAGGAGCTCTTTAGCAATCAGCAGTCAGTCCTCAGTGAGATTGGGAAGTAGGTTAACCTTGTCACCACCCCCTTCCCTCCCAGGCTGCTTTCCTCTCTGCCTTGCCTGGGTTTCCTTCCCCAGCCACCGTCCCTCTGTGGTGGTCATGCCCTCATACGAGTCAAAGCGCCCTTCTGATGCCGGCTGTCAGGCCGGGGCTTCTGGAATGCTCTTCCACAGAATTTGCAATCCTCGAGAGGCCATGCTCAGCACCTTGTGTAAGGGAGTCCTTTTGCACTTGCTCTCAACCTCATCCGCCTATTCATTGCTTTCATAGATTCATCATCATTGGTAAGTATCTAGGTTTTTTTATTTGTTTATTATCAGTCTCCTCCATAAGATGTAGGTTTCATAAAAGCAAAGACTCTGTTTTGTTCATCTTTGTATCCTCTGCACTCTAAACAACGAGGACTTCTGTCTGTCCCCTCAGGGAGTGTATTTGTTTAGAAAGAAGGTAAAATTGCCTTCGAAAGGATGGAGGAAAAACAAAGCTACACGAACCAGAGTTACTTTTTTAACTCCAATAGCTGCAGGATAAACACCACGTTGAGGAGTAAAAAAATGAGAGAGTATGAGAAACACACACACTAATGAGGTCATTTATAATTTAAGTGACTAATAGCACATGTATTTCATTGTCTAAAAATACTTCCTACAATAGACATGTTTTATGACGTCGTGGTTCTCTATATATATTTGCCTCACTTTGGATTTAACACAAGCCTGGGGTTAAGGAGTTACAGTCCAGCTGAGGAAAGGCTGTTTCAACCGTAAAACATTTTGACATTTCTAAGAGAGCCAGCCTCTTTTATCTTTCTCCTTTTTAAATTTCCTTCTTCTTCTCTCTCTCTTTTTTCCTTCCTTCATTCTTTTCTTTCTTTTTACTCAGTTTTATCAAAAAAGTACGTGCAAGTAGTAATGCTATTAAAAATAATAGTACTATTAAAAAGTCAAATGTCGTTATTCACAATAGCCAAGACTTGGAAGCAACCTAAGTGCCCATCAAGGGACGAATGGATAAAGAAGCTGTGGTATATATACACAATGGAATACTACTCAGCCATAAGAAACGACGAAATCCAGCCATTTGTGACAACATGGATGGACATTGAGGGTATAATGCAAAGTGAAATAAGTCAGAGGGAGAAGGTCAAATACCGTATGATTTCCTTCATTAAGTAGTAGATAATAACAACAATAAACAAACACATAGGGACAGAGATTGGATTGGTGGTTACCAGAGGGGAAGGGGGGAGGGAGGAGGGTGAAAGGGATAATTCGGTACATGTGTGTGGTGATGGGTTGTAATTAGTATTTTGGTGGTGAACATGATGTAGTCCACGCAGAAATAGAAGTACAATGATGTACACCTGAAATTTTTACAATGTTATAAACCAATGTTACTGCAATAAACAAAAAATTAAAAAAAAAAAAAAAAAGGTCAAATGTCATTAAAAAGTTTATGTATCAAAATATGGCAACTTCTTATTCCAACCTCTCCATTCTCCTCAGCCCCTCTTCCCTGAAACAACCACTTTTGACTTCTTAAGCTGTTTCTTCTTGCATTTCTAGATCTTCATGCTTTTAAATAATATATGACTAATCAATTTGAGACATAATCTATGGAGTTTCTAATATGGGAGATGAGGACTTCTCTTATACACCACCATCCTCTCTGCTTCTCCACTCCTATTCTCTTCAAATACTTATACTACAAACTTTGGTTAAATATATATTCAGTGTTAACATTATTATGCCTGTGCAACTTTTATTCCCTGAAATTTGTCGTATCTGAGTTCCCCAGGAGCAGGCCCTGAGACAAGGATTCCGGCGCCAGTGGTCTATTGGGAGGCACAGGAAACACCCATAGGGAAGTAGGGGAGCCATCAAAGGAAGGCGAGACAGCAGTGAAGGGTGTATTAGGTGGTTACCACTGTGGGTAACTGGAGGGTAGTCCAGTGAGGGGCACTCTGGGGAATGGTGTGCAGCACCCTACCGGAGGGTGTGGGAGGGTGGTGTTTATACACCAGCTCCTGTCAGAAATGTGTCAAAGCCCGCTCCCGAGGATTGTCAGTCCCTCAACCCTTCCAGCCTGCTGTGTGCAAATGCTGGCGGTTAGACATTGGCTGAGAACAGCAACCCAAGAAGTGCATTACGGGTATGTTTTCATATTTTTTTGTTTCTTCCTAAAATGAATAATTGCCTTTTAAAATTTGCTTAGTTTTCTTGATACCCATTGCAGATTTTTCCCGTGCCTTCCAACAGCCTCTCAATACAATGTTTTACAAGGTGAATTACATTAGGCAATCTATCAGCTCCACTTTTTCGTTGGAGACATCGCTGGAGGCCTCTGTTATCCCTGTGGACCCCATGCTCTCAAGGTCTTTCACGCAGATGACATCCTGGAACCACCTGTGCTGACATCCGGGGAATGTCCTCTGCCTTCTGAGTTGGATTCCCTTGTTTCCTGGTCCGAGGTGTTTCTCTTTCTTGGTGTACTTCCTGGTGGAGCACATAGTTCAGAGCATGGTCCGATTGAAGCCCGCTGAGGAAGAGTGTCTACCTCCTGAGTCATGCTGCTGCCTGCGGGCTGGCTGACCACCTGCCTCTGCACTGCTGTCATTCTAGCATCTCCCTTCCTGTCGCCAGGGACGGTCCCTTCGTCACACTTCTGTGTTGCATCTCCTCTTTTTTTGGTATTCTATGGTTTCCTTTTTCTTGGATTATTCCCTCATGTTGATGACATAAACCTTCCAGTCTCTCAGAAAAGGTACCTGGGAGGTTAATGTTTTAAACCCTATGTCTGAAAATGTCTTTATTTTCCCCTTGGTTGATAGATTGGCTGGATAAAGAGTTGTATGTTAGAGGTAATTTAACTTCAAAATTTTTAAGACATTTCTCTGTAGTCTTCTACCTTACAATGTTGCCATGAAGAAGTATGAAGCAATTCTGATATATAAACCCTTGTATCTGGCCTGTTGTTGATGATAATTTTAAACCTCTGGAAGCTTATACAATCTCTTCTTTGGCTCCAATATTCTGAAACTTTATGATGAAGTCACTTGAGGTGGGCTGATTTGAATCCATTGTGCTGTGTGCTCCGTGGGCCAGGTCCTTTCAATCTGGAAACTCGTCCTCAGTTCTGGGAAAAGTTCTTAAATTATTTTGTTGATTTTTTTCCCCCTACATCTTCTCTGTTCTCTGTCTGGTGCTCCTGTTATTCCGATCATGGACTTTCTACTCCAATTCTCTAATCGTCTTATATTTTCTCTCCTACTTTCCATCTCTTTCCTTTTTAAACTCTTCATTCTGAAAAATTTCCTCAACTTTACCCTTCAATTATTACATTAATTTTTCATTTCAGATAACATGTTTTAAATTTCTAAGAGTTTTTTTTTTAGTTTTCTGAATGTTCACTTTTTAAAGCATCCTGTTAATAGTATTTCATGGATACGATATTTTTCTCTTAACGCTCTAAATAAACCAGTGATTTCAATTGTTGTAGTTGTGTTACATTTTTTTCTCTATGCATAGTCTCCATTTCTTTCAAGTTGCTTTTCTCTATTTTCATATTGATTGGCATATTTTCCTGTATATTTTTCATTTTCAAGGCTTTCGCTGGATGTTTGATAATCCTTGAATGTCTGATTATCTTTAAGAGTGAAAAACTAAAACTTCGACTGGAAGCTCCAAACGTGTTGGCTGTGAGCTTTACTAGGGGTGAGCTACCTAGGCCATTTGTGGGAAACACCCAGGGCCCGAGTGTGTTTTATCACATTGGCATTACTGCTCCTGTTTAAGACTGGGAATTACCTTTCCCAGTGTGATCAGCGTGGGCTAAGAGGGAAATGTGCATAAGATTTGGAAAGCAGAGGTGAAGTAGGAGCCATTACTCTCAGAGGTCACAGTGATGGGAGACAATGACATATAGACACAGACATATAGCCTAGTGGGCTCCAGGCTCTCACCCCAGCTACCGACCCTGCTGACCAAGAGTGGCCCCAAGCCACCAAGTGCTTGACTGCAGTTCCTACAGAGGTCATAGCTTCTACAGACCTGCCTTGGGCTCCCCATTCACAATTTTACTTGGGTAGCCAACCATGTACTCTTTCTGAAAATTTCCAAGATGTTCCATGCATGCACACACTTTAGGCTGTCATGAGTGTGTTTCCTATGGCTGCTGTAACAAATTACAACAAACAGAGTGGTTTAAAACAATACAAATTTATTTTCTTACAGTTCTGGAGGTCAGAAGTTTAAAATTAAGGTCTCTTCTTCTGGAGGCTTCAGGGGAGAAATCTATTTCCTTGCCTTTTCCAGCTTCTAGAGGCCAACCACACCCCTTGGCTTCTGGCTCTGGGCTCCATCCTCAAGGTGCACCACTACAACCTCTGGTTCTGTCTTCAAATCTCCTTTTTCTCATTTTGATCCTCCTGTCTCCCTCTTATAAGGACTGCCATGATAACATTGGGCCTATCTGGATAATCCAGGATAATCTCCCATCTCAAGATCCTTATCTTAATCACATCTGCAAGGTTCCTTTTGCCAGTAAGGTAACATATTCATAGGTTCTGGGGAGTAGGATGTGGATGTCTTTGGGGACCACTATTTTGTCTACCACAGTGGGTGGTAACTTTCACTGATCTTCTGATTCCCCTCCTCCAGACTTCCATTTCCCCAGCTCTTCCCATATCCGTGCAAGCTCTAATTCCTACAGTGAGCCCCTTGGTGCCCTAATACTTTTAGTGGCTCTGATTTCCTGACTGAACCCTGACTGATACACTCCCAATGTCAACATCTCTATGCATCTTCTCTCGGGCTAGTCACACTCCCCAAAAATTATTCTTCTGGTTTCCAGCCTGGAGAGTAAATACTTGGCTGTCAAGAGCCTGAGAGTTAAGAAGGTGCAAAGAAGGTGCAAGTGATGGAGGGGTCTTCACTGGTCATACACACTCATTGCTTTGTTTCGCTGTTTTCGGTTTGGCTCTCCCTCACTCACCTGCTGCAAGAGTCCCCAGTACTGAGATCCTTGCCTTACCGTCTCCAGATAACACAGCTCCAGTGTCTAGCAGTGTGTAGGGAGAGGAGCAGAATCTCAGGGCCACGGAAGGAGGAGGGGCTCTTGGGAAGTCTCTGCTTCTAAAAGAGCCTTCATAGATCCTGCTTTCACGAGCCTGCACCCCCTCTTCACTCCGCTTCCAGGGAGGTCTGTTGCATGAGTTCCCAAACCTTTGGGAGATTCTGCAGTTAAATAAGGTTGTTGCTCAACTTTCCTTACTGCTGTCTCACAGTTTGGCTTCTGTAGTCAGCTAAGACAGTTATCTCATGTCCATCTGCTTGACTGCTTCCAAAATTTTATTGATGTTATCCATTCTTTTCCTTGCTATTTTTGCAGGTTTATTTTTTAAAATTAGACTTATCGTTTTGAGATAATTCTAGATTCACATGTAATTATAAGAAATAATTCAGAGAAATCCCGTATATCCTTCACCCAAGCTTTCCCTAATTGTAACATCTTGCATAACTATAGTACAATATCAGCATCAGGAAATTGACATTGGTATAATCCAGTGATCTTATTCAGATTTCACCAGTTTTACTTGCACTTGTGTGTGTATTTAGTTCTATGCAATTTTATAATATGCTTTATTTTTTTTTAAGGAAAAAAAGTCCCCTTACTGTAATTTAGTGGTGTTTTCGAAGGAGCAAAATTAGATACTGTGTCCCAAGTGCCATCTTTATCTGAAAGGTGAATGACAGGAAACAACAGAGTATTTTGAACTTGTGAACAAGAGCATGGTCAAATTTTATCTTCTTTATAACCTTGCCCCACAGACTGACAGGTCAGCTAACAAAGCTCTTTGTTTAGCTCATTGGGCTGAAATACTCTTTTTTTTTTTTTTTTCCCATCAGGCCAGAGAAAGGCATTTTGCAACAAAAACTGAATAAACAGAATTTTTAGGATCACTATGTTGTGTTCTCTCTGTGGTGGGCTCCTTGTCCATACTGAATTATAACTGATACGTTATACTAATCAAGATCAGACAAAAAGGGATTTATAGTATTCTTTTTTTAATTTCATATTCTCTTCTAGAAGAGGAAAATTGTATTTCCTGATTTCTATAGCGATAAAGATTTAGTGATCCAGTAGGATGCATAAATAGAGAAACCATGGGGAGCTATCTTTGGGTATGAAGCTATGCCTGAATCCCCTAAAATCTTTCTTAGTAGTTGGGCACGAAGAAGATTAAACCATCTCAATGGGCCACTTGGACTGAATTTAACGTAGTCATGGGCAATTTGCAGTGTATATTTGTACTCAAAATCAAGCAGCAGGAGTGGAAGCTGTATGAGAATCAAAACCAGGCAACATTGAAACTAAAAGTCAACACAGGCAGCAAAAGAGACCCAACAGCTATGTTTAGTCATTTATGTATATTGTGTGTTATTACAGAATGTATTTGGATGAGAAAAAGGAATACTACTTTTTTTGTGTTTTCTTATTGGGCTCTTCTGGGAGGTTGCGTTTGTAAGATAACTGTGGTTTCATTGCTGTGTTTGATCAGGAACAGGCAAGGAAGGTGATAAACGTGGTGGGCATTGATGAACAGAAGCAGTAACAAGAAAGGACTTTTTTTTTACTCTGCGGTCTTTTGTTTCAGCCTATCTGTGATGCTGATTTAGGGTATGAGAACTGCATTATTGAAGGACTCTAAATGAAACCATGATGGTTTAAAAGAATTAATGGAAACTCTGTGAGAGGCTGACTACTACATTAAGTTAGGACTCAATTCATTCTTCTGTTTCTTAACTCTGTTTGGTAAAATTCTAAGCTCAAGTTGGAAGGAGCTCTTTCAGTTATCTATAGATGCATAAGAAACTATTCCAAAATTTTGTGGCTTAAAACAACAACCGTTTACTATTGCTCATGAGTCTTGGTTAACCAGGGGAAAAACTAGTGATGTTGACCAGGTCAGTTTGATCTTGGCTGCACTCAGTCATGCATCTGTGGCGCATTGACAGGTTGGCTGGGGCTTGCTGGTTTAGGGTGGCTCTCTTCCATGTGGTTACTCATCCTCCAGAAAGCTAGCCTGGGCTTGTTCACATAGTGGTTGCAGAGGTCTGAGAAAGCAATGAAAGTGTGCAAAGCCTCATGAGGGCTAGGCTTGGAACTGATACACCATCACTTCTGTTGCATCCTATTGGCCAAACTCAGTCACAAAGCCAATCCATATTCAGAGCTGATCTCAATGGCTAAGGGAAAAATACTAACACAATATGTGATCAATATTTTCCCATGTTATTTTCCATACCTGGTAGGCATTTGTCTCTCATACTCCTGGCAAACTCTTACTCATCCTTCAAGTCCTAGTTCAAGCACCACCTCCTATGGGAAACCTGCCATGGCCCTTCCCTCAGCAACATGGACCACGGCCTCCTTTGTGTCACCACTGACTGTATTGCTGTTGTCTGTCAACAGTTCTCAGTGCCTTGAGGACAGTGACTATGTTCTAACCATCTTCATATCTCCAGTACCTAGCAGAGTACTTGGTCCAACAAATATTTTCTGATTAAATGAGGTAATGGCCACTTCTCAGTTCTTTTATTTCCCTCACCCACATTGTCTTGATGTTGTCATCTTGAGGAGACTCTTTTCTCCCCAGTTTATTTCTCTCCCTTGAATGCCTTAACAGAAATTGCACTATTTGACGAGTTGTAATCAATGCAACAATGATTCTCTGTTCCTCTGTGTTTTGCAGCTAGAGTTTTGAGCATTTGTGGAGTTTGCTAATTGCAATGTAGCATTTCTACTTTAATTCTTCTCTTGAGGGTGGCTCCCTTCCTTGTCCTTTTTGTGGTATGGTCATAAGTGCCCAGGTTCTTAGAATTTGCAAGCACTGAAATGTTTATGGTTAAATGTTCAGAACTTCCTAGCTGTTGTGCAAGACTCAGCTCTTGAAAGTCCTTTTCTTTAACTGGAGATTTGGTGCTGTGGGAAGTTGTTCCGTAGTTCTGGGGCCTGTAATGTCGTTTCCCCTTTGTAACAAACCCCTCTGCTTCTCAGTGTTGGCTTCTTATTGCATGTTATTGCTGAAGGGTGCAAGAACTATAGAATGAGTGCCTGTGGTTAAGGCTCCCTGGGGCTGAGAGGGATCAAAGATAACACCTGGGTCAATATCATCTTATTCGGTAGAAGTGATGACAGAAGCCCACAGAGGTAAAGTGATACACTCAAAGTTACATAATGACCTTACGGCTTTAGGAACAGGATTTGTGCAGTTGGAATAATTCAGAAATGTTCCAGAGAAACAAGCTGCCCAGCCAGCTGGCTCTTTTCCTCTAGTTAAGCCAGGTGAAGTCCCGTGTCAGCGTCCTCTCTTAAAGACAGGATCCTCCTCTGTGAGAGTGCATATTTGCCTCCTGGGGCCAAGTGTGGAGGGCAGCACCTCTTTGACAGACCAGGAGTCCAGGTACCTATCTGAGGTACCTATCTGTGGATCAAAGTCATCCAGTTAAATGCAGATTACTGGGCACCTTCCCAGATCTCATGAGTTCCTGGGGATTTGGGACAGAAATTTGTATTTTCAGCAAGTGCTCAGGTGATTCTGATGTACTTTGAAGTCTGAGAATAAGTGAATATAATACAATGTCAGGCAATGATAAGTGCTATGGAGAAAAATAAACTAGAGTGAGGGATGATGGAACGTATGCTACTTGAATGGGTGGGTGAGTGGAGATGTCTTTGACCAGAGACCTGGAAAGTTAAGAAGTGGCTGGCCATGCAAAGATCTATGGTAAGAGGGAATAGACAAGAGTAAATGCAGAGGACCTGCCCAGGAATGAGCTTGCAGTCTCAAGGAGAAAGAAGATCTTGCTAAAAACAGTCCAGTGATCTCCTAGCAATCTTAGAATAAAATCCAAACTCCTTATTGTGCTCTCTAAGACCCTATATGATCTGGTCCCTGTTCATTGGCAAGAAGTAGTCCCACGGCCACGTGTGGTTGTGGGGCAGGTAAGAGTTGCTGGGAAACGTAATCTCTAGCTCAGTAGGCTTCTCTCAGCACTGGCTCCACGCTATGGAATGAGGAGCATTAATTTTAGGGGGAACCTGCTTTAGTAAGATCTCAGTAAGATAAGCTGAAAATTGACCACTGGATTCAGCAAGATAAAGACCATTAACGACCTTGACAAAAGCTGTCTGAGTGAAGCTGGGGGAAACTTTGATCAGAGTGATTGGTAACTTTTAGAGGATTTCTATTTTATATGAGTGAATAGGATGGTGGCTGGAGGGATGTGGAGTCTGGGAGATCTTTTTTTAAAATTGGAGGTTCTATAGCATCTTTGAATGTTGTCAGGAACGATCCAGTTTGGAGGGAGAAACTGACAATGTAGGAGAGAGGCAAGATCAAAACTTTGAGAAGGGAGAAGCGGGAGGAATCTGGTGCACCAGGGAGTGGGTGGCCCAAGAGTGCAGCAGGGACAGTTCTCCTTAGAACAGGGAGGAAAGCAAGTTCAAAGAGCTCATAAGTGGTGGAGTCAGGATCCAAATCAGTTCTGTCTCAAAGCCTATTTTATAAATTTGCCCAAAGCCAGCTTTTGTTCAGGAAAAGGAGATTTCATAATTTTTCTCCTCCATCTTTTCCTCCTCCTCCTGTTGTATGCCATATGGTCCTTTGTTTCCAGATCCCATAGTTTCAGCTAATACCATTTATTCATTCAACAAGCTTTTTGTGCACCCACTCTGTAAATTGTGGTGTTCCCGAGTGTTCTGGGGGGCATCTGGATGAGGGGTACTTACCATCAGTGAGATGCCATTCTCTTTTTTACCCCTGGCTAGAGTAGCTTTCCCAGGAGAGCTGATGGTTTTGACTCTCTGGCCACATTGCTGGGTCTGGACGGGGGAGGAGTGTCCCCTCCCACGATTGGTGGCCTCAGGGGATAATGTAAGAACAGAATTTCTGCCCTCTCAGCTAGATAAGCCAAAACACCCTGACGATAAATGGGTGACTAATGTCACAGTCAGACCTCTCTCAACACCTGGTCCATCTTCAGGTTAAGGCCTTCATGTCATTTGACTAGAATGTTCCTTTAAGGACTAGTTATTGCTAGAAATTGACAAGTGGTTGTGTGAATGTATGAGGGAGCTCTGTTTATTTTACTATTTTCTTTTATCTGCACAGGTTTTTCTTCAGGCTACTTTATCTCACATCATTCCTTGATGCATAACTAAGAAATTGGAAGGTACCTGGTGGGGGGTATCTTTATGAAAAATAGAAACTCAAATTAGATATCCAGCTCACTGAAGAGTTTGGATTACTAATAAATAACTTACTAGGCACCAGGTAAGAACTCGATGCAAGGAGACATCGCCAGCTCAGAGAACACTTGAGTATGCTTATAAATAAGGTTGTGTGAGATAGACTCTTTCAGTAATTTCTATGGTAAAATATGTTCTGCATTCCAAACAATGGACTTAAGTCAAAGTCCTGGAATACAAATCGCTTGAAAGTTAGTATGCTTAGTTGCCTAATTGTCCTTATTACTAATATTTAAGGTAATCAGCAGAAACATAGGAAGGATTCTGGGTAGGGTGAACGGATAGAAAGCATAGGACCAGGATTAACACCAGGGCTAAAGTCAGTACAGAGAAACGTACAACAAAATGTTCTCTATACCTGCGAGGAGGCAAAAAAATTAAGCTTTGAGCCTCTCGGTGACGGAGGAGAGCGAGAAACATGATTAATTCTAAGATTCACAGTGGCCATAAGATGCAACCCACATGTAAATCAGAGGCTTTAAACCACTTTAAGGGAAGAACTTCTGCTCTTGGAACAGGCTGAAGCCTTGAGGGAGGCACACGACAGTCCACAAGGGACCTGGGGGCCGCTCTGCACACTGTCTGGGCCTCCCTCTTTCTTGGCTCCTGTTTCTCTGTTCTCTCTTGGTTTGGCTCGGCTGGTTTCCTGGTGCTCTGTTCTGTGCCCTCTTTTGGACGGCACGAGGCCTGACTCTTGGCTTCACCCACCCACAGCCGTGCCTTGTTCTGACTCCCCCAACATCAGGCAGGCCTCTGACCTGCTGAGAGCTGGGGCTTGTCTCTACCTTCAAACCCGGTCTTGTTTTTAGGCCCAAACCTTGAACTTGGACAGGTGTACAAAAGGGAACAGTTGCCTGCTCTAAATGGAGTCACTGAGATAAACGTTCTTCAACTTTTTCCTTATGGGTGTATTTGAATAACTATTCTTAACGAAATGTGATGCATTTTCAAATGTTTTCTTTGATGATATTTGTTTATGTTTGTGATTTCTTCCTTCCAACTATAAGTGATTAAATTTATGTGCTGTAAACTGATACAGCTCAGGCTCCGCAGGGATGGCAGCAAGGCCTCTAATTTGCATTTGTGATTTACCATATCTAAATTAAGGTGGTGATATGTTCTGCTACACCCTTACATGCCTTGGAAGAGAAAAGAAAGAAGGAAGGAAGGATATTCTAAGAGTTCAGAAACTGTATTGAATATTTGGGCATATATTATAATACTGGCAGAAATATGGAAACATATTTGCCTCCGGATAGAGTAGCTGTCAGTGTTCCCAGGAGAGCTGATGGCTTTTGCCCATCTGGCCACATTCCTGGGTCTAGGCCTAGGAGAGGTGTCCTCTCCCATGAATGGTGCCCTCAGAGGATGATGTAGCACGGAGATTCCCACCCTCTCAGTGGGTGGATTTATACTGATGGAAAAAAATCTATTCATATGTTCTAAAATATAAATGTATAGTCAAACAGCAAGAAGGAGCCTAAAATTTCCACAGGCGTGCTCCTTGAGATTAGATATTCTGTGAAATTGAAATTTAGGCTGCTAACTATATTTTAAAGCTATCTGTAAAGATTTATAAAGTTTGTCTAATCTAATTATATTGCAGCTAAAACCCTGCTGAGTGTCTGTCAAAATCCTTGTTGGTCAAAGTTGTGTTGGAGACTGAGAGCTAGTATTCTTCATGTGGCCTTCTTTGGAAGGAAACGCGACTTCTGGTCTTGACTGCTCCAAGTCCCTCTGCCTTGGTCCACTCTGGTAATAAAGCAGTGTCCTCATTGCTGGTGAGTTGGGCCTTTTTCCTGGGCTGTGCTGACCCCCAGGAAATGGAAAGGTCTCACCCACTGGGCATGGCACCTGGCTCCCCCTGAGGGAGAGCATCATTGAGACATACAGCCAAGGACACTCTCCTGGGAGTGTCTATCCTTCCCCCTGTGTTCCTGCTAGGTGGAAAGTAGAGCAATATTGTGTACCATTGATAAGCCAGCACTTTTATTCTTTTGGTGTTTCAAATTCTGCCTACATCTATAGGCGAACGGCACAGCTAATGGGTTTGTCTTTGACAGCACTCTATTTCAAGCCACTGATATCCTTTCACTGCAAAACAGTATTAGGATGATACACAATATATTTTCTCTTCCTTCAATATATGGAGTTATTGAGGTTGTCTCCAAAGTAACTCTTCTCCAGAACTGGCAAATAGATTACGAGTGCCTCTTGGCTCACTTCAAATATATGGGAAAACACCCAGGGCCCTGGTGGTGAGTGGCTGTGGGGAGCTGAGTGCCCAAGATGCATTGCTTGTAACGCTCCCCATCCTCATCCTGAAGTACTCAGGGAAGACTCCTGTCTCCATGCGGGAGCTTGGATGGGAACTTACGGCAGAAAAGAATCAATAGTTTCCCAATCCACATCATTCTCTAAGCTCTTGTGTCCTGCCTACTGGGTTATCTGAACAAGAAGGCTCACCTGTCAGTCACTCCAGGCTGTATTCTGTTAAAGGACCCTAGGCATTCCTTCCTAACACAGCTTAAACCCTAAGCCAATGAGAATCAAAAGTGTGCAGGAAGCACAGCTTGTCTTGTGAGGAGCAGCCAAGAAAAGGCCCAATTAACAGAAGAGTGAATGGTTCGTGTTCTCACAGAACACTAATGGAGCAGGAGTATTTGGCCTGGCTCACAGCATAACTGTAATTAAGTACTTGGGTGTTATTGCACATACACAGAAGACACAAAAGGTAGGTTGCTGCGCCAGGCTTATATTTATAAAGTCTGGCTTATTTCAGTTTAAAGGGGCAGTTCAAAATCATCAGTTGGTTGCTTTGTTTTGTTTTTTATCACGTTATCTCAGAAAATGGAGGTACCTTCCCCAAGACACTGGACTGGAATGAAATACCTAGCTGGCGCTACTTGCTCATGTGCATTGGTAACCAAGCCCTCCCACGGGGTCTTCCCGGCTCCATCCTGTGCTGACGGGCCACTGGCCATCTCTGACATCGGCTCTGCCTCAGTCCTAGCCCTGGGCTTGTTGGGAGCAGCAGAGTTGAGTGCTATTAACCAAGTGAGCAAGAAGCCAGAATCAACACAGACCACAAAAGATTGCCTATTTGTGAAGAAGTTCGGGTTTTAGCAGCTTCCAACCCAGAAGACTCTGATGGTTGCCGTTCAACAGCCACATGCCCACCCTTCTCCTTGCTAAGGGAACCCTGATTTTGTTCCTTTTCCTCCAAGCAGCCATGTGTTTAAGGGGAGACTCGGCTTCTTCCCTGCACCCAAGGGTAAGCCTTGATTTGTCCATGTCATGTTCTCCACATGTGGGCCCGCAGCATCAACATCAGCCTGGGAACTTGTTAGAAATGCAAATTCTTGGGCCCCACTCCAGATCCACTGAATCAGAAATTCCGGGGAAGGGGACAAGTAATCTGGTTTAATAAGCCTTCTAGGTGATTCTAACACCCGCTCAAGTCTGAGAACCACTGGTTTAAGCCAAACAAGGAGGCTTGTGCCCCTGGCCATGTGATTAGTTTAGGTGCCGGCATGCGATGTGTTCCCAGGCAATGAGACGTGAGGGGAAACTGAGGCTTAAAAAAGAGACAAAGGCTGATATGTTCCCCTTTTTCTCTGCTCTGGACATTGATGTGTAAGGATACAATGCCTTCTGTAGCCAGTGAACTTATGATTTTTATGTAACAAGAGGTGTTTATAAAGAGTTTTGACAAATTGCTGTCATTATTACTTTGAAAAACGTAAAATGTTAAAAATAAAAAGCAAGGAGTGGCTAGATGCAGTTTATGTGAAGAATTTATTTGGAATATTCTGGCTGAGTGAAGACCTTATTCTGTTGCCTGCCTTCAGCAGTCAGCCCAGAACTAGACATACTGATGTCACTTCAAGGTCAGGCCCTGGCCGCAGGGATGGGGCCATTCACTGCATGCAGATCCCTTGCCAAACACTCAGTCTCTTGAGGGGCCATTGTCCTTGGGCAGTGGAGAATTATTCTGCTTGGATACCACTCAGCTCACCTGCCCTAAGCTGAGGAGGGTCCTCAGCGTTGTCTTCGTGGCTGCTGGGTGGCCATTGCTCAGACCAAGAGCAGTGCTGGCAGAGCTCACGGCTCCTCGTCCAGGCCTGTTTGCAGCTCTTCCCAGGCTCACGTGAAGTCTCAATGTGGGCCCTACACAAGGGCGTCCCAGTAGTCGATATTTAGTTACAAAGGCTCACCGCTGAAGATGTGACCTTTCGTTTGGCTCTGTTTTCTTAACTGAGCCCTAAGCAGATGAAGCATTAGTTGCTAAGAGCTGGGTGGGGAACTTGGGCTTCCTTTCTACCGTGTTTAGAGCTAACTTTGCCACGGTGGATCTGATTTCACACAGCCTCCTTTCCATCCTCCAGTCTTCTTTCACATCAAAATCCAAAGCAATTCCTGATGTGGCCTTTGGGGTTAGGTAACATAGCCTCTAAAGGAAGCAGACTGATTCTCCCTTTTCATTTTTAATACCACTTGCCCTAGTAGAAAGGAAACCGCAGTGAATGGCAGGACGTGGAGATTAATTAGCAGGCTCCCTCTCTTTCCCCCGCTGCGCTGACTGTGTGGGTGACACGCGGGCCCCCTTTCTGTTCTCACACTGATTTATGGAACATTCAGCCGATTAGTTGAGGGCCTTTTAGCACCGTGGCCTATCTGCCCCAGCAGTACTATTTATAGGCGACTTTGTTCCAACAAACCACTTGCATTCCAGCTCCTTCGTCTGGGTGGTACTGAACTATTTCCATTATCCATGAGGGTGCTGTGAGCCAGATCTTATTTTCAGTTTGATGCCATTAACATCATTTGGTTGGAGTGAGTTAATGTGGCACAATAGGGATGAATGCACTACACATGTCACTGTCACGGAACAGATAGGGCACAGACAGGAGGCAGTAAGATAGAGCTGCTAGAGATCGTGATGCTCCAAACAAAACCACACACAAAACAATATAACATTCATCCCAAGCAGATATGGCACCCATCAGGGTGCCTATCACCTCCTGAACTGAGTTAGGTAAGCTGGTATTTCAGATTCTCTGATTTGACTCCACACCTCTCTTCTGCTCCATCTCCCTCTAACATCCTTTCATTACCCCATCCAACTGCACCACACTGCCCCCTCTGGTCTACCTTTGCCAACATTTCGTGCATCCATGTCTCTGTTCACTACAAGTGTCCTTGTCTTATCTGTCTAACAGTGGGCTTCTGCGCCTTCTTGCTCATTTTTCAAAGTCCAGACCTAGCATCACCTCCTCCATGCAGACTTCTCTGATTTCCCCACTGTCAGAATGAATCTCTGCTTGGCATGCTCTCCCTCAAATTTCCTGAGCTTCTTTTAGCATGTATCTCATTCTGCCCTGTATTGTGGTTAGCTGTTTTTATGTCTGTCTATCTGATTAGAATTTAAGCTGCTTGAGGGAAAGATGGGTCTTGTCTATCTTAGAATATTCCTTCTGTTCCCAGCACCTAGAACAGTGCTGAGCATGTGGTAGATGTTTAGTAAATATTTGCTTAATAAGTGATAGATTAATGTGCTTTCTCTCCCACATTAGATTCTCACTAGAAAAACGTAGAAAAAAAGCAGCCTTAGCTGGACTGCTGAGTTTGAGTAATTTCAGTGAATTTGTGTCTTTAGGTTTTAGTCGATTAATTTTAAATTAAAAAGTGGAAAAGCATTATGTTTTCAGCACGAGCTGTACTCTTGTTTTAATGTTAAATGCAAGGCAATGATCCCAGAAATCTGATCTTTCTTTTCCAGAATATTTTTCACTTCCTACTTTTCAAACATAATATTTCTCCACATTTTGATTAAAATTAGATGTTTGACTGAAAGAATGGAAGTATTCTATTCAACTGTCTCTTAGGAAATGTCTAAGGGCGGTGCAGGCCAGCCTTTATGGCTGGTGCCGCTTTAAACAGATCACTCAAGCCTGGCCTCCCTCTCCAGGGTCACTGTGTACTGAATGGAGGGAGTAGTCACCCGCAGGCAGGGCAAGCTGGTCCCACCAATACGAGTGGATGTTCACTGTCAGGTCGGGCATTGTCTTCTGTTTTATGCCAAAAGCAGCACTGGATCAGCCTATTGCAATAAAGACTTATTGGTGCACTATGATGTATTGGGATGTTTTTGCCTACTTGAAGGAAAACATACCTTAGTACTGTTTTCCCCCATGTGTGTTAAACAGTTTCCATTTACCCTTCCAGATCTACACCCTACCCTTTTCTACTCTGCTTTGTACCCCCAGGAGGCTACTCTAGGCTCCTGTGGACTCTGGCTTCCAGTTGAGTTCAGCCAATTGGCAGGAGATTGTGTGTGGGGGGGTGGGGGGGTATTTATTCCCTGAGCCCCTTCCCTGTGGCTGGCCTTATCTCCCCATTGAGGGTCACAGGTTCTGACAGGCGGCCCGCACTTCTCCGGGTTCCGGTAGCCGTTCCTTCCAATTGTCCCTTCAGGCTCAGGGCTGGTAACAGACCCAGCTGTTACTAGACCAGATGCATATGGTTTAGGGATATACTCCCAGTAAGGGACACCCCCGTTACACCTTGTCACCAGTCTCTGTACCACCCTGGCCTCAGGTGACCCAGGAGTGTACCTTCCTTTTCCTGCTAGGACCTGACTGAATCACCATGCCATATCAGACAAGCCTGGGGTGTCCCAGATTAGGTTTTGTTTTAAATCTCCTTCCCCTTGAGAAATCTGGTGCCCAAGCCCTTAGTGGGACAAGTATTGGGGAGTAGGTGAGGGAAGGAGCAGAATGCATGAGGCTCACTGCTTGGCAACTTCCTTTATCAATCTTTGTGGGCAACATCTCGACACTAATAAAAATCCAAATGAAACAATTGAAAGAGAATTAAAAAGAAAAAAAGGAATGGTAGAAACCTAAAGTTGGAAAAGACTTTGGCAATTGCTTGGGGAGGGATCTGGTCCATCCCAGAGCCACGTTCTGAGGACAGCTTCCACGTCTACAACTTCGTTACATAAAAAAGAAGTTTGAAGCTCTGGTGTCTTCCTTTTCTTATAAGGACACTAATCCCATCATGGGGACCCCACCCTCATGACCTCATCTAAACCTACCTACCTCCCAAAGGCCCCACCTCCAAATGCCATCACATTGGTTGTTAGGGCTTCAACATATGAATTTGGGATGGGACACAAATATTCAGTCCATAACAGGGCCTGACATAAAGACAGGCCTTCATGGTGGCCAAGTGTGAAAGCCATAGTTTACTTGGGTATATCACATGGATGGTGACTGGCTGTGCGGTCAGGTTCTTTTTCTTGAGGAATTTGAATAGGAGGTGTTAGTCAGTCTGTAGTCCCAGAAGCAGTGGCAGCAGAGACCAAGTAGCTGAGTCACCATAACATGGTGGGTAAAGCACCAGAATAGGAAAGAGCAGATGCCACCTGCTGAGGGACCCCATGAGAAGATGGGGCCACTAGAGAGTAGGGTCTACCTAATGACCTTCCAGTTCATTCTCAAGCAGGTCCTTTCCTTGTAATGGCCCTAGGTGGCTTTAGGCTTAACTAGCTACAAGGCCAGGAGAAAAAGAGTTTCTCTCTTCTAATAAAAGTCCCAGGATTGAGTATTATTGAACTGACTGGGGTCACATGACCATCCTGGGTCCATTACTGTGACCTGGTGATGGAACTCTGGCATTGACTGGACTGGGTCACATTGCCTGGACTGGTCCCTCACCAGGAGCCTGGGATGGGGTCTATCTCTCTTGAACATAGGATGCTGCCATCAGAAGAAGGGAGAAGGGATGTTGGACCTGCCAAAAGAAAAAACCGTGTCATCTAACCACATTTTCAGTTTCTTATCACCTGAAAGAGCCCATCAAATGCAACTACCATTCAGAGAAGTAAATCCTCTCTCTTCTCTGTTGTGTACTGACATCTGGTCCTGTGGCCACCATTTGAGTACTTACAGCAACAGGAGGCTCACCAGTTCTCCAGGTGGGCAGCCTGATGTGTTGTGGAACAGCCCACATTGTCACTAAGTCCTTCTTTACTGTGCGCCCCAGCCTGCCTGCTGCCAGCTCTCCTTGGCCCTGTTTCTGTCCTATGTCACAACACTCCCAAATGTCCCCCCTCCTCCACATGACAGCCTTTTGAATTTCAAAAGACAGTTAACAATTAAGAATGATTACATGGAAATTCAAATCAGGCAATCGTTTGCTGAAAGGAACATATTTTCTCATTTATCTACATGTAACATTAAATAACTGACTCCTACTCAATTAAAGGAAAAAGCCCTGAGCTAAAAACATTAAGAATCCAGATAGTCTCTCTCCCCTTCCCCACATGAAAGCTTTTTTAACAAACAACCATGTAGCAATATAAATAATGCGCCGTGCTGTTGAGTGAGCGAGCATTAGGCCTAAGTAACGGTGTTAGCTGTGGAACGGCCAATCCCCCTCTGGACGGGAACTCAACAGCGGTTTACACGGACAATCCACTCTGACTAGCCAGGAAATGGAATGACTCTGCTTCCAATTGGTTTTTTTTAAATGATATCTCACTTTAAAATGTCACTTGAAGAGTTACAAATGGGTTAACTGATCTGTAAATGAACCTAGAAACACCTGGGGTATAAACCAAAGCAGGCTCTTGGGATCTGGTGACTCAGGGCGCTTACTGCAGAAGGAAACCATTTCAACACCCTGGCAGGGCCTCCTGTGGCTCAGGCTTTTGCCTGATGCTCAAAGTGAAAAGATTCCAGTGACAGGAAGTTGGTGCCCCAGCCATTGTCTCTGGGCACCTTGTCCTTCTGCCCAGACCCCCTTAAGAAGACCTGAGTCCCCCTCTGATGGAGGCAAGGAGACTTCCTAATCTGATAAAGTGAGGGCCCTTTAAACCCAGAAGAGTTGGCTGTTGGGGCATGTGAAATGTTCTTCCTGGAAGGTCAGCCTGGGAGGCTTTGGGGCAAAGGAGACAGCATTAGACCCTCAGCTCACTGGGAGACTTCCGTATCCTGCAAATGTCCATCAACGGTCAGAAAAGAGAGTTTTTATTGACTGTCCTTATCTAGCTCTAAAGCCCCTAGTTCTGCTACGGGCAGAAAGCAGCCCAGAACTTGCTGTTCAGGGGAACTCATTCATTTCCCAACAGGAGCTTTGGGCCAACATTCAGTTAGTTCAAATTTCCAACTCTCCATCAGAGCTGATCATCATGCCCATCCCCAGGTTCTTGTTGCTCTCGTCTGAGCTGTCCCTTGCCAGCCTGGTGCCTGTGTGTCCCGAAGCTGTCCTGCCTGGTCTCTGGGGGCATTCTGCTGCACCCAGTATCTTTGACTGCAAACCTTGCACTGCCTCGGTATCCAGCTCTGCGCTCTGTGCCCTCCCGTGTACCCTGGAGGCCCTGCTGATCCTCGGCTGCTTTGTTGCCTCACTCCACAATGTAGGAGAACCGAGAGGCTGCCTCTGGCACCACTCTCAGCCACTGCTGCTCTGTGATCCCCGCAGGCCATCCCAGACCCAGGGTCGTGCCCGACGTGGCACTTCTTTGGGAAGCCTGGGACTCTCCCTCCCCTAGTTGGGGTTTCTGGTATCTCAGGCCTGTGATGGAGGAAGCGCAGACTCTTCTGGGGAAGCCCACGGCAACTAAACTCATCGTTCTTCCCAATCCTGTCCTGAAACTCCTCTCAGAGACTTCTGGCCTCTGACCTCTGTCTACTCTGCTTTATAAGTTCTATGTTCAGACTTCCAATCTTTGCTTCCAATACAGTAAGGGAAATCTGGGGCTTAAAAAAAAAAACTCTCTCAGCAAAATCATGCTTTGTTTTTTAACAGCTTTATTGAGACATAATTTATATACCATAAAATTCACCGAAATGAATGTATAACAATGATTTTAGTAAATTTATAGAATTGTACAACCATAATCAAAATTCAGTTTTAGAACATTTCCGTAACCTCAAGAAATTTCCTTGTGCTGATACCGAACCAAGTGGGCTCGCCCCCTGGTGAGTTAAATAAGACTCTACACCAGTGGAAGTTGTCTCACAAAGTAAAGTGTATTTGCAGCAAATAGGAGGCCATGAGGAATCATTTCCAAAGTCGTCTGGTCCTCGAACAAAGGAAAGCAGGAAGTTTTATTTGGTTGGGGAATGAATCTTCAGAAGGGAGAAACGGGTATTGGCTTGCACAGGCTCAGTTGGAGAACATGCTTCCACATAATCAGGTCTAAGCTCCTCCTGGAGAGATCTTTGCATTAAAAATAAGGCAAAGGTCATGGGCATGGCTCTTGTGGTGAGGCTTGGTCAGTTTCAGGATGGTTGGTGGTTACATCTCCCTTGAGTGCCTCCCCTGGTCAGTTTCAGGTTACATCTCCTTAACACACAAAAGGAAAAGAAACAACTTGGAAAAATAGTTAATTGCTTCCAAACCCACCTTTGAGTTTCTCTGAGGCACCTAGTCCATGCCAGTGCCTATTTGTAGTTAATCCCTGCTCCCACTACCAGTCCCAGGCAACTGCTGACCTGTTTTGCCTCCATAAATGTGCCTTTCTAGACCCCTCATAAAGACAGAATTATGCAATGTGTAGCCTTTTTGCCTGGCTTCTTTCACTTAGCGTAATGTTTGGAGGATGATTCATGTTGTCGCATGTATCAGTAGTCCATTCTTTTAATTGCTAAATAGAATTATAGAAATATAACACATTTTGTTTATCCTCTTACCATTTGATGGATATCTGGATAATTTTCTGGTTTTAGTTATTATGAATAAGGCTGCTATGAACATTCACCGCGTGTCTGTACGTGGTCACGTGTTTTCATACCTAGTAGTGGAATTCCTTGTTTATATGGTAAATTTGCGTTTAACATTTTAAGAAACTTCCAAACTATTTTCCATAGTGGCCGTATTATTTGACCTTCTCACCAGCAATGCATGAGGGCTCCAGTTTCTTCACATCATCACTAACTCTTGGTATTATATGGCTTTTAAAAAAATTATAGCCTTCTGGTAGGTGTGTAGGAGTCTCTCATTGTGGTTTTTTGTGCATTTTGTTAATAACTAATGAGGTTGGGCTTCTCTTCATGCGCTTGTTAGCCATTCATATATCTACCATACGTCATTTGGTGAAACGTCTATTACAGTCTTTCACCCATTTTTTTAAATTGGGTTGTATATCTTTTTATTTAGTTATTAGTGTTCTTTATATATTCTGGATACAATCATACTTTACCAAGTATATTATTTGCAAAATTTTTTTAACCAGTCTCTGGCTTATCTTTATATTACTTAATGATATCTTTTCAAGTAAAATGTTTTTTTGGGGGGGAGTCCAATTTTTCATTTTTTTTTTTTTGGATTGTGCTTTTGGTGTCATATCTTTGCCAAACTCAAGTTCACAAAGATTTCTCCTATGTTTTCTTTTAGATGTTTTAGAGTTTTAACTCTTAAATTTAGGTCTACAATCCACTTCGAGTTGATTTTTGTACAGGATGTGAGATTAAGAGTCTAGAGTTCTTTTTTTGTTTTTTGTTTTTTGCATGTAGATATCCAATTGTACTAGTACCATTTTTTGAAAACACTATTCTTTCCCAGTTGAATTGTTTGGGGCACCATTGTTGAAAATCAATTGACCATAAACGTAAGGACTTATTTCTGAACTTAGTTCTCTTCCATTAATCTCTACGCCTATCCTTTGCCAATACCACATTCTCTTGATTACTATAGCTTTGTAGTAGGCTTTGAAATCAGATAGTGTAAGTCCTCTAATGTAGCTTTTCTTTTTCAAAATTGTTCTAGCTATTTAAGTTTTTTGCGTTTTTTATAAATTTTAGAATCAGCTTGTCAATTTAAATAACCTGTTGAGATTTTGATAGAGATTGTATTGAATTTCTAGATTATTTTGGGTATAATTGCCATCTTGACAATATTGACTATTCCAATCAGTGAACATGAACGTTATTTAGATCTTCTTTAATTTCTCAGCAATGTTTTGTAGTACTCAGTATATAAGACTTGCACTACTTTTGTTAAATTTATTTCTAAGTATTTTATTCTCTTGATGTTTTAAATAAACTTGTTTTCTTAATTTTGGGCTGTTCATCACTAGTATATAGAAATACAATTGATTTTTGTATATTGCACTTATATGCTGTGACTTTGCTAAATTCATTTAGTAGTTCTAGTGAACTTTTACTTTTTTATTGATTGCCTTCTTTTTTGTTAAATAAATATTTTAATCCTTTGTTGATTTTTTTTCTTTTTTGCTTGAGGAAGATTGTCTCTGAGCTAACATCTGTGCCCATCTTCCTCTATTTTGTATGTGGGATGCCACCACAGCATGGCTTGATGAGCAGTGTGTAGGTCTGTGCCTGGAATCTGAACCCACAAACCCCAGGCTGCCAAAACAGAGCAGGTGAACCTAATCACTACACCACCAGGCCAGCCCCCTTTGTTGATTTTTCAAGATGATTTCTTTGAGTTATTTTCTTACTGATTGTTCTAATGATTACAATAAGCACTTTAACTTATCACAATTTACTTCAGAATAAAATTAACTCAATTTTGTTAAAATGTAGAAATTTTGTTCCAATATAGTTCCATGTTCCACTCATTCCTCATCTTTTGTACTATTATGTATATACATATTATAGTATACATATTATATATACTATTATGTACTATGTACTATTATACATATACATATACATAAATATCTTTATATTTTATAATCCCAACCACAATGTGTTAAAATTATTGATTTATACAGTGTTATATCTTTTAATATTAAACCCAAATACTTTAGTTTAATATTTTCAGAATTGTCTTTCCATTTTAGAGACTGGTCCACTTTGACCTCAGTGACCATTCTGTTGAATTGATCCCCTGATGATTGTCTTAAACTGTCCAAATTCCAAGCTTCTTTTTTAATGAGAAGTGCTCATTCCTCTTGGATTTAATGTCATTCCCTGCTCCTTGACTTCATCATGAGTCCCAGGACTGGAATCCTCTCTTCTCATAACTGAGTCTGGAACTCGAGTTCCAAATGAATCTTGAGCTGCTCTAGTCCTGGACACAATTCTGTGACTACCAGATTCCAACATCTATCTCTGCTGACATGATGGTTCAAGCTTCTACCAAAAAGAAAGGTATCCATTAGAAAACTTGGGGGTACTCTTGATCAGAAAAATGGTAAAAATAATAACAAACCAACCATTTCTTGGGGTTTTATCATTGCCTTGCTATTTCCTCTGGAGCTTGCACACCTCACAGCTTCTATGCTACTTGTGTCTTTGCTACTTTTTTGTGTGGGTGTGTGAGAAGGAAGACTGGCCCTGGGCTAACATCTGTGCCTATCTTCCTTCACCTTATATGGGACGCCACCACAGCATGGCCTGACAAATGGTGCCTCGGTGCACTCCCGGGATCCCAACCCAGGCCACCAACAGCGGAGCGTTCGCACTTAACCGCTATGCCGCAGGGCCGGCCCCTGTCATTACTACTTCTACCTCCCAAGTGGTCCATGTGCCATGATCTCACCACCCCTGGGCCAGTGCTCCTTCCAGAGAGGCCCTCTGATGTAGTGGGCCATTCCATTCTCACATGGATGTGGTCAGTGAGGATCCTTCCATGCAGACCCTTTCACGTGTGACCTCTGTATCTGAGCCAGTACTGCTGCCTCTGGGCAAAGAGCCTCTGTGTGGAGCAATGGGGAGGCCCGCTTTCCCTTATTTGACCTGTGAGAATTCTTCTTGTTCCTCTCTTTTTTCTCAGCCCATCAAGGAAACCACTCTCAGATGAGAGCTGCTTACGCCTGTGCTCCAGGTGTGCTTATATACAGTCTTGGGCTGTTCTCTTGTGTCTTCAGTTGTGCTCTGTTGTCTGACTGGAAAGCAAGTCCAGTCCACTGCTTTCTCCTCTCCCCATCTTTCCCCTACTCTCCTCCCGCTTAACCTATGCCTTTCCCAAACTGACTGTAGTCCGTTGAATGGTAGCCCCTCCAAAAATATATTCACATCCTAATCCCTGAAACCTGCGCATCTAAACTTATGTGGAAAAAGTATCTTTGCAGATGTAAGAAAGTTAAAGATCTTGAGGTGAGATCATTCTGGATTACCCAGGTGGGCCCTAAATTCAATGACAAGTGTCCTTATAAGAGACAAGAGAAGAGGCACAGACACATGGAGGAGAAGGCCATTTGAAAGGGGAGTCAGAGATTGGAGTGATACAGTCACTAGGAATGCTGAGAGCAACCAGAAGCTGGGAGAGGCAAGGACTGAACTGTCCCCTACAGCCTTTGGTGGGAGCACAGCCCTACTGACACCTGATTTCAGGCTTCTGGCCTCCAGAATTATGACAGAATAAATTTCTGTTGTTTTAAGCCGCCAAGTTTGTGATAATTTGTGACAACAGCTCTAGGAAACTAATACACTGACCTTTTCCCAAAACTGACTGACCACTTCCCCATGGATTTCAGTCAGCAGATTATGTTCAAGCTTTGTGTCTCTCTTCAAATCTTTCCCTACATTTGATTTTAGCTACAATTCTTTTCCTTTTCCCAGTCCCCTCCTCATTCCTACTTCTTTGCCAATATTTCCTAACATCTACACAGAAATACCATATTGCATTTCTCCTTTCTTCTCTCATTTCATCACCATGGAACTATGTAAAAAACAAGTAGAGGGTAGGGCAAAGGGTGAATACAGAACATTGGGGATCTTGATTAGAGACGTCTAATCAAGAGACAATGATTAGAGCTGTCTCAGAAATTTCAACATAGTGATTCAATTTCTATAAAGCGGATTTCCACTCAATTCTGGCACTATCCCAGAAGTTGATCATTTATTCAGTCAATGGGAATTAATAAAGCACCTCTCTGCACAACTGCGTGATGGCCTGAGATATGTCCTTTTCTCCTAAAGAGCTCAGCTCTCACTAATTTGATTAACTCTGGACTTGTGTAGGTTCTCTTCCCTCTACTAGAGGCCAGCTCTAGGGAGGGTCAACAAGGCTTAGGTTGGTAGAACGCATAGTCACCAAAATTCCCTTAATATTCCATATTTAATTGTTGCTCTTAGTGAGTCAGACTCCCTTCCTGCCTCCCCAGCAGGAATCCATATCAGATCTACAGAAAAATAAATAGACAATGATTTGATTTGCTAAATACTTCTCCACATCAGTCAGCAAAGCTTAATGGTCACATCCTGGATAATCTGCTCCTGGGTACTTGTTTGTTAAAAAGTAAACTGAGTCAGCTTAGTGACATTTGCCCCACAGTCTTGGTTGCTGTGAAATAAAAAAGAAAAAAGTCATTGGTCTTCTCTCCATGATAAGTACACCTACAGCCTCCTCATTGCTTCTAGCATCATTTCTTTTTTCTGAGTATCACTTTTTTTTGCTCCATAATACAAAAGTAATATGTACTCACAGCAGAAAATCATATACTATCAAAATAAAGGAAATAAAAATTACCCAGAGTTCCACCCCTTATAGGTAACTACTGATAATATTTGGGTATATCAAATATACCCACTATACCAAATATATTTGGGTATCTCCTTCTGTTTCTCTACAGAGATAGATAATTTTGGCTTCTGTCAAAATAGGCTTATACTGTACATATTATTTTGTGAACTGTTTTTCAGCTCACGGTGGATTGTGAACACTTCCCATCACCTTTCTATTAGAACTGGCAGTAAGAAGCGTCATCCTTCCATCAGCAGGTTTTGCCTCACGGCTGGCTGATTCCAGCACTCTCCTACTGGTCCTCCTGCATTGAATCTCTCACACCTCCAGGCCACCCCAACAGGCTTCCAGATGAATCTTCAAAAGATACTGCTTAAGCTCCTCACCCCAGACCAGAATCCTTGATGAACCTTCCACCTTCAGTCTCCCCCAACTGCCTCAGGAGGGTGTCTTCACCCAGACTTTTTCTCCAGGCTGTCTTCAGCAGACTCCAGTTGATTATGTACATTTGTTTTGCATCATTTCTTACGTAAATTCTTTTTTCAAATAAAGTTCCATCCAAATTGTTTTTTTCATTATTCCCCAACAGGCCCCTCAGCCTCCGCATCTTTGCTAAATCTGCTTCCCCTGCGGGTGTAGCCTGCCTCTCCCACTCTCTTTCCTTGCCTGGGTTCTTCTGTCCTAATGCCAGATCTTCTCTGACACCACGGTAGTTGCTCTAACTGCCCCACCTGCAGGGGTCTCTCCCTCTCCTCTAGAGTGTGTATCCCCTCTACCACTTGTCTGACGTGTAGGGTAGGCGGCTAGTGGTCACTGAATGTCCACATTCCCCAGCCAGGGAGGGAGCCCCATGAGAAGCAGCTGAGTCCTCCACGTCTCTGCCTCAGCAGGGTCTAGAACTTGTCAACTGAACAACAAAAAGCGCACATTGATGTGGTGATCAATGGGGGATGATGACAAATAACTGACTTAAGGATAGATAATGGACAAAAATGAAAAGACCAGTGAACGAAAGCAAAATGATAGGTTGAGGTGACTGATAGGGACCTTGGAAAGCACTCAACACATAAAACCACAGCAACAGCAGTAACAATCACCACAAAACTATACATGGAAATAAAACATGTGAAAACTGGGAAGATATTGACAAGCATGTTAAACTTGGAAGTCTGGATTCATGTCTGACGTTTTCCCTCTTCCAGGTATATCCCTGTTTCCTCAGAGGAATTTGTGATAATTTATAACAGAAAAAATAACTACAAAATTTTATCCTATTTTACTTACGAAAGTAATACAGGTGCATTACAAAAACCTCAGACAACACAGTCCTTGACAGAGCGTCAGGTGAGAGCCCGATCCTTATAGTCCCCCAAATGAGTTTAATGTGGTGAGAGCCTTGGGGTCTCCTACATTCACTTTCTGTGATCTGCCAAAGGGAAGGACCTAAATGAGAAGGAATTTCATAGGCTCTTAGATCCGCTCTTTTTACACACCTCCCCTTTGAAAATGAACAGAATAAAGAAGTGAGAGAATACATCTTTTGTAAAAATATATTAGATATTATGAGGTTGAATGGCATGTGTAGTAATAGCTTTTCTCACCCTGAGAAGACCAATAAATTTGAACTGGAACAAGTGAATTTTAACCCATTCATGTATTTCTGGAAAGACTTTCAGGTTGCTTATTTTTCTCAGCACCATTGGGCAAGGGTGAGTTTACGTGGAAAGTTCTTCCAGAGTCTGATTCGCTTCTTGGTTTTGTGAGGGTGAAGATGAAGGCTTATGTAACTCCACCTATGGAATACTTGGTTGAGAGCCTAATTAATTTAGATGCTTATCAAAGGCTGATTTTTTTCCCTCGTTTTCCTTTGGAATGAGATAATGGATGTAGAAGCCTTTACACAATGCCTGGCACATAGTGAGTGCTCAAAAATCTTTCCCTTCCTCTCTCTCTTCCTTCCTCCTATAATATTTTAGATTTAAAAGACCATAAAATTAGAGTTTATAATATACTATCTTGAAAATCATCATAGTTCATTAGTTCTTCGGAGCACATATTTTTCCTTTGCTGAAATGGTGACATGATTTCTGATTGCTGCTGGCTAGGTGGCCATCATGATATGGTTGTCAACGCCTGTAAGTGTGCATCACAACTTTCAGAGTGGTGTCAACAGCTTGGAAAAAAATCCCAGAGACAATAGTTGAGCAATGTTTTTAAAAAAGTGTTGCATTACCAACACAAACGATGACTGTGTGCAAAGATATGGACATTGATGACTCTGAATAAAACATTCCGAAGCATGGAATTCTGAATGTGAACACATTTTGGGACTACTTTAGCCAATTTATTCCTCTTATATTTTCCTTTTTACATACGTAAAAGAGTGAAATTTTGGGCGGAAAAGTCTACTAAGTCTAAAAAGACTCTTTTGATAAATTTAAAATAAAAAAGTTTAAGGGATAAAAAAGCATTGTGTCATAATTTATTGGCCACAGTTTTTATTTTAATGGTATACAAAATAATGAGGTACCTGATGGTTAATGGTATCCTAAATTGGATGAAATATGGTAATTCTAATTATCTTCGAAAACAAATTCTCTGTGAGTTAAGCTCTTTAGGAAAATCTTTTATCCAATGACGTGGCAAGTATTTCTGAACAATTTGGTCTATTATAAGGCAATGACAGAAATTATACTAATGGCTAATAATTTAGGAAGAACTAATGGCATTTGTAAAAAAAATAAACAGACCATGTGTTCCTGTTTCCTCTCAGCTCTTTGTCCAGGTTCCAGACAAGCTTATGAGAAACGACCTACCATGAGGAGGCCGGAACAAAATAACGTGAATTGTGAACTTCCCGCTTCCCCACATCTACTTCCTATAGCATGGTGGCACCTTACCTTGAATGCATAAAGTGATGGATGAATATTGGAGAGCTTGCTGATACATCTGATGTGTCAGAAGTTTCAAATCAAGGAAATATTTATTTGTGGCTGTGGGTATAGTTTACTTGCTAATTGAAAAGCTTAAGCACACTTTAATTATGTTTTGGTTTTGGACACGTGGCTGGTGGTGTGAGAAAATGTGTGCTGTGAGTTTCCTAGGAGAGGTTCTCTGGTGAAACTTTTCTCCAGGGAAACAGAAAGGTAGACATCTGGATGTTTTTTCTATTCAGCCTCGAGTATTTCCAATTTAGTCTCTCAATTTTACTTTCTCTGTTACTCCAAAACCTGTGCGCATGCTGATTTTCGTAGCCGGTTCAATTTGTCACAGTATAATAAATTGTTCCCCAAACCCCTGTGTGAAGAATCTCCGATAAATAGCAAACTCTCACCTTAACAATTCCTCTCTTAATCACCAATGATGGGCATAGAAAGTGGCTTGCCATGTGTACATTTGCATGTTTAAAATTCTTCGGATGTTAGCAAATTCTTTTCTGTTTTGAGTGAATCTGGTTTTGCCTGGCTGCATAATTGAATGTTTCCTGGCCCCTGCCGGCTGTGGTTTCCAAGGGAATATAAACCATAAGTTCTAAGTGGACTCAGCAAAAAGCATTTGGTTCTGACTTTACTTGTAATAAATTTAATCAATCAGAAATTTGCCAGGTAACTGGGAAAAAAATTTTTCTTAGCAACAGGAATAAAGTATCATGAAGTATTTGAAAATGTTGATAAAACGCATACTCGAAAGCTGCCAAGCATGGGTGATTTCATTGTTCTGAAATTTTTAGACTTTTAATATTGAATTTCTTTCCCTCACTCATAGTAAGAATAGGACCTCTTTTAAATCATATTCATAAAATGGCACCACTTAAAGCCCTCATCACTAGGAAGTCCTTGCAGTGAGGAGCAGCATGTACAGCATTAGGAACCGAGTCCCCAGAGGCAGGCTAGCCCAGGAGAACCCCTGGCTGCCGCGTCCTGCCTGTGCACCTTGGGCCAGTTACTCAACTTCTCTGTGCCATGTCTCCTCCTCTATAGACTGGAGTTGATAACACAGCAGCTCCCCGAGGGATGGTGTGAGGAATAAGTGAGTCAACACATGAAAAGTGTTCTTAGGAGCTCTTTGGACATAGGATGTGCTGTGTAGGTGTTACTGCTATGCATCATTGCTGAGGTCTCGGGGTGAGCTTGTTTGAGAGGAGACTGACAACTTCCTAGCAACCCTGCTGTTAATAAACTGAGATGGATACTTAGGCGTTACCTAGTGCCTACTGTGGGCCAAGCACTAGTTCACGCTATTCCCACAATCATCGGAGAGGCGTGTTCTTGCACCATTTTTTTTCTGAGGATGCTGAGACACAGGGAGATGAGGCATCCTGCTCAGCGGCACATGGGAAGGAAGGGGCCGAGCAGATTCACAGGCAGTTCAACTGACCCCCCACCCTAGAGGCCTTCCACGTTACTGAAGACTCTAAGATGAGCATGAGAAGATGGGGTTAAGCACCTGTGGTCTGTTCCTAACCAGCTCTGTCACCATGGCCCAATGACCCTTTGACATTAATGCCAAAGAATTCCAAATATCAGGTAATGAATATAGACCAGCTGAGAGCCAGGCAAAATTGTAGAGTAAGTGATAATTGGGCTGTGTGTAACGGTGCAACCTCCACATCTCTCTGAAAAAGCACCTCATGGAGTCTGTAGAACAAGAGAGGATCTTGGAAATACGTATGTATCCCCCTCATATTTCAGGTGAGGGAAGAAGCATAGAGAGCTGTAGTGACTCACCTGAGGTCGCAGGAGAAGTGACAGAGCTGCGTTCGGAACCTAGGCCTTTGTCTGCTGGTGCAGGCCTCTCTCTAGCGCCTCATGACACTGCTGAGGCTGCTGCTTCCTGGACACCCAGCATCAAGCAAGCCCTTAAAAGGGCAAATTGGTAGAAAAAGGAGATTATTAAAAACAAGAGAAAGTATTAGGAGTGCCGTGAAATCACCACTTGTATCAAGATTCACTGTGTAGAGGCCTTATGACTCTGAGTTGTCTTTGGAGCTGTTTTTGGAGCACATTTGTAATATTGGCTCAGGGTGTGTACAGTGGACAATAATGGTATTTATTGTGGTCTGATAATGACTTTTAGGAGCATCTTCTTTAGAGGGCTCCAATAGTTTTTCTTGACCTACAATATAAAAATAAAAACAAACATTATCTATACCTGTATTAGTTTGTCAGGGCTGCCACAACAAAATACCAGATTGGGTGGCTGAAACAACAGAATTCATTTTTTCACAATTCTGGAAGCACGACATCCAAGATGAAGGTGTCAGTAGAGTGGATTTCTTCTGAGGCCTCTCTCCGTGGCTTGCAGATGGCTTCCTTTTCCCAGTGTCTTCACATGGTCTTCCCTCTGTGAGTGTCTTTGTCCTAATCTCTTCTTATAAGGACACCAGTCATATTGGATTAGGGCACGCTCTAATGACCTCGTTTTACCTCCATTACCTCTTTAAAGACCCTATCTCCAATACACTCACAGTCTGAGATACTTACTGGGAGTTAGGACTTCAACATATGAATTTGGGGGGACCCTATTCAACCCATTACAATATCTATATCTGCATCTATATCTACATCTACATCTATATCTATATCTTCATTTATGGGTCTTATTTGAGCCTGAAATAATAATAGTGAGAATTCCTCTAAATCCTATTGTGTGACAATGAAAGGATGCATATTCCAAATCTAATTTCCCCAGCTTAATTAGCATGTGGCCTGTTAGCACAAACTTGTTAGGAATGAGCATTCTCACAGCCAACTGTTATCTAATTTCCAGGCTCTTGAGACCTACTGCTCCATTAATGCTGGGAAGGCTGAGCCTGGCTGGGGTAAGCCACCAAGCTGCTGGCTGGCTGTCAGAAAGCCTCTGTGGCGTCAGATCTGCAAAGGTGCACTGTGGGCAGCAGGAAAGAGGCTTGCGCTGCAAGCGCTCGTTGGCCTCAGTTCTGTGATTCTCTTTGAGGCATCTACCAAAGGCTGGGACTCTTTTCTACACACAAGAGGTGCGGATGTGAATGTGGGACAATTATTCCCTCCTCTAAAGTGAGCAGGCTGTGCAAAACTAGGATTTTCTTTCTCTCTTTTTTCTTTTAAAGGAATCAAGTTTATCCAAGAATTTGGCATCTTCCCATACACCTCCCTTCCTCCCTCCTTCCTTCCTTTGCTTCCTTCTCCCTCTCTTAGCTATTTATAGAGTGAGGGCCTGCTACACACAAGGCACTCTGCTTGGTCCTGTGGGGGATAAAAAGGCGGCTCAGGGCGCTGTGCCGTGCGTGTTTTACTCTGACAGCCTATCCCCGTTCTGGTTTTGGTTATGCTTTCATGCATTGCTCTGCTAGTTCTTGGCAGATCTGAAAGCCACTTGGGCTAAGAGTGTCCAGATCTCCCCCACCCTCAATGCCCTCCCGCCCCCTGTAGACTTGGCAGCACTCTTACCACAGCCCTTAGCCACCTTCCCACACCTCCTCCCCTCAGCCAGCGCCCAAGCCGAAGGTGCTGGCTCCTGACTCCTCTGGCCGATGGCGCTCACCGTGCTCCATCTTGCCTCCCAGCTGCTTTACTTTTCCCTTTTTCTGAGCTGTTCCTTCTGATTCCTCCCACTTCTTCCTCTTCTCACTTTGATTCTTTTCCTGATTCACATCGATCGTCTCCGATGAGCCAGCTTAGTGTGAAAAAATAAAGGTTCTAATGATCTGCTTCCTCTCTGCCCACGGTTATTTATTCCAGAGAACAAAGATACGCTTCACGAACTCGTTCCAGGCTGAAGGTAGAAAGAAGGCACCCCAGGTTCATTTGTCCCTTTCCACACCCTCACCCCATCCTAAAGCTGCTTCCCAACCACTGAACTTCAGGCAGTCTATTTGTCTTTTAAAGTCAGGAGTGGGAAGGGCATGGAGGGTGATTCCACGATGGATGAGAGTCCACAATGTGATTTAAACCTTAACTGCAGGTTACAAAATGTTAAGACTCATATCTGGAATAGAATCAAAACAGGCACATATTCTACTTGAAAATTTTACTCCTACAACTTCATTTGCTGGGAAGAAGTGATCAGACATAGACACAGCCAGAGTGTGTGTTCTCCCCACACCTGCCAACCCCTGGAAAGACAGTGTCCCTCCTCTCCTGCTAATAAATTCATGCCCCAGGCAAAGTCCCACCCATCTGTGGGGGCTGCCTGGGCATCCACGAGCTCTCAGAGGTCCCATCCCCGTCTAAGCCATCCTTGAACCCCAGCAACAAGCGGAGTCAGGTACCTAACAGGGACTCAGTAGAAGTGTGGGGAATGAACCAAAATGAAGGACTTTCTGAAGCTCCTTATAATCACAATGCTGCTCAACTCTAGTGTACTTAGTGTCTGGACCACTCAATTCAGATGCGTCATCATGTGCCTCCAACGTTGTTAATTAGCCCCTTTAAAAACGAATGCTTGGGCCTGCTCGGTGGCCTAGTGGTTAAGTTCCTCCCTCCAGTTTGCAGGTTCAGATCCTGGGCACCGACCTACGAACCACTCATCAAGCCATGCTGTGACGGCATCCCACATATAAAGTAGAGGAATATGAGCACGGATGTTAGCCCAGTGCCAATCTTCCTCAGCAAAAAGAGGAGGATTGGCAACGGATGTTAGCTCAGGTCTGATCTTTCTCACCAAAAAAGAAAAAAAAAGAATGAATGCTTTGTCTTTCCCCCTCAGACTGCCAGTTTCTGGAGGAGAAGAGTAATGCTTCATTTTTTCTCCATCTCTCTCTCTATTGCCTAGTATGGAGATGGTGCTCACAAATATTGTTTATTTAAACACTGTTCCTTTCTGCTTGACAGCAGTGTCTTGGGAAATATGTTTAGAAAACTGATTTTTTTAGGGCGGACACTGTGGCTTAGCGGTTAAGAGCACGTGCTCCACTGCTGGCGGCAGGGGTTCGGATCCCGGGTGCACACCGACGAACTGCTTCTCCGGCCTCATGCCACGTCCCACATACAGCAACTAGAAGGATGTGCAGCTATGACATACAACAATCTACTGGGGCTTTGCGGGGAAAAAATAAATAAATAAAATCTTTAAAAAAAAAAGAAAACTGATTTTTTTAGAAGCCACAATTATATTGTAAATACATCTCTGAAAGGAGTCTGGTGTCCATGTATTTCAAATAGAGAGATAAAGTGTTATCAGCCAGTTGGTGCTTAGTTTGGTTCAACCACATTTATTGAGCAGTTGCTTTGCACCTGACACTGAACCAGGCAATGTTCCTGTCTCTCGTTGATTCAGAGTGGACAGACATGTCTGGTTGCCCACCCCTGACCTGGGGACAATGCTTGTCCTCAGCAGCTGGCCTCAGATGACCAGTGGGCAGTCTATGCAGTTCCAGCCATCCAGCCTGGACCTTCCTGGAAGGTGATGTGGACCTGCTGCTCACCTAATGCAGCCACCTTCTAGGTGGGGTGAATTGCAGCCTCCTCCCCCATCCTTAGCCCTCCTTTGGGAGCCAGAATAGATTTTGCAGCAAGGTAGCAGTCCTGACTTCAAAAAGTCTGCACTGTGGCTTTTCAGGAAACTTCAAACTTATCTGCTTAAGAAACAACGTCCAAAGGGGACCCCTGGCAAGCCTAATAGCAGGGATTTCAAGCTGTGTGTTAGCAGGCCAGTCATAGAGTATTCACGTGTTAATTCACTGGCATGTTCCTTAGCAGAAGCACCCCCACTCTGCCTTCCCCCAGTTCCAACTGTTGTGCTGCAGCAGCATTTGGTCTGAGTCTGGGCAGAGCCCCCTTTATGAGCAGCCCTCCAGGTTCTGTTACAGCTAGAGTCTGGTGAAAGCGCTCCTTGTCTTCCCCTTGCACACAAAGGCAAGGAGCTCCTTAAAGGGACCTGTCTGCTCCTCCGTGCAGCCGCAAACCCGCGTCGGTGCGAGCTCGGTGATCCACGCTTCCGCCTAAGAATGAGTGGGGAGGGGTCTTGAGAGCCCCCACGTCCTCCTGGAGCGGGGCAGGGAGGGATCTGACAGCCGGAGTGGATGGAGACCATCGGTCCCAGGGGAAGGGCTCGCGGTTAGCTGCTTCTTGGGATGCTCCGCGCGCCAGTTGAGCATCCTGCCTGTGGTCCAGAGGGTGCTGGCGGCGCATCCTGCGGTATGCCTGCGTGGATTTGAGCCGTCGCCCAGAGGCGAGCCCGCATTCAGACACGGCGGGCCGGCTCCTGCAGGGCTGCGTGCAGTCAGCACGAATGCTCAGCTCTAGGCGTCTGCAAAAGCCTCCCAACTACACGGATTTGGCTGTTTAATCAGCCGAGATTCCTGCCCGGGAAGATTTGCGAGTCTGATCCGCGCTCCAGCTGCTGTGACAACTTCAGGGCTGGCTGTTGACTTCTCTCGGTGCCGGGACTCTGTCCTGCACCGCGGCCGCCCCTGCCCTTCCCGGCTCTGAAGTCGGCAGCGAGGGCTCCTCTGACGGCGTCCCCGGGAAGAGGGAGCAAGGAGGGGTTAAAGGACGAGCAGAACCCCTCCACTGCTCACCCTCTGTGACTGCCTGTTTTCTGGGGTTCTGAGAGGGTCCGTGCGCTGCCCGGGGAAGCAATGCAAGTCTCCATAGCCTGCACAGAGCACAATTTGAAGAGTCGGAATGGTGAGGACCGACTTCTGAGCAAGCAGAGCTCCACCGCCCCCAATGTGGTGAACGCAGCCAGGACCAAATTCCGCACGGTCGCTATCATCGCGCGCAGCCTGGGGACGTTCACCCCTCAGCATCACATTTCTCTCAAAGAGTCCACCGCAAAGCAGACTGGCATGAAATATAGGTATGGATGTAAGATTCCCTCTGCCTGGGGTTTCCATGTTCTGTACCGGTGCAGTGGAGACGGTACATCGGTTTTGTAAAGTGACTTACTCATCGGTGGGTTGCTTAATTTAGAATTCTCAGGCGTCTTTAAGATAGCTCCTTAGGAGGGTGGAAAACTCAAGGTGGTTATGTTGTGTTGTGTTGTGTATAGGATTTTTAGAAATGTGCATTTTGTATAGTCTAAAGTGTCATGAACACCTTAGGAACTGTATGAATTCCAGTCTGCAGAGAATAGGACAACTGCTGGAAACTGGTGTTGAGATCAGGGTGGCTTTTCAACAGCAAGTGTGTTTGTTGTATTTTATGATAGACTGTAGTTTCTGTGATTATGCTATTAAAAATAGTTCCCCATCTAGTACTGCATTGTTACTTATCTTTGAAAGAGGAAGGTAACAAATACCATGCAGAGCTTTTAAGAAAGTTTTGTTACAGGAAGAAACGCCTATAATGGTAAATTAGATTGAACACTGACATATGTAAATCTAAATTATTGCGCGAAATACAGTGTAGATCTTGTTGCGAAATATGGAGAAAAAGTCAATTGTTATAATACTGCTTGTTTCCTCATAAATTTTTAAGCTTCCTCTTCCTCTATGTTGTTTTTTATGGTTGGAAATCTTCCTGGTAGTAGTTGATGCTCTCTTTAATAGGGAATGACTTAAATTTGATAAGTAGAAAATTTCTTTATTCAATTATGTGACTCCTGCCTCCTCATTATATCTGCTTTCTGCTAAACCTTCCCCGCTTTATTTATTTAAAACTACCGTGCTTCTAGTCTCTGACAGCGTTTGCCCATGTAGAGGAGAGAAGCTAATGATATGTCTTCCAAAGGCTTTGGTTACTCTAATTTGCAGATATGATTTTGTCAATTATTTATATATAACTATCCCTAATCTTCTTTAGGAACCGATTTTAGGATAGAAGAAACTTAATGCAATTAAAATAATGCACACCTAAGACTATGTTTCCATGTGGGGTTTCTGAAATCAGCATTTAAACTGATATCTAGAAAAGTTATCCTTGAAAAAGTTTCTTTGCAGAGTTACCGGAAAGCTTCTCATCGAAAAAACACCAAGCACTGTTGTTTTGTTGTATTTCTGAGCCATTAAGAAAGAAAGCAGTGGAGGAGGGTACCCACTAAAGACTGGAGCTAAAGCTCTTTGCCCCAACAATGCAAGCAGCCGGACTCCAGGCAACTCCTTGAAGTGTCAGCAGTGTGAGCACCTCTGCTTTTCCCGATAGTTCTGTGATGGACAGTGGGGCCCCACAGTGACAGTTCACTAACTGAGACTGCAGTCTCAAGTGCGTTGGCATTTTCTGTCGCTGCTGTGGTGGCGCACACCCAGCCCCTGCCCCGTGCACACCGCGCTGCTCTGCATGCAGTTCAGCTGCTAAGGTGGAGATGAGCTGCTGCCTTGCTTGGCAGGCCTCAGGAGCCGGACACTCAGGGTTAGGGCAGACCACAGAGATGACTGGAACTGCATTTTAGCAGCACTCCTTTTTTTGTAAACCAGAAGAAATAAAAAATAACACCTCATTTCTTGTGGCAGAGTTCATAGTTGTTTGTGAATAATTGTATTGGAAGAGGTTGGTCTTATGAAGGCTTTCAAGAGGCAGGAGATTTCCTTTAAGATTTTTCTGGTAATATTTACAGCTCAGCTCAGATTGGATGATAATTGCCCCTCTTTACCAAAAGCTCAGTATGCGAGTAAGATTTGGGCATCTTTTATTACTGTCAAGTAAAGACAGCTCTTCTCTGACAAAAAGTTAGCCATCTACAGTCTTCAGTATACTTTGAGTTATTTGTTGCTTTTGATGACTGGACAAGATACCTCTTTTCCACTCTTCCTCTTCTTCTGAACCACTCCATCTAGGACAAGCAGGTGGCTGTGTGTGTGAGTGTGACTTAGCCCCTATCTCTTTCAAATTCTGCTCAGAGTGACCTTTATGAAAGAGATTATGAGATTATGCCAAATGTTTACTAAAACTTTCTCAAGGTTAGAGAAAAAGAGAGACCAACAGAGGTGGGAAGGAGAGAGATAACTATACACTTTATCCAAAATGATAGAAATATTTTTTATTAGCTGAATTTTCCTTTCCTTTGGCATTTATGTCACTTAAATATAATGTGCATGTATGGACTATTTATTAGTGATAACCAATAGCAAAAGATAAAAAAAAAATGCCGTAGAGTGGGGGAGGTAATTGGCTTGGGTAAACGATCAGGAGAATGCCTGAAGGAACTAGAATGGAAAGTCAGTGGCTAATTGTGTTTATAATAATATTCTTATCCTTGAAAATGATTTCCATAGACATAGCTTAATCTGGGATCCGTGAATCCTATAGATCAAAAATATTGTCTTTTTGTGCATTTTTCTGAGGAGAGGGTTCATAGCTTTCATCAGAATTTGTAAAGAGTCTACCACTCAAAAATTGTCAAAAAGCAGTGTTATCAAGTGAAAAGGTATTCATTTAGTCAACAGATATTTGTTGAGCACCTGCTCTATTCCAGGAACCCTGCTAGAACTGAGTACACAAAGGTGCAGAAAGCAGACTAGAATTAGGGCTTACATTCAGTTTGGGGAAACAGACCATGAAAAAGAAAACAAACAAATAAATAATGGTTATCTAATGTGAGACGTTCTTATGAAGGCTATATTTGATGGGGTGTAGTTATGCGTGGTCAACTTAATTGATCCATTTTGAGGCTATCATTTCTGCCCAGTTCCAGGATTATGGTTACATCTTGGGGCGCGAGTATTGCACCCATATCTCCTACCTGTTGTTGCCATTCCAGGAACATCTTTCTGGCTCCAACCCTGCTATGAAGTGCTACCTCGCCATTGGGGACCTGCATATAACCCTGATAAATGAGTAGAGTGCCTTCTACTCATGTAACGCCTTAGGATTTTTAAAGTCCACCTCATATCATAGCCTATGATTGCCATTCATTAATCAAGAACTCATGAACTTGGGATTTTAGAAAGAATTAATAAAAACATTTGTGTGACACATTTGAATTCTGCAAGAATAAAATGCTCAAAGCCCCAATAGATTCACGTGACCATTGTGCAAGAATCTTGCATAAAATTTGCTATTATTTCAAGGTTGAAAATGAAAAAAATTCGCTAGAACAATTAGCTATTCAAACGCTACTGTCAGCCCAAGAGAACAGGATTCCACCAAGCATTTATCCTGGGGACCACCCTGTGTGTGAATAGCACAGGACTATTCTGTTTCTTACAGTTTTTATGCTTGTGCTTTGTTAACGTATGAGCGTTCCTTTATTTTAGTTTTGCATGTGTTTTAAAGATTTTATTTATTTATTTATTTTCCCCTCCAAAGCCCCAGTAGATAGTTGTATGTCATAGCTGCACATCCTTCTAGTTGCTGTATGTGGGACGTGGCCTCAGCATGGCCGGAGAAGCAGTGCGTCGGTGCGCGCCCGGGATCCCAACTCCGGCCGCCAGCAGCGGAGTGCACGCACTTAACTGCTAAGCCATGGGGCCGGCCCTTGCGTGTGTTTTAATCTCAGAGTTCATCACACTGTGTTAGAGTTTGATGTACACTCTGCAACCAGACACGATAGATGTAGATACATTCAAGAACGTTTCGTCCTAAGAAAGCCAGGTGACTCAGAACAGAAGTTAAGCCAGATTTGTTAGTTTCTTTTTGCATTTTTTTTTTAGGTAACTTTTTAGAATGATCCAGCTACTAGTGTTTGACATGGTCCCAGAGCTTTTGTCCTTCAGAACTGAGCACATTTGTACTAAGCTACCCCCATTCTGAAATTGTTACTTTAGTTCTAGAACAATTTGAATATTGATAGACCCAATTTTATTGAGAAAAATTTTGTCTGAAACATATAATCCATATCAGTATAACCTTGTGATGTATAGTTACATAAAACATACTTTGAAATTCTTAAGTCTTTACAAGAAGAAATGTTGTCTGAGCAATAATCTTTAAAGATTTTATTTATTCAGATTTTTCCCCCCAAAGCCCCAGTAGATAGTTGTATGTCATAGGTTCACATCCTTCTAGTTGCTGTACGTGGGACTCGGCCTCACGTTGGACGGAGAAGTGGTGCCTCGGGGCGCTCCCGGGATCCGAACCCGGGCCGCCAGCATCAGAGCGCGCGCACTTAACCGCTAAGCCACGGAGCCGGCCCTGAGCAATAATCTTTAAATTCCACCAAAAGCTTCTCTTTTTTCCAGTTTTTTAGGTTAACCACACTTCACCATTTTTGTTATCATTTAAAAATTGTTTTGAAATAATTATAGATTCACAGGAATTTGGGGAAAAAAAAGTACAGGGAATTTCCATGTCCTCTTAATCCAGTTTTCTCCAGTGGTAACGTCTTGCATAACCATAGCACAACATCAAAACTAGTAAATTGATGTTGGTACAATCCACAGAATTTATTCAGATTTTATCAACTGTACATGTATGTATGTGTGTGTATGTTTATATGTCTATGCAATTTTGTCGCATATAGAAATGTGTGTAACTACCACTACAACGAAGAATCAGAATTGTTCCCTCACTGCAAGTCTCTCTCATACTACCCCTTTGTAGCCACATCCACTTCCTCCTCCCCAGTCCCTAATCCTTGGCAACCACTATTCTGTGGTCCATCTCTATAATTTGTTGTTTCAAGAAAATAATATAAATGGAATTGCACAGTTCATAATCTTTTGGGATTGGCTTTTTTTTTCACTCAGTACGATTTTCTTGAGACTCATCCAAATCGTGTGTATCAATTGTTCGTTCCTCCTTATTGCTGAGTAGTATTCCGTGGTATGAATAGTCCACAATTTTGTGTTTTTTTTAAACCATTCATCCACTAAAGGACAATCAAGTTGTTGTCATCATTATTTTTAGCACTCCTTAGGTACCTTCAGATTATAACATTATTCCAAAATTCTTTCAGTGCCATCCAGTAGCTCAGGGGATAAAATCCAAAGTACCTAACATGGCACCTGAGGTCCTTTATAGTCTAGCTTCTATCATTCTTCCAGTCACCACTCTTTGTTCTCATCTTACCTCCGACCTCATGCTTTATCAGAAGTATCTACTTGAGAGAGGACTGCTCACAGTACTCCAAACCTTCTTGTTTTTTTATGCCTCTGTATAATTTTCCATGCTGGTCCTTCTACCCTGAATTCTACTACCTTGCATGATCTGTCAGGCAAACTCCTATGTATCCTCCAAGACCCAACTCTATCATAACTTTCTCTGTGAAACCTTCCCTGGTTGTACCCCCATATAGTAGTAAGTGCTTGCTCTTTAATGCCTCCACTGCATCTGGTTCGTTCTTCTGTTATGGAAGTGACTGACTACATAGTGTTGCTGTTATCTGTGTGCATCTGTGTCTTCCCCAGCAGTCCATGAGCACCTTGAGGTCGGGATTTTACTCATGTCTGTAGCCCTAGAGTCTAACCTGGCACCTGGCACATAAAGCTACTCAGTAAATGCCTGGAAAATGAATGACTACACGTGGGACTACACGTGAGTGTGTTAACTGCTGGGGATAAAAAAATGAGTGGGGGTGGTCTCTTGAGTGTTTACCACCTGGTGCGACTAGATATCTACACAAAAAGGCCACGTGTGTTAAGGATACAAAGAATAACTGTTGCTGTAGTTTGAAGTGTGGCAGTCACGGAGAGGTTTCATGAGAAAGGTCGGTGGAGCTTGGTATTGAGGAAGGAGAAGTATCAAGATGAACAGAGAGGAGGAGGAGAGCAGATCGCAGCAGGGGAGCAGCGTGACCTGAAGACTGTGCATGGGGTGGAGAGAAGTAACTGAGTAGGACAGAGGGTCCATGCCAGGAGTGGGGAGGGAGAATCCTGTAGAGGTATAGAGCGTCGGATTATGGCGCGCGGGCTGTCAGGGGAACCCATTTAGACATAAGGTGAGTGTCAGTAGTGGAGAGACCATTACAGATTTTTGAACAGGGTGTCTAGTTATGAAGTTCTGTTAAGAAAAGATTAACCTGCAGCTGTTCCAAAAAAAAATCTAAGAGCTATAAATTTGAAATAAGAGAATTTATGTTGAATTCCATAGCATTCTCTATTTTCCTATAGAGAATCAAGACCACACAGAAAAGACTCAGACCAGATGCCTCTCCCTTGCCACTCCTTTCACAGCCTCTTTATTAAAGCGCACATCTCTCCACCCTTCCTTACCTCCCACGAGTGGTGGGCTGATTTTGAATCAAAGCAATTGAAATGAAAGATCAATCTTGTCAGCCGATTACGTAAAAGGCAACCAGTGTATGTGTGTGTGTGAGCATGTGCGCCTGTGTGAGCCTCCGTATGGGGAAAAGTGGGAGGAAATAGGTGGGCTGAAGAGGAGGAAGAAGAGAAGAGCCAGCTCTGTGGCTGTGTTTCAAATAGAAATATTTGATTTTAGTCCAGAGAAGAGAGCAGCTTGGTTATTTAATTGCCAATTTGTTTTTTTGGTTAAGAATACCATTGTCATTTCCACTGACACCCATGGGTGTGGACTTCCTCTCTTCCTCAAAGCAAAATGGTGAGAATGGGGAGGTGGAGAAACCTTCCTGAAAATTAGTTACTGATTTAATCTCATAGACTTTATTCCACCTCTGCAAGGCACCAGCCAGAAGTCTGGCATCTACGGGATGGTGAGAAAATGGTAGGAGGCGAGGGAGCCTCCTGGAAGTCGTTAGGCAAATGTCGTTCCAGTTCCATGGCTCTGGAAGTGTGTGTGTGTATGTGTGTGCACGTGTGCAAGTAGAGGAATCCATCCAAACTGTTTCCAGAAACAGCTCAGCTTCTAGCTACAGTCTTCAATTGGGTTGCTACAGATGGAGTCCTTAATCCCAGGTCCACTCAGTGACCCTTTTTAGAAATGCACTCATTTTATAGAAATCCTTTTTTTAAAATTTTCTGCAAATATTCCAACTTGTGGTAATTTGAGAAATGTTCTGAGAGAAGGAGAAAAAAATCACATTACATTTGAAAGGAAAATCAGATTAATAAATTTGACTTTAATTTTCAAATTCATTTCATCAAATTCATAGTCTATCATTAGTATATTAATTCTTGAACAGTATGAGATTTGGGTCCAGTGAATCTGATGAAAACATGACTCTTGGTTTCTTTGAGTGTTCTTCAAAACTCTTTTTAGGAGAGAAAATCCTTTTATGAGATGAATTGAATTCACAAGCATCAGTTCATGCTTTGTCTACAAGAATTTCAAAACCATTCTGATAGTCATTAGACATAATAAAAAACGATTTGATGTTGCAAATTAATCATGTTGTATGCTTAAAAAACATTGCTGTCCCCAGTTTTCCACTCTTTTCAAAATTTCCACTCTTTTCAAAATTAGGAAATAGAGTGATAGAGACTGAAGAATGTAAGGCAAAAGTCTTTCAGATTTCCATTTCAGTATTGAGAAGTATTAGTCCTCTGTGATCACTAGAAATGAGTGAGTTAACAGTGGATGTTTGTAATGAGGGAACTTTAGATACAGTCACATTATTTTATACAGAATGGCCAGTTCCCTGGTACGAGTTACTCAGGGAGCTGATGGGAGTGTCAAGGCCAAACTCAGGTCTCCTGACTCCAAGAGCGAGATTCCTTATGCTCCTTTAGCTTCTGTATTGCAGCTTCTTGGTTATGCCCCATTTTTCAACACAGAAAGAAGCACAGTGCATGAAATGCTTCCAAGGGACAATTCCCTTCTGTACATATGCACACTTTGCAGCCCAAGCTTTTCTCTCTAGAAGAGGCAAAGCCCTGCTGTGCACTGAGAGAGCCAGACCAGCTTTCTTCATCTCCTGCAGGGTCGTGAGGATCCGAAGTGCCTGACCACAGCTCTCTACTTGGAAATGTTCTGAAGCTGGATGTAAATTAAGATGATAATGTGCTTAGCATCACAGTTTCTAAAAAACTGCTGTCTCAGAAAGAGATCTACTAACCGTGGGCACAGATGATCAGACAGAGCTACATGTCAAGCCTGGATGCAAAATGCTCATTTGGCCATTCAGTGCGAACATATTTTACTCTCCTTCAGCCTTTTAGAGATTACTTTGAAATCTTGCTCCTGAGAGTCAGAATCAAAATGCATTTAAAAATCCTCATTGCAGGTTGGTTTTCAGTTACTCAGTCTGGAAACCAAAACAGAAGCCCAGCAGTGATTTTTTTCTTGGAATTGACAACTGGGGAGGACTCTGAGAGCGCTCGCACAGGCCATCTGGTCCAGCCCTCATGAGAAATCTGTCCTGTTTTTCCAATTTGCACTGTGCAGCAACGACTTGTAAAGGCCTGTGAAGAAATGTTGTGTAATCTCTTTTCATGGCAATCATGAAAAAAATTTGCCTCTTCTTTCTAAGAACTAGAGTCATTCATTAAGCTCTGAAATCCTCACAGGAAGCAATAAGGTGAGAGTTTTTAGAATTCTTGTCTATTGTCTGGACCCTAACAGTTGAGTCAGGTTGGAAAATGAAGATAGAGGACTGAGGGGCAAGACAGCACAGGCAGAGCAGTGAGGCAAGGGAGGCCCACAGTGGTGTGGATCCAACCTCTGCCAACCCTGGGGATGGGGAGTCCCTCCCATTCTGGTCCCAGCATCTGCTCACCTGGCCTGACTGTTCTGCTGCTAACCCATCCAAGAGTCAAAAAAACTTTTCACTATGACAGAATTCCTCCTTGCAATTGAATCAGCTCCTTTCAAGCTGCATTGGAAGCCTCTTGGCCTGTCCTTGGTTGAAACGAAAATGAGCTAGCTATAATTTCCTGCCTCATGAGGCTTCCAGTACTTGAAAACCATTATTATGACTCAGCCTCCTAATTTCCAGGATGGTTCCAGTCCTTTCCTCCTAGATCTCATTTTCTGATTCCCAGCTGTATTTATGACTCTCATTTAAACCCTCTCTAGGATGACTACAGCTCCTTTAAGTCCTCTAGAGCTGCATGCAATTCCAAGTAACGGTCTAGACTGTTCAATACAGAATAGCAAGACTGCCTAATAACAGAAACATGCTCTATTTCCTTGTTTGCATTTCATGGTCATGCTAACTGTTTTAGGAGAAAAAAATGATTTTTAATATTTTGAGCCAATCTTTGAAAAAATTGCTGTGAAACATTTTTTTAACATTCTAACCTATTTATTAGAATAATGGAGAATGACTAGGCTGATACATAGGAACTCTTATGAGATCATCAGCTCTAAAGGTTATAACGGGGCCGGCCCCGTGGCTTGGTGGTTAAGTGAGCGCACTCCACTGCTGGCGACCCGGGTTCGGATCCCGGGCTCGCACCGACGCACTGCTTCTCCGGCCATGCTGAGGCCGCGTCCCACATGCAGCAGCTAGAAGGATGTGCAGCTATGACACACAACTATCTACTGGGGCTTTGGGGGGAAAAAAATAAATAAAATCTTTAAAGGTTATAACGGTGACAGTTGAAGTCTCTTGCATTAAAGAAATATGAGAATGTCAAATCTGATATAAAGGTTTCAATGGTAGTTGAGTATCCAGATAAAAACTAACTGCTTGTAATACGATTAATTTGGCTTTTGATATACTCTTACAGAGAAGATTTTTTAAAAAATCTAGCAGGTTTAAACATAAAGGCAACTGTACATAACTAGTATTAGTATTAAGTATTAGTATTAAGAAACGTTTTCTGTATTGGGGATTACCATCTTCCAGAAGAATGCCCCTGAAGGGACTCAACCATAGGGAATTCCAAGCCCGGCGTTCTCCATCTTAAGTTTGTATCGACTGGAAGGCCCATCTGGTGTAACAGAGCTCTTATATAAGAAAAGTGAGCTTTTTCCTGAAGAACATACACTAATAAAGCAGCCTCTTTTCCATTTCTTTGAAATTAGTTTCCACTTTAAATGTGGTTTTTATGTTACTTGGGTTTTTGTGGTTAGTATCTTTGGCCTGAGACCACAGCAACAAGCTTGTTATAAAATTCAACTGCATAGCTATCATGGCTTTTATGAATGCTACTTCTCTCTCAACGCAAGAACCAGCAAAGAATTCCTCTGAGGCATTTGATGAGAATAGACCTTTTGACTCACGACTACTCCATTTCCTACCTCTATATACACAAGCACTTCCACATGATGAGTCTTTGCGTTTACTGAAAAGGCTAGAAATGCTCGGGAGAAGTCTTAGTCCAATTCCAGAGGATTTTCATCTGGATGGAAAACATGTGTGTTCAGTAATAATGAAGAGAAAATAAGTGAACTTCTGTAAAGAGACTCAAAAAGAGAATGGGAGCTGAGAAATTCATGGTAGACGTACCACGGGCTAACATGGTCCCACTCAGTAATGGCTTATCTTTCATTTCCAAGGAAGAAGTCCTAAGGTTTCAGTTTCACTCAAATACAATTTCCCCAAAAGCAATCTTCTGGAAATCAGGAGGCCCGGATCTCTGAGTCCATGAAAGCACAGGATCATTACTTAACCAGGGAAGCAAGTGTGTACTTGCCTGAGGACTCCAGATTCCACCAGATGTTTCCTGCGGTCTTCAGCAGGACACTCTGTGGTCCAATTTCAAAACAAGAGGTGATTTAAAAGGGGGCACAGCAAGTATCCTTAGGAAGCAAAGCTGGACATTTCACACTGTACTAGTTTCCTTTTGCTGCTACACAAACTACCACAAAGTTAGTGCCTTAAAACAACACAAAGTCGTTCTCTCACAGTACTGGAAGCTAGTGTCAGCAGGGCTGTATTTCTTCTGGAAGCTACAGGGGAGTAATTCATTTCCTTGCCTTTTCCAGCTTCTGGTGGCCACCTGCATTTCTTAGCTCTCGTGGTCCCTTCCTCCATCTTCAAAGCGCATCTCTCCAACTTCTGGTTCTGTCTTCACATCTCCTTTTTCTCACTTTGATCCTTCTACCTTCCGCTTATAAAGACCGCTGCAAAAAACTTTGGGTCTATCCAAATAATCTAGGATAATCTCCCCGTCAAAATCTTCAACTTAATCACATCCGCAAAGTCCCCTTTACTATGTAAGGTAACATTATTCGCAAGTTTCAGGAATTAGGACATGAATATCTTTCAGGAGCCATTATACAGCCTACCACACATATCATGCAAATATGCTATGCAAGAGAGGGGAGAGTTAAAGGAACCCCAGAATATCAAGCATTTCATCCTCATCACTTCCCCTAGCTTCTGAGACTTATTCAGATGAGGCAAGGAAGCAGAAAGAATAATGAGGTCATTGAAGATGCAGGCCACTGGGGATTTTCTCTGTGTGAGGCCGAAGCTTAGGTTTTGAATCAGAATAAAAATTCCCATTTACAGTGTGTAGCTCCAGTGTGAAAAAGTTAAAACAGTTTTATTTTGGCCTTGGCGATTGCGAAACTGCAGCTACTGCCTGAATCTGCTCTGCTTCCTAGGCCCCTCAATGCAGCACCTACTAGAAATATCCCTTTTTGCATATTTTTTCTTCCAACACCTAAGTACAAATTAGAAGATTCAGAGGTGGACATTAGTAGAAAATCAATGGATAGCCATAAAAATCAAGTTGTAATTAAAATTTGCATGGCTCAAAAAACGTATCTGCCTCCAAATTTCATGACTGTAATCAGTGAGATATGGAATCTGGCTCCTTCGTAGCACCTGGGCCGGTGGGTGCCATGGCAGTGTGTCTCCTCCTGATGTGGCACCTCTGTGAGGCTCTGCGCATATCATACAGCAGAAATTAACCCTTCCGTAAAGCTCATACTGCCCTGCCCCATTTGTGTTGTCTAGCAGTGTCGTGGAGGAGGAAAGAAGGAGTTTCTTGCAGGAATGTGACATCCTTTTTCTGAACCCTTCTATTAAATATTATTCCCTTGAAGCCATTAGGTTGGCCAGTCATTTTATTTTAATCACAAAGAAGCTTTAATTCTTTTTCATAAAATTTGTACATATTCTGACACAAATTTTCAAATGTTTTAAATCTGATGCCGTTGTCCTCTGTGAAGCTTTCTCTCACATACCAAGAGAGCAAGCTGGTTGTTCCTCAGTTCTTTCCACCCCCTTCCAAAATTCATATCTCCTCTATTGCTGCCCAGAATATTGGGCTTTGAAGATGATACTCTTGATCCCAAATCATTTAAATCTAGATACCCTGTCTTAACATACAAGCAGTAAGTACCAGATTGCATCTAATTTGGGGAGAAGTATTTATGGCCACAGATCAAAGTGAGTTAGAAATAAGATTCACTAGGAATTCAGAAATCAGGTGAGTCAAGAGTTAAAACTCAACCTTGGCCTACAGTTCAGTCTCTTGTGGCCAGATATTATTTCCTGGAGGCTGTAAGGGATGTAATTGTTGTCGAAGAGGGAAGTGAGGAAACGACCCCTCTGGGACCTTGCTGATTGTGCACTGTGCTACCACCCTGAACCACAGAGCTGGGATGCAAAGCACGGGTTAGAATGCAATGGTGGGGGAAGTAGTCCTAAAATAGGAATGGGAGGGTATTGCTGTTGAATCTGTCACAGGGCTAGACAGCACCACATGCATTTTCAACTCGGTTGCGTCATCTTTATATAGACAGGACAGTGTACGTAGAGCCACCAGTGAAGATCAAGCCCGTCTGCTAGTACACTGAGGGCAGGAAGGGGAAGAGCCTGACTACCCCTGCTGTGCACTGAATTGTTGCCAACAGAGTCTGCGTTCTAACTCAGAGCAGACATTTCCTAATGCAAATACGACAATGACAATACGGGTCATGTTGACAGGAAAGAAAAGTAAACAAATGAAGTCTGTATGTTTATTCCACTAACGAACTCTGCCTGATTACAGGTCACTGATGGGCACTGATGGAGCGCATGTGATGAGTTTAATGAGCGTTCTTCAGTTTCATTTCTTAGCAGGAAGGCAATACTATCACGTGACAATACCATTGATCAGTGTATTTGACCTTTAACAATGATTAGTTTTAGAAATAGAAACATTCATAAAATGTCAGTTTATAATTTTTCTTGTGGTTATTCCTGCTACAGATATTAGCCTGGTCTATACTTATTTTGAGATGACAATACCTTGGGCACAGGGTTTGACAAAAGGCAAATACTAATTATCAGAATGTCTGAATAACATTCTAGGCCACTAAAATCTTACTTTCTGTTGATTGCCTCATGTAAACACTTAAACCAAGGTATAGAAAGAGCTTAATTAGTATTATTTTTATCCTTGAGAAAATGTCTGAAAGGGGGTAGCAAGTAGTGTTATGCCCATTTTCAGTTACAGCAACAGAGGCACGAAAAGAGAACCTAATGACATATTGTGCTGTCCAAAACATCGGGCTGTTGGTTTCAATTCTAAGTTCAGACAGCTTATGGCCAACTTTTTGTTATAGTGACCAGTATATGTTTATGCCAATGGTGACTCAGGACTGAAAGAAATCTAATTTTGACAAGTGACATTTCTGGGCAAGGCCCTATTTTCCCTTGTTGGCATGAGGCAGTGGGATGGTCCAGGGCTCTGTGTCCATCATAGAGCAGAGACAGGACTGAAGCAGCGTAGTAGCACAAAAAAAGGTATGCTCAGGAGCTCGGGGATGATCCCAGAAGCCACAGGGTGAGGGAAAGTTCAGCAGCCATTATGTTTATTTTTGGTATTTCAAGCTGTTAGAAATGTGCCTTGAGAAGGGAATAAGTACATCTTCAGGTGTTAATAGGTAAATTCATATAAAGCTCAAGGGAGTAACAGATATCTCGAAGGTGACTTTTTGGGCAAGTATTCGCCATACATATTTAGTCCAGCAAGGGATGCATGTGTATTTAAGGTGCAAACACAAAACATGGAATAGGAGTGGTGAATGGCTTCATGGGAGCGTGGCGTAGTGGCTAAGGGTACTACAGCATTCATCTACCCATCTTTGTCTTTACTAGCAAATTACTTAACTTCTCTGTGCCCCAGTATCTGTAATATGGACCTGGTAATCCTTCCTAGGGTTGTTTGGAAGACTGCATGAGATAATGTACGTAAAGTGCCAATTGTTCTCCATTGTAGTTGTCATTAAGATCAATAACAAGGGGACAAGAATAAATGAGGCTCTATGAGCATATGGTAATATCATTGCAATAGGTCTTTTTGTTTAACTTTTTTTTGTTGCTTTAGAATATTCATATTTTAATCATCCCCAGTCCTAGCACAGTGTCTGGCATGTCATAGGTAATCAATAGAGGTTTGTTGGATGGATGACTGGATGCATGAATGAATCAGTTTTCATAAGCTTCTGAGGCTTCTGTGGGATTGTACACAAGAGAATGCTCTTGGCTTCTGGTGCAGGCTTCCGTCTCTACCAGGTTCGTCTTTTTCACATTCATGAGGAGTCTTCTTTCCTCTGGAGCAGGAATCCTGTCTGGTTTTGACCTCGGCTGCTGAAGAGCCTGACCTATCCTTGCTGTCCCCCATGGCTTCTATTATATCTACTTATACCCAACCTTGTACCAGAAAAGAATGTAAGATGATTCCTGAAATTGCATGGACTCCAACAAGAAAAAGAAAACTAAAAGGACAGGGTAAAAACAAGAATTAAGATGCTTGTAATATTTGTCTTATTGTTCACACACTAAAGTGTGCACACATCCTTGAGGAACATCTACTGGCCATGCTCTGTGTTGTTCCTGAAGAGAAAAGTGCAGCTGTGTGCAGGGCCTCGGGGGGAGGATTGTGCAGGGACTGCTTAAGTCTTTGTTTTCGTTGGTTTTCTACTAAGAATGTGGGTCTGTGTAAGATCGTAATTCCTGAGTTATCATTGATCCTTTACAAAGGGGACAATGAAAGCAAGATGGTTTATAAAACTACATTTCTTATGGTAGTAAACAGTAAACATTAAGTCATAGAAAGAGAATACCTGCATGCAAATTACTTTGAGGGCAAGTTATATCGATAAATAATATTCACAGGTTCATATTGGTCAATTAAAAAAATGATATAACAATTCCAAAACTCCTTCAACGACTCAGATTTTGAATAGAACACGATGCGCAGATGGAGCTGGCTGAGTCTTCTCACATCCAGTCCCACTCTGGTCTTTTCTCAATGGCTGCAGCAGCCTAAGGGTTTGAATTCCCCAATGGCCCAGGCAGCAGGGCCACTTGAGACCCCAAGTCCAGGTCTTCTCACTCCAACCCACATTGAGCTGCAACATTTTCTTCTGAGATGCATGAACAGAGAAGAGATTTTTCTGGTTTGGTTGCAGTGGGGCAGGTGTGGGGGAACCATTTAAAGATATTAACATATGTGGTTTCAACCTGCATCTCTCCACTTTGTTTTGTTCATTCAAGCAAGTAGCTCATGCTTTCTTATTTGCAAGAAGTGTGCTTTGTATTCCCAAAAGCTGAAGCCTGCTGAAGAGAGTCAGGTTTGAGAGAAAAGGCATTTCCCAGATGAAGCTGAGATGCTGCTGGATGGGAGGTTCCGTGGGAGGTCTGTGGCCCCATGAGCCTTGCTCTCTGATAGCATCCAAAGTTCATGACGGGCTCTCAGAGGGAGTCCTGTGGTCTTAGAGAGACTCGATCCCCAGCCGGGGGTTCAGCCTTTCCCAAGATCTATGAAGCCCGGTGTGGCTTGAAAGTAGCAGAGTCAAGAACCATGCGGTCTGGGACAAAGGCTGTCTCTGGAGTGACAGTGGACAGATGACCAATGATGGAAGAGATTCCCTGATGCCTTGGGAGTGTAAGACCCTGGGACCTTGGCAAACCCCAGGAACATGGAGGGAGCAAGCAGAGAGCCAGTATTGTCTGAAAGTGAAATTTCCTATTAGCTCAGCAGGAGAGGGTCCTTGAGATGAAATTAAGTTAATTTATAGAAAGATTCTAACATGCTCTACTTCTCGCACACTTGAGTTTGTGGCCTAAGATTGTTACTGGCTTCGTGTGCATTTTGGAAGGTGGGCAAGTTGGGCGGGAAGGACAATCCAGCCATCGTTTCAAGAGGGGAAAGCAGCCAACTAAAGTATAAGGGACGAGGAAGAGGAGACATGCTTCATGCGACAGAGACGTGAGTCTCCGAGTTCAGCCACGTACACTATACAGATTTGTTTTAAGAATCACAGAAGTTATTTTTGTGGAAATAGGGAACATTTTTTATTTGAAAATTTTTGCATCATTTCTTCTCAATCTTCTTTCACAAGAATAGAAATTATTTATTTGGTTAAAAAGTTCCTCTTACTGGCATACGTACTTCTCAAAAGAACAATTAAATTGTCTCCATTTAGGTTTAGAACAAGAGAGAATTTTATTAAAATTGATGCTGAGTTTAGTGGTGCAGAGCCAGCTAGAAAGAGAGAAGTTAAGAGCTCTGAGGCTGTCCCGGTGCTGTTCCCGCCCCGTGAGGCCAAGGAAAGTGCAGACGGCTGAATGACACAGAGCCACACTTGCCCTGGGAGCCCGATGACAGACCACATTGTTACTAAAATACCATGCACTGTTCCAGCCATGATGTAGCAAGAGTTAGAGGACAGATCTATCTCATTATTAAACTAGTGGCATTAAAACTTATTTATATTTAATTGTGATTATTCAGAATGGAGTATGGATTGTGCAGAATAAATAGTTCTTAGCAGAGCATCATGCCCATATATATGAATTCTTAACTAGTAAGGCCAATATGATTTCAAATGAATGGATTCATTCAACAAACACTCCCTGAGCCCTCACTTTGTGCCAGGCACCGTTCCGGGTCTTGAGGATAATGGAGTGAACAAAATAGAGTCTTTGCCTCTAAAAAGCTTACATTTATAAGAGGGAGAAAGAGAAACAAACAAATAAATGTTTAGACTGTCAGGAGGTGATACTTGCTGTGAAGATAAGTAGGCAAGGGGCAGAGAGTCCTGGAGGGGGCTATGTAAAGAGGGTGAACAGGGATGTTTCAATAACTTTTGATTATGGACTGGAAGAACGTGAGAGAGTGAGCCTTTTGAGTATCTGGGGGAAACAGAGAGTGCAAAGGCCTTGAGTGCGCTTGCTGCGTCTAAGAACACTTCAGAGTCCATTGAGGTTGGAGTGGACCAGGAAGGGAGAGGGGCAGCCAGGAGCCTGATGGGGCAGGCCTCGGGGGCCATGGTGAGGACTTTGGATTTAATTCTGTGTGAAATGGAGCCGTTGCAGGATTTTGAGCTCAGGGTGAGACATGATATGAGGTAGGCTCTATAAGGATTGCTCGGGTATCTTGGTGGATAATGGCTTGCAGGGATACAAGCGCAAGTGGAGAGGCCAATCGGGAGGATGCCGCAGTCATCTTCATGAGAATGAAGATGGCTTGAACTGGGCAGATAGGGATGGAAGTGGTGAGAAACGGTCAGCTCTCGGGTAGACAAGCCTGTGATGATAATGATGAAGTCCTCTTACACGTGGAGCTTCTGATCCATGGCTGTTAGTTAGACTGTGGTGGTTAGACTTGAGTACAAATCCAGCTGTGCCACTTATACTGTCTGTGATGCTGGGCTGGCTTTTCATCAGTGAAATGTGGATGATGACAGTATCTACCTTACAGATTGTTAAGAGGATTAAATAAAGGGCTTAAAGCACTGATCTTAACATTTCAACATTTTAATTCCATCATGTTAATGTTAGGATGTATCTTACGATCCACATCAAGGATTATTGTGGTCATGTTTCTTTGTTCTGAATAGCTATTGTTAAATGGATGGTACATTTTTAATTGACGAAATGTTAGAATTTAGGAAATACAGAGTATCAACATAAAAAATTTGAACACATATGTCTTGAGGATTTATTAGCATTAACGTTCAGATTTTTACTAAAAGTTATTTTTTCCTTTTAGTTTGGGATTCATTCCTTATTTTTTATTATTTTTTTCCCTTCCAAAGAGAAAAACAAAAAAATCCCACCCCCAAATTTCAAAATTGGGAAACAAACATTTCTTCAGGGACGCTACCAATTTACTTATTTCTTGCCTTACCTAATTCTCTCTGGCACTATACTGAGTTGCAAGCAAATCATTTTTCAAAAATAAAAGGCAAGCATTCAATCATATAAATGTTTCATTTCCCTGACACTAGAAATCTGGATTTTAATTCTGGATTGTTTGAGTTTTTGATGAACGGAATTAATGCAGTCGTGCATCACTTAATGACGGGGATGCGTTCAGAGTGTGCTTACACAAATCTAGATGGTGTAGCCTACTACACACCTAGGCTACATGTACTAATCTTATGGGATCATCACTGTATCTGTTTATGTGGTTTGTCGTTCACCGAAACATCATACAGTGCATGACTCTGCTGAATATCGTGTGGACACAGCTTTACGGGCCAGGATGAGGCTGCAGTCCTCTTTACCGCAGAGGTCTCGGACTTCTCTAGTTCTCCGTGGCAGTGGGTAGCCACCACAGACTGTCACAGCACAGGCCCCTGGGGTCTACAGCTCATGTTGTCCCTCATTCAAGTCAATAAATCTTTATCTAGTCCCTGTCAATTATGTGCATAGCACTCGAGTAGGGTCTATGCATAAAGCAAAAGAAATACTGAATACTACTTATTCTCTAGGGACCACCTTAGCCCTTACCCTCGTGTGGGAGACAAGATTCACCTGCTTCAATGAATGGAGAACAATGTAAGTAATATGAAATGGATTGCTCAGTAGAATTATAATAATATATTAGGTTGAATGTTATAAACCACAGATCCCAGCTCACCCAATCCTTGTGGTCAGCATCAAAGAAAGAGGAGGTAGCTGACCTGTGCTCACAAAAGGAGGAGCAAGGAGAAGGCTGAGAGCCCCCAGTCTTGCTGCCATCTTTGTGATCAACCTGATTACCAAGTGTCGTAGACAGAGAATGCAGGAGCAGAGACTAGGGCCTCACAGTTCTGGGAACTAGAGAGAAAGCTAGGTGCCTGGGGCAGTGTTTCCCACTGTTCAGGGAATGATGTTAGTCCCGTGCAGACAGCTGCCAAGTACGGTGGCCAGCCACCTCTTGCAGGGCTCGCTGAGAGGTGGGGTTTCGGTAGAGCCGGCCCTGGCACCATCTCCACCACCCTCTCCCCCTAAAGTAATAGAGAGAGGCCGACTGGGGAGATTATGAGAGGTCTCCTTGTGGATGAGTGCAGTGTTCTTCCTCCTTTCACTAACAAGGGAATGGGGTATTTCTCCTCCCACCCCAGAGCCCGGTGGGAGCCTCCAGGAGAATCTTTCATAAACCCGCCCTAACCATCCACCAGCCTCAAACTCAGGGATGGCGATGATGCCATCCTGATAGTTATCAAGCCACTGGCAGCTGCCAGGGTGTGGAAGAAGGGTCAGGGGAGAGACGGCTGGTGCAACATGGAGCAAGGGCATGAAGAAGCGTGAGGAGGCATGAAGGAAGGACCTAGGTGAGCCTGCAGGCCCTGGAAACTGAAGCCAGAGAGTTGAGACTGCCAGGTGCCGATTTCCGGGTGATGCAGGAGAGTGCTCATCAGAGGAGTGGGTAAGAAGCTGTCAGCTGAGCGTCGACAGGCTAATCTCCTAAAGGCCCCACCTTCTGAGCTCCAGGGAAATGAGGCAGGGCAGCAGTTAGGCCTGACATGGGGAGGACCGGGATGCTCCACAAGCAGAGTGGCAAAGAGACCAGCTCTCTCTCTTTTTCCCTCGTCCTCCAGGACCAACACCAGAGAAAGTGTGCAAAGAAGAAAGAGGAGCGGTGTCTGAGGGGCTGAAGGCCCCCTCGTCCTCCACTCTCATGTGCTAATAGCATCTCAACTAGTGTAGGGTCAGGGATGGGAAGAAAAGAGAGATGTGAATTAAGTATGCAGCTGACATTTTAAAAGGAGCAGGGCTGAGTCTTACAAAGTGTTTTAAGAAAGGTGACTGAAAAGGTGTGGAATTGAGCCAACATAGCCTCAATGGAAGCCATCACTCAGTGGAAAAGAGGGGCTTCAAGGAGTGGGGTTGAAAGCAGTGAGCGGGATAAATTAAACCAATTGATGTTTATAACCCAACAGGGTAAGGGAAGAGCATGTTGGGGAGCATGGGGGGGCGCGAGGAGGGCAGTTTTGACCAACGAGTTATCAAGAAGGCATCAGGGAGAAGGTGGGCTTGAGTCCTGCTATGGAAGGACAGGTGGTAGATGAGTGGAGCGGGGAGAACAGGTGAGCCGTGAGGGGCAGTGAGGGGCCCAGCCTGGAAGGAGAGCAGCCACAGGAGTGTGACAGGACTGCCAATGCACAGTGGTGTGGATGGAGGTGCCCCAAGATCCCAGATGAGGAACTGGGGCTGGGCCAGAAAGACGGCAGCAGGCATTACATGTCCTTTAGTGCTGAGTGATGGATGGGAAGGGTGCCTTAGGAAGACAATGGGTCTGTGAGAGAGAGGACAGGAAAAGGTGCTCCTTAGGAAGCTCTTCCAACCCCCATGTGCACGGCAGAGGGGCTCAGAAGCACAACCGTGGCTGGTTACACTCGCACCCTTATTTGGCCCCGTTTATTGACTATAAGTAACACAGCTGTGCACTTGAGTCCCATCGTTTTAAGCACTTTCAGGGCTCACTGGGTGGAGAGGTAGGGATGTGAAGCTCTGCAGCCTGCCTGAAGTTCTCCCTTCAGAAGCAAAGGCTCCACGTCCTCACATGTGCCGCAGTCAACTGGAGCGCCCCACCCATCACACATTTTCTTTATGTGACTTACTTTTCTCCTGTTATCTATAATTTTAAACTGCTCTATGCTTTTCCCTCTCTTGAAATGCATTAGTAGCTATGGAAACATGATGCTATTAGAATGGGCAGAGCTTAGAGACATGCATGATTGCAGTATTAGGGTAGTTCTATGTGACAGCTGGCAGTGTGGACGTCCTCATTGAGTAAAGTAGGTGACAGGCATTGTGACCACATTTATGTAGAAAATCACCTCTGGTAGGAGAAGTGGATACTAAACTTAAAACAGAAAATAGGGCTACATCTTTACCTTGAAGAAGACAAATTCCCAGAGGTTTTAAATAGTTATCAGCATGAAGAGTGAACCATAGAGAGTACCAGAAAAAAGGAGACTTTTAATATGCTAAAACCAATCAAATTTCCCCAAAGCATGTGTGTACAAAAACCGATTGTGGAAACATCAAATATCTCATAATAATGGCCGTAGTTCAATGTGTATTTGAATGGACCCAACTCTACTATGAAAAAATAGGATTATGATTGCAAGCTCAGAGCGGGCAGGTTGACTGCTCGTTTGGCCCTCTCCCTATGGTTTGTGGAAATTTCTTTCAGGGAAGGGGGAGTGTCAGCAGCTGCCTTTTCTGACAGAAGTGGCCACAAGCCTGGCTCCAGCCAGAATAAGCCCTGGAGCCTTCGCTCACTTTGTGAGTCTTCTTTTCCCTGCCCCCGTATCTCCTGAAATCCTCACCCCACCCAGTGTCTCTGCCTTGATCTCTTTGCTTCACGTTTCTATTTCCTAGGAAATGTTAACTATCTTACACTTGCACGGCATCAGTAGCAAACAACATTAGCTCAAATCCATACATCCAAATGAAATTCAATGGAAGAATTTAAGCACATTCTAATTAACAATAGACACAGTATGACAAGACTGTGTGTCTTACTAATTCACTGGATTCAATATTAAGATGGACTGGAAAAATCCAAGAGTTGGGTAGGTACTTCTTCTCTCCTCTACTTTATTGGCTACTGTGTAGGCTGAATAATAGCCCCCATTGATATCCGAGTCCTAATTCCTGGAACCTGTAAATGTTACCTTATATGGCAAAAAGAACTTTGCCGATGTGATTAAATTAAGGATCTTGAGATAGGGAGATTATCGTGGATTATCCGAGCAGGTCTTACATGTAATCACAAGTGTCCTTACAAGGGGCAGAAGAGGGAGATTTGACTACAGCAGAGGCAGGCAGAAGGTGATGTGCTGGCAGAAGCATGAGAGATTTGAAGATTTACACTGCTGGCTTTGGAGATGGAGGATGGGGCCGAGCGCTAAGGAATGAAAGACCTATAAAAGCTGAAAAAGGCCAGGAAATAGATTCTCTCCTAGAGCCTTCGGAAGGAGCCAGCCCTGTTTGTGTCTTGACTTCAGCTCAGTGAAACTGATTCGGGACTTATGACCTCCAGCACAGTATGAGAATCAATGTGTGTTGTTTTAAGCCATTAAGTGTGTTGTTACAGCAGCAGCAGGAAACTAATCCAGCTACCTACCAACCTGAAACCAGGAATGTGGAGGGGAAAACAGTGCCAGTGTTGGGAGTGACCAGAGCATGGAATGGCATTGTTCGAGCATTGCCCGCCTGGCGGGTAACAAGCTAAGCTCCAAGCCCCCTTCTCCATGCAGCCTTCCTTTCCCTTCTGGTCAGAACAGTTCCCTCTCTCTTGCCTCTGTGTATACAACTCACATGCCACTTTCTTTCTCCAGGCGTAATTACTAGTTATCTGGTGGGTAAATGTCTTACCTGCCAACTTGGTAGTAAACTCCTGGAGGTTAGGGACCACATCTTATACTTTCCCTTGATTCATTCCTCCAACATTTATTGAGCACCTGCTGTATATGCTCAAGTTCAGAGCTCTGGAGGGGTGGAGTGGGAGGTGAGAGTGAAGAGGCAAAAACATAAGTAAATTTATGTAATGTGTTAAGTGCTATGTCAAAACGTAGAGGGAGGTGAACATTCCTGGGGTTCTTACTCTGTGTAGGCACACTACTAAGTACCTTACATCCCTTCTGTTTAAAGCTCTCAACATCCCTCCGAGGTTGGTGCCATCATCTTCATTTTACAGGCAAGTAAACTGAGGCTCAGAGAGGAAATCAGTCCAAAGTCAGCCAACCTGCCTGACCCTCAAGGCCAACCTCTTAACCATTCTGCTTTACTGCCTGGATATGCCTGCCCAGCTGGAAAGCTGTGTGAGCAGGATCTTCAAGGAGGAGCCGCCCCCACGACCCTGAGCCAGAATCTTGCACATCAAAGACCCTAACCGCCAAATGCCTGTTGTTTAATGAAAAGCTGGTGGTAGATTAGGAGCATGTGACAAGCGCACAGATAACTCCAGATCAAGATACAAAGAATTAATTGTCCTTCATCTTTCTGTGGCAACATTTTCTTGGGTCTCTGAAAAATCTTCAGGAATCTTGTAAGCAAGAGGCAGGAAGCTGGTACATATTTTGTTGATAGGAAAATTGAGTCATCAAACAGCTAAATGATGTTCCCAATATCAAAGAATGAGTCAGAACTACAGCCAGGGGAAGGCGAGGCTTATCTCAGCGGTGCTGGATGGGCGCCCGTTTTTGCCTCCTGAAGCTGTGGCCAGCCAGCCTGTCAAAGGGGGAGGAGGTCACCATCAAAGGATCTGTAAGCAGAGTGGGCTGGGGAGCAGGGCGCACTCAGTGGCTCTGGCTTTGCCTGATGATGTGACATCAGCCAAATTCCTGAGATTCTCTGGGAGCCCCCCGTCAACCACTGCCGTGGCAGGGAGTACCTTGCTCACCAAGGTGTCCTGGGATTCCTCATGACCTGAGGCTTCCTAGATTCAAGCGCTGATTCCCATTTTAAGCCAGTGTCCCAGAATATTGTCAGATGTCTACCCACCTCCCAACTGATTTAACAGTGGAATCCATCTTTTCACTATCCCTTACAGAAGCTTCTATTTATTTTTTATCTCAACCATGACTATTAAGTATTTTCTATGTCAACTATAACATAAATGGATCCAATTTAAGAGAAAAGTTTCCCCTTACCTATTCATGTGGGATGAAACCATTTTATAAAATATATCTTCATGTCTATATGATCATATTCCCTAAAGTTATAGGTATGCCCTGTTACACAGAATTGTCAATGCTGAATGAAATTTTCTTACTTTAAAAAATGGTTGAATACAGGGCCTGCCCGGTGGCACAAGAGGTTAAGTGCGCATGCTCCCCTGTGGCGGCCGGGGTTCACGGGTTCGGATCCCGGGCGTGCACCGACGCACCGCTTGTAAAGCCATGCTGTGGCCGCGTCCCATATAAAGTAGAGGAAGATGGGCATGGATGTTAGCCCAGGGCCAGTCTTCCTCAGCAAAAAGAGGAGGATTGGCAGATGTTAGCTCAGGGCCGATCTCCTCACCAAAAAAAAAAAAAAAAAAAAAAAAAAAAAAAAAAAAAAATGGTTGAATACAAATGTGGGATCCTAATATTTAGAATGTATACCAGTTTGAACTGTGGACAATAGTAGTAGATACCCCAGCAAAGGGTTTGTATCATGGAAGAACAACGCGTTTTAATCTACACAATGAACAAGACACTTCACATGTGTGCGCACACATACACACACGTACATAAATATACATAGAGAGATCTACATCTAAATACTGTTACAAATTGTATAACCTAAGGAAAAATAACTTACATCTACATAGTATTTGCATCCTTTTAAGGTCCTTTCACATCTATTATCTCACTTTTATTCTCACAAGAATCCTGAGCAGTAAGTGGAGCCAGTCTTCTTTCCCCACTTTACAGATGATGAAACCGAGGCAGAGAGAAGCCGAGCGGCTTTAGCAAACCACCGTGACCCGGCTCTACAGTGGTAGAGTACCACCAGCTCCTCTTCTTGGGCTGGTGGTACTTCTTGACTTCTTTGCAGAAAACCAGCACAGTAGGGATTCTGTTACAGACCATGTACCACATTGGGTAAGAGCCTGGGCTGAGATCCAGGTCAAATCTTGACTCTGACATTCACTATCCGTGCAGTCTTAGACGAGTCATGTAACATGCCAAAGCCTCAATTTCTTTTTCAGTCTGTAAAAGGGAAGTGATAGTACTGTAGTATTCAGAGTCCAGGAAATGGATGACACGCTCAAAGTAATTGAGAGGGTTTAGTGAGAGACTAATGACAAGAGTACAGGCAGAGTTAAGAGGACTCAACAAAGGGATGGGAAAGCATCCTGGGGCCAGCAAAGCAGCTCCCATATCTGAAGGGAGGAGGAGGGGGATGAATTACCGGACACCAGAGGGAGTATGGTGGCTAAGGGAGAGGCCCCTGACAGGAGCTGGGGTGACAGAGAGAGAACACCAACCCCAAAGAGACAGAGCGAGGAGAATAAGTACCCAGACTTCACTCTCCTGCACTCTGGGACCTTGACAGAAACCAGAAGGCATGGGAACTGTGAAGATGACGTCTGTGAAGGTCAGCGCCCAGGGCACAGGGCAGGGTGAAGAAGGGTGGAGAGTGGACCTGAAGGGGCGAATGGAGAAGAGCCGCAGAGGGGCGTGTCATAGGGTAGTTGTGATGATTATACGGGGTAAGGCCGGTAACACACTTAGCATAGGGCCTGGGGCCTCACAAGTTCTCAATAAATGTTAGTTGTTGAAATTATTTTTACTATTATTCCTGTTAATATTTGGTGGTGTCTTTCAGCTTCAGGGAGATAGTTCTAGAAATTTGACTGAAAAGAACCTACTTTGATCAGGAACCTAGAATAATTCTTTTGCTCAGAGGTGGGATAGGCATGTCAGACATTAGAAATCTAATTCTAGACACATCTACAGGACTAATTCATGGGATTAAAAAGGAACATTTATGTGTACATTTTAACATTGTGTCTGGTGACAATGTAATTAAGAACGTGTCAGAGTTTCCATTGTGTCTTGCTATTTTCAAGCTTTTATAACTTGGTTATAAAATTTTGCTCTGGTAGAAACTTGGCTTACTATGTCTCAGCCTTTAGATGAACATTTTTACAGAGAAAAATGACCTTTTAATTGTCTTTCACTTGAGTAATAGGATATAAATGTGTGCACCGTGGGTGTAGATATGTGTGTATCTATCCATTAATAGGTGTGGTGATAGCTTTGGTGTTCTGTCTTACTTCTTCCCTATCTTGATACCATTAACCCTGCTACTTAATACGAAAATGACTCAAAAAGATGACTCATCTACAATCCCACCTAAGGAAGGGAGAAGAAAGAAAGAGCAAAAGAACAAGAAAAGAAAAGTGAAAAGAATGGCTATAGGACAGATGACTTACAATAACCTTGCAAATAATTTATTAGATTCTAGCAGCCCACATATTTTTCACAAAGCCCCTTCCCATTGGAACTGAAACACTAACCATTCCCCTGCACTCACATGCCCTCTTGGATTCACTGTGAAGGAGAACAATGATGCAGTCAGTAAGTAACATTGCAGAGCAAACAGAGGACTTCTCAGAATCTTGTTAAAGTGATATGCTAATTTCCATCCCACTGCTGAACTAGAATTTTAGACAGGTAGTTAAATATTTAAGATACCTGAGGTATATGCACACCTGGTTATTTACAAAGCTCATCTGCATCTCCAGAATGGAAAGCCTGCGGGAGAGCAGCGACGGAGGAAAGGAACAGGATGGAAGCAAAGGAGACACAGAGGATGCTGGTGTATTTCTTTCTTTCTGGAAGATTTCAGTCAAGTGAGAGATAGTGGGCTAAAAGAGGGCAGAGGCCATTTCTTTTTTACATACATCCACAGCTCGGTTTATACAATTTGTAACAGTATTAAGATGTAGATTTTCTGTAACACACTTGAAAATATTTTCTGTTGCATATCCTTTTAGAATCGTGACTGTTAGGAATGAAGGACTCTGAGAGGTCCAAGCACCACAAACTCAGATGCCTGCAGGGGCCGAGCGGGTAAAGTGCACGTCTGGCTGGGCCCCCTCAGCCTGCGGTACCCAGGGCCTGCTCAAGGCTGCTCTCAGCTTCTCAGGAATCCCTGCTGGGTTGAAAGAGGGGCCCCATGTTGCCAGATCTTCCAAATTTTCAAGAGAAGTCAAATCCTCTAGAATGTCAACCCCAAGAAGGCATGGATTTTTTGCCTGTTTTGTGTATAACTGTAAACCCAGTGCCTAGAACAGTGTGTGGCCCCAGTAAACACTCGATACTTATTTGCTGAATGAATGCATGTAGAAAAGGAAGCAAGCAGCAAGCTAGGGTTTTATGTGAATTCTTTTGAATTATAATGTTGACAAATAGATTTTTATGTTATCATGGTTTACTTAAAAGGGGGGAACCCCAGCCCTGTATGGACTGAACAAGGTCTGTCTCAGGGCTAGGTGCAATTCATCACAGGATGCTTCTTTGCCACCTGGGGTCTAATCTGAGTTCCTGTGCTACAGACAAGGAAACCGAGGCCCCAAACACTAATGCCTTGTTCAGGGGTCACACAGATGGTTACTAGCACAGCTAGGAAACCACTAAAGAACCTCCGCCTCTAATTCCCCACCTGGAGCTTTGTCCTCATTCATACCTGGCTACTGCTTCAAAAACAAATACAAAAACAACAGTGACAACAAAAGACCAAGAAATAAAGTTATGCTCTTTTATAAGAAGTCAAAGGACAGGCAAGAGCTTTGAAATGAAAGATGAATTGCGAGGGAGCAATGGAGCGATTTAGAAAGATAGAGAATGGCCGCCTCCGGTGATTCCCGCACAGCCAGCCTGGCAGAGAAGCAAGCTCTCCTGTCCCATGTGTCTGTCAGAACTGAGCCCAGATTATGCTGCAGGAGCAAACAGCCGCCCAGTCTCAGTGGCTTCGAGCACACGGTTTAGTTCCATCTCACACTGCATTTCTTCATGGGGGTTCACTCTGCATTGTCTTACTCTGGAATCCGAGCTAACAAGCGGCCCCATCTGGGACATTGTCCCTTGCTGTGGTGACTAATAAGGAGAGTGTGGCGAATGGTACGCTGGCTCGTAGAGCTTCTGCCCAGAAGTGATGCCTGTCGCCTCTGCCTACATGTCATTGGCCTTGTAAGTCACCTGGCCACGACTAACTTAAAACGGGCAGCAAGAACAATCCTACCACATGTTGGAATGCAGGTGCCAGAGCTAGTGGTGACCAGACATGCAACTTCGCTCAGCACAGCCCGAGCGCCCTGAGAAAAAGGACTCCCTTGAAAAGCACCGGCTTACGTCTACACGTCTGTGTCTTAGACGTAGGCTAGGAAAAGGAAAACAAAATGCTGTACTCGTCAACATTTGCTGTTGAATATTCTGTCTTGCACTCTCTCTTTTTTCAACTTGTTCCAAATACCCCGGTAATCAAGTGCTTAACCAGATGGCTGGAAACAAAAACCTTAGGAATATGGTTTAATTGTTAGTACCATGTTAATAATAAAATGTTAGTACCATGTTAATATAAACAAGGATGCGGTCTGCTTTGATGAAGTCCAGTTTCAAGGTTGATCATAAAGGCTCTCCCCAACTCCATGGCTATCCTTGTCTGTGCGCATGACCAGCACATTCACCCTGGCAGGAGCAGAGCTGGGTTCACTCCATAAAATGAAAAGTGTGCTCAGAGACACCATAGGCCCTTTGTCGTGCTCTGAGGAGTCTCTAGGCCATCACACAGTGCTGTGCACGGAGAGAGCCAGGGAGCCATATGTCCACTGCAGGCTTAGCTGCTGGGGCCCAGCTGCACTGAGAGGCAAGATTTGGTTTGTCAACAACTGAAGATAAAGAAGCCTGCACCTATTCAAAGCTGACTGTTGGCTCTCCCTGATCTAAACTGAGCTCCTTGAGGGCACGAAATTCTCCTTAAACAAAAACAAACAAACAAAAGGCTTATTTATCTCTTTTTTTGAATATTAAAAACTTTATTGTAACAGCAGTGTTATGAACTTGACTTCACCTACAAAGTTAGAATGGCAATTACACTTAAGATTAACGCATTAAAAAGTTTAAATATCATATTATAGACATGCACTATCTGAAATTCCAGAAGGCACTCACAGAATCTAACATAATCATAAACACAAAAGATTTATTGAGTGAATAAGTGAATGAACAGTGCAAGCAACTGGTATGTGCTTAAATGCACTGAAAGAGGTCAGGAAATATGATTTTCTTCCCCCAAGTATGTTTTATTCGAGGACACCTTTCTTGAGGTTGAGGAAGTGTGAGGCCCACACTGGATTCTGGGTATTCTCACTTGTGTGCAATCTGTGGTCTTCTGCCACTTCCCACAGAGAACATGGGGGACATCATGGAGATCTAGAAGGTGGGAGGCCGCCCCGTGGGACTGCGTGGAGAGCAGCTGGATGCCGGGAGCAGAGCTGAGGGCAGAGCCCCAGGAACTAGGTGGGAGAGCGCTCCCTGTCCCTCTGTCCTTGCTGCTCCAGGGACACCTCCAGGAGGTTTGCCCTGTGGACGGGGGGGAAGTCTGGAGCAAGTTCTCCGCCCCTCACCACCTCCGCCTTCTGCACCTCTTGCAGCAGACACCCTCAGACCCGAGGGCAGCAGAATGGGGTCAGCACAGTGACTGCCGAGGGAAGAAGTGGGCGCAGGAGCTGGTGAGAGGACTCTCCCAGCCCCCTTCCCTTCAGCCACCCCCTCCTTTTCTTCCTTTCAAATTAAATCAAACTTTAGAGCCAATGTTTCTGTACTAGGCATGGTTTGGTTAAGACTGCTGAATTCCCTCTCGAGAATGGCTGGTGTCTGGAGAAGCACAGGTAGTGGACGTGCTGGAGTGCGCCAGCAGTTCACACCCAGAGGAACCCCTGTGGGAGCAAACAGAGCACTTCCCACGTGCAGCACGTGGGCTGCTTATGTTCCCGCACGTGCCTCTGAAGGAGACGCTCCCTTGCCCCCACTGTACAGACGGGCAAACGGAGACACAGGGGATTAGCTTGGTCGAAGGCAGTGAGTGATGGGATCTGAACACAGACAGCCTGGCTCTGGCGCTCCTAGCCACTATACTATACTGCCTTCTCTATACCCTTTCTTTCCCTTTTCCGTCTATTTTTCCTTTGCAAATGTATAAATTTCAAAACAAAGATGTATGTGGGCTATTCTGGGAACCCACATACCTTTTGCACCATTTATATCATTGTTTTTATAGAAAAATTCATCCTGAGCTCCAAACAGCCAGCTTGCAAATAAATTTTTGAGCCTCATTCTATTTATAAGCTAGATATTTTTAAATTTTATTTTAAATTTCAGGTAATTAAAACAGCATTTTAAAGAAATCAGAAAGCCTGGTTCCAGAAAGTCAATGTCCTCTGACACATCCTAGAATTAAAAATAGTGGCGATGCATCTTACATGCCAGTTATGCTCCAAAGTCAGTGGGGAAGGAGAAACCAGGTGTAGTCAAAATTACCCCGGCAGCCCCTTTGGGAAGGCTCCACGTGGAGGCCGATGACCACCTCCCAGCCTACTTTTCCCTCCAACGCTGTTGAAGGTCAGCTGAAGGAGTCCACTTGTGTTGAGGGCCATGAACTTCAGGATCGCGTAAGCCCGGTGAGGTGCTCACCCTGTGCCACCAAGAGGCACCGGGTCCGACAGAGGACGCAGCAGACTCGCCCACCTTATGCTCATCCAGAACAGTACTTAGATGAAGGAAGTCACAGACAGAAGGGCTCGAATTATTTCTCCCTCCTTTCAGTATTCTGATCCAGTGCCTTTTGTTGAATTTGAGTGTATGTTAAATGAAGGCTTGATGAGACCGAACTCAACTATGTAAATAGTAAGGCAGGACACTGAAAGACTTAGGGCCTCAGAATGATCCAAAAAGCTTCCCACAGGCATTCTCCTTCTACTCCTTCACCCGCCTCTGCAGAGCACGTGAATGTGTAACAGAACCACAGGTTTCCCAGAGAGTTCCCACTAGAAACACGACATTAAGGAACAGAGGAGTTGCCCAGCCACTGGAAGGGTCTCTGAGGTCCAGAGTCTCCCACTGACTGGGCCTGCTTTTTTCCTGAATCACGTTGGGACTCGGGGTTTTTAAGCTGACATATCTGAGAAGGCTTTATGCTATAGAGGAAGCTGTCTGCATTATGAGATATCAGCTCTCCTTTTATTAAAAGATGCTGCTACTGATGTGACAAACCGAAGCCCACATTTTTAATTTTTTTTTCAAGGAGGGTGAATCTGCACAAACCAGCTGCACTTCTCACCGGCCTCCGCCTGGTGCCCTAATCAACAGGTCCCTCGACTCTGTGGGGGACTTACCCTCTATCATTTGACTCCTAAATCCTTCTTAATTTTTCATGATTTGGGACTCATGTAGGAAATGAGTTCCTTTCTCCTCCCACATTGCTGTATGCACATAGGTGACTGGTTGCTAAGAAGATTCTCTATTAAGGACCGATGACTGGAGTGGCTTGGAAGTCCCTTTCAAAGCAGCATAAAAGGGAAACATTTCTATTCCATAGGGATTCAGGGAGAAAATGACACTTGCACTCATTAAACTTCTCCTCTGATCAATATACACAGATTTGTCTTTATTTACATTGCAGTAGAACTTCAAGCCCTTTAAAGCTGTGAAAATGTGTATCAATCATTCATGTAGTTGGTTCATCTTTATTCTGTCTGTACATTGACCCACCCCCTACTTCCTAAATCTATCTTTCAGCCATTAAAAATAGCATTAGAGAAGTGTTTTTTAAACAAATCCCTTGATCCTGTGTGAGATCTGTGTCATTCTGAAGAAAGAATTTGAGGTGTTTCTTTTGTGTGCTTGCAGGTTATGTTGCCATGGCGATGGCTTATTGTGAACTATTGGGAGAAGTGCGCCAGGCGTGCTGCATGTGGCAGCTCCAGTGGGGCCCGTTAGTGTAGCCTGGGCAGAACTAGACCCTTCTGGGTCCCAAATAATCTGTCCACACTTTACCATAACAGGAATTTGCATTTCCAGCCCCAGGCTGCCTTTTTCCTACCTCCTGCTGCTTTCAGAACAACCACAGAGAGTCATTATGGAAATGGCTTTGTATTGGGTATTGCAGAGAAACAAATTTCTCATTATTTTTACAGCATTTCAAACACATAGAGCTCTTTCTCTTTAATTCCCTCACCGATGAGTTGTTACTACTTCAAGCCAAGGAGCACCACATAGAACAATTGTCAAGAACTGGAACCATTTATTTTGCATTTTTTCACGTTTGTTCTCATTTGCTCAGAAGAATACGTGTATTTTGTGAAAATACATGAAGAATTGGGTGTGCTTTCAGGGCCTGGTCAGAAATGTGAGTCAGAGTTAATAGAAAAATAGAAACCATAATGTACATGCTGCAGTCTCAGTGGCTTTTTAAGCTGAATGGATAGACAAGTATTTTCATTTAAATAATTCAAGTTCATCCTGTCTTTGGCAATCGTTGGGCTCTCTCAAGCCTTTGGGAGGCCAACCTGTATTTTCTAAATTGGTCTATATCGCCATGCACTTTAATTTGGAAGCGTAATAGACAAGTACAAATTGATTTCATTAGGTCCTTGCTCTATAATTTCCATCCATCTCCAGGAAAATCTTGCCCATATGTGTGTCATTCTGACACACATTCGTGGAAAACCACGAATCAGTGACATTTTAAGGATTTTGGTGAACGGGTTTTTCAGAGGATGCCTCACTTATTCATGCGTTCATTCATTCCAGAGATGTTACCGAGCACGCACTTTGTGCCAAGAATGATAACGTGATGCTGCACACTCACCTGGCTCACAGAGATCTCAAGTTCAGAACTGGTTCCAAGTGGGAGCCGGCGGTCAGAGGCCACCCCTGTTGCCTGCAGCTTTGCTAGCTTTGGGACTTTCTCCCAGACCTTCACTGTCATAGCCATTTTGCAGTGGCTCTTCATCGCAATATCATTCATTCAATTCAACTGGCATTTATTGGGCCAGGGTCACTATCATGCTCAAGGGATATAAAGACAAGAGTAGTGCCTGCCCTGAGAGGCTTAGTCCAGACCCTTCTGAAATCCCGTCCTTGAGAGTGAGAGCCAAAGGAGCTTGTTTTCTTGTTGACTCCACTGCAATCATTCCTAGGCTTTCCTCAAACTCTTACATCTCTTCTTTTTCTTCTCCCTGTCTATCTCCAAGCAAGGGCTTATGAGGGAGCAGTTCCCAAAATCACGGCACTGAGCTTCATTTGCTGGGTGTGCCCAGTAGTACATGGGACACCACCTTTTGTTTGTGGAGGATTCATTACCTGCCACATGTGATGTGAAGCACTTTACACGTATCGTCTCAGGTAATCCTCACAGAACCGTACGAGGTAGGTACTACTCTTAGTCCTGTCTCACAGATGAGGAAACTGAGGCTCAGAGTAACTGTTCTGATATCTCTTGGGGAGATAAGTGGAAAAGCTGAGCCCCAAATGCAGTATCATCTTACTCGAGTGCCCCAGCTCTTCAACTTTGCGTTATCGCCATGATCCCTCTATGGCAAGTTCTGGGTCTAGTTCTAGTTAGTGTCCATTCTCATTTATCAACTACGATAGCCATGCCACTGTTTTTATTGTTATGGTTTATTGAGAAACATATGTCTCTTACAAATCTCTTTCAAAACAAGTGTGTCTCATAGACCTAGGAAGAAATAGATGCTATTATTTAAAGCATTTTAGAAAGATTTAGAAATTAAATAAAGAAAATAACTTCTCTTGGGGCCGGCCAGGTGGCACAAGCGGTTAAGTGTGTGCGCTCTGCTGCGGTGGCCGGGGGTTCGCTGGTTCAGATCCTGGGCGCGCACCGACGCACCACTTGTCAAGCCATACTGTGGCGGCGTCCCATATAAAGTGGAGGAAGATGGGCATGGATGTTAGCCCAGGGCCAGTTTTCCTCAGCAAAAAAAGAGGAAGATTGGCAGATGTTAGCTCAGGGCTGATCTTCCTCACAAAAAAAAATAATTAAAAAAAAAAAAAAGAAAATAACTTCTCTTGCTTTCCTTTGAATACTTGTTCCACATTTTAAAAAGTAAATTTTATATGTTAAGAAATGCAAATTTTATTTTTAAAATGTGATGTTTTTACATTAAGGAATGTAAGCTTTCAGCATAACATGTATCATGTGTCTTTGGCACATTTAAGTTTTTCTCTATATCTTTGACTTTTAGCACTTTGATTATAATGTGCCCGGGGTTGGTTTTCTTTGTATTTATCATGCCTGCAGTTTGCAGACCTTCTTGAATCTTTAAATTAATGTCTTCACCAAATTAAAATGATAATACCAACTACTAAAGTTGGTAAGCACTGAGTACAGCCTGAATTTTATTAATAACTTTGGCCTAATTAGATTTTTTAATTGCACAAACCAGGCCCCCTTGCATTGCCTCAAGTAAGATGGGGTTTACTGTAAGGATACCCATAATGTGCTGGACCATGAATGACAAGAGTCTCATGGAACTCCAAACAAAATAGACACCGATGAGCCAGTTCTTCCCTGAGGTGGATACCAGGCCGCTGGAGGCAGAACTCCACCTCAGGAGCGGGAGTTGGCGAATCCTCCACCAATGGGGGGTGCTTCTCCACAGTCACACTCACTACTCTCTTCTGCACTTCCGACTTGCTTATTCATTTCTTCTTTCCTATATTTTTTTGCCTATCACATTGAATCCACTTATTCATCATGCAGAACTCCTAACCCTCTTTGCCCTGACATTTCTACACATCTTTCCGGCTCCAGCACTCCCTGCTAACAACCTCACTTTCTCAGTATCTCCTAGCTAAAGTTGCCGTGAGACAGCATCACATAAGTCCAGTTTATGACCATTATCTCTGCTCAGGAAGAGGCCTGGACACTAGATGTCACAGAGCACTGGCAAGTAAATAGACATCTCAGTGCCTGTAGGGAGGTGCCCATTCTAGTCCCAGCAGCTTTCAGTGTGCAAGGGTGGTCATAGCAAGGAATGGGGTTCTCAGGATGCTGAAAACATGACATGCTCAGTGCTTCCTCAGCAAGCTTACTAGTGGGAGATTTTCCAGGAAAGGGAACCAGAGGTGTGGTTGGTACCATAATAGACACGTCTAGTTCATTCTGAACACTAATTTCCAAATGTGAAATTCCAAAGATGCCCCCAGAACATAGCCATGGTCAGTTGTGTAGGTTGGGCTTTCTAATTGGTGGACTTCAGTGCAGACTATGATGTTTTAAGCAGATAGTTTTTGGTGGGTTAGTTGTTCTATCAGTTGCTGAAAGTGAAATTGTTTACTTATCTCTTTAATTTTCATTTGTTATTTTGGATATTTTGAAGCTCTGGTATTAGGATGTATACATTTATGACTGTTATATCTTCCTGATTAATTAGCCTTTTTATCACTATAAAATGTGTCACTTTATTTCTGATAATACTTTTTGTCTTAAAGTCTACTTTATCTGATATTAACATATATTAATATAGCCACCCAGCCTTCTCCTTGTTACTGTTGGCATGGTACAATTTTTTCCATCCATTTACTTTCTTTTTTTTTTTTTTAATTTTTATTTATTTATTTTTTTCCCCCAAAGTCCCAGTAGATAGTTGTATGTCATAGCTGCACATCCTTCTAGTTGCTGCATGTGGGATGCGGCCTCAGCATGGCCAGAGAAGCCGTGCATTGGTGCGCGCCTGGGACCCAACCTGGGCTGCCAGCAGCGGAGCGCGCGCACCCAACCGCCAAGCCACGGGGCTGGCCCCCAATCCATTTACTTTCAATCTACCTTATATATAAAGTGCATCTCTTGAAGACAGCATATATTTGGATCTTGCTTTTTTATTCATTCTAACAACCTCTGCCTTTTACTTGGAGTGTTTAGTCTATTAACATGTAATGTAATTGCTGATAATGTTGGATTTACATTTGGATTATGTTTTCTCTTTATCCCCTCTGTTTTTTGATTGTTTATTCTTCCTTACTGTCTTATTTTGGCATTTTAAAATCACATTTTTTAAAAAATTGCATTTTAGTTTACCTATTGTCTTTTTAGCTATACTGCTTGGCATTATTTTTCAAGTGGTTGCTCTAGGGAGTACAATATACATTCTTAACTTTTTATAGTCTTCTTAGAGTTAATATTTTTACACTGCATGTAGAATGTAGAAACTTTGCATATATAGTTCCATTTATAGCTACCCCACACCCTTTAGATTATATATGTTTTACACTCTCAAGACAATGTTATAATTTTTACTTTATAAAGTGAAATACATTTTAAAGAAATTAAGAGAAAAAAATCATCTGTTGTACTTACACAAATATTCACCATTTCCAACACTCTTCATTCCTTCTTAAAGATTTTCTATCTCGTATTATTTTCTTTCTACCTGGAGAAACTCCTTTAGCATTTCTTATACTAAAGATCAGCTGGTGATAAATTTTCTTAGTTTTCTTTTATTTGAAAAATGTTTTTATTTTGTCTTTGTTTTTGCAGGATATAGAATTCTTGATTGAAATATTTTTTCCTGGCAATTTAAAGATGTTGTTCTACTGGTCTCTGGCCCCTCACAGTTTCTGCTGAGAAATTAGTTGATTTGCATCATTGTTACCCTATCAGTAATATACCATGTGTCTTTGGCTGCTTTCTAGTTTTTCTCTATATCTTTGGTTTTTAGCAGTTTGGCTATAATGTGCCTAGAGATGATTATCTTTATATTTATCCTGCTTGGAGTTTGCTGACCTTCTTGAATCTATAAATTAATGTCTTCATCAAATTTGGGAAATTTTCAGTTCTTACTTTTTAAAGTATATTTTCTCTTATGTTCAATTACATATACGTTAGACCTTTGAATATTATACCCCAAGTCCTTGAGGGTCTGATCATTTTTTAAAATATTTTTTTCTCTCTTATTTCAATTTGGAAATTTCTATTCATCTAGATCCAAGTTTATTGAGTTTTTCCTCTGTTATCTCCATTCTGATGTTAATCCCATCTAATAATTGTTTTCCCCTACATTGTATTATTTAATTCTGAAATTTACATCTTTTAAAAAAATATATAGTGTCTATTTATCTGTTGAAATTTTCTTTTTATTCATTATGAGCATACTTTCCTTTCCCTCCTTGAGCAGACTTACAATTGCTGCTTTAAAATCCTTGTCTGCAATTTCCAACATCTGGGTCATCTCAGGGTCGTTCTCTGTTGGTTGTATTTTATCTTGAGAATGGGCTATATTATCCTGTTTGTTTGTATGTTGTGTAATTTTGGATTATATTCTGGACATTGTAAATGTTGTGTTGTAGAGACTCTGAATGCTATTTTATTTCTCCAAAGAGTTTTTGTTGTTGTTTTTATAGGAGGCAGTTAACTTAATTGAATTCAAAGTGCAAACACAGTCTCTTGAACAGCAGTTGTAAACTCATTTCTGAAATTTTAGTCTCTCCTGGGCCATTTGGAGTCTGCCTTGCAAATGCATGGTTCAGAGGCCAGCCACACATTTGGTCAGAATTAACATGCAGAATTTCTAGTTCCTCCCTCTGGGTCTCTCATTTCTTTGATTTCCATCTTACTTCCCAATGGCTGTGGTTGTCCGAAACTCTGCCCTCTGAGTCTTTAAGCCAGAAAGACTACCAGCTTTCTATCAGAGTCTTTCTATCAGAGTCTTAGCCACTCCACATGACAGGGACTGAGACCTGCTGTCAGGCTAGGAGTTGTGAACATGGGAAATCCACCAAGCGCAATTGCCTTGTTTCAAGTGTTAGCTCCCCGCTGTGAAGGCCTGGGGTTTGATTTTACCTTACTTGTAAGCCAATAAGTAAGCTTGCCACTATTTCATGGGTCAGAAACAAAGGCTTTATCATTCATGGCACAGCAAGCATCATGAGTATCAATATGTTGGCTTTGATCTCCCTTGCCCCCAAGTCCTACATGGATGACTCCATGGGCCCAGATGGATGCCTGCACACACATCAGGTTGCATTACAGGAAAGGGAAAACTGAGCTTGGGGAATCTACCTCTTTTACATTAAGCAGTTAACAAGCCTGCTCTTTGTGCCTCAGGGAGACCTTATATAATCCCTCAAGATTGCTCACTGCAAATTCAACCCTGAGTAATGGCCCAGGTTCTGAGCAGTCAGGGCCATATATCCAAGGCGCACCCCAAAAGAACACACAGGGACATTCAGGGCACGTGGCAGATTGCTTCTCCTGACACCCTCCAGAATGCATCATCCTTTGTTTGCCCTTCAGTGCCTTCAAGTAGTTGTTTTTTATATTTTGTCCAGAGTTTACAGCTGTTATCTTCCAGAGGCTCTTTCTGGGAGGATCTTATTTGGCTATCACAGGAAGTAGAATTGGTTACTTCCGCATTGTAGACACATTGTAAGTGGTTTGTGAAGCACTGGTCAGTGGCCCAGAGTACATACTGCCTTGTGTGGGAAAGCACCCTTACCTTACAGTAGGTGGATCTTGTTCAGACATCATAAAGTTAGCCATGTGTGAAAGGTCAGGGAGAGGGCAGGGCCCTGAGGTCCACGGACATGGCCTTTCTGCCCATCTTCTTTCACAATGCAGTGAACCGGCAGATCTGACACATTCTCATCTTGGATTTTGGTAGAAAGCTGAGTTCCTAGGAAGGAAAATGTCAGGCAACTAAGGTTCTCATAAACTGTATTAACAGAGAAGCTCTGGGCCTGATAAATAGGGGCTTCTGTTGACTACTCAAGCCAACACAACAGAAGTGTCAGCCCCTTGAGGAGATCCCTGAGCAGAATGCATAGGATGAGAAGAGAGATGGATCTGCCTTATTTGCTGATACCAGCAGATGAGGACTTGCTGTCATTGTGGGGCTGCTCGCAGGGTGAACCTCCCAGAGAGCAGAAACTTGGCAGGCAGATTTGCTGACCAAGAGGCTCTCTCTCCTGCAATCAAAGTGAAGAAGGAAGCCGGTGCCTGTTGGATTCCTCAGTCCTACCATATTCTGTAACATCTGCAAGCATCTGGCTTTACACTGCTCTTCCTTCCTCAGCAGGTAGTGACCCTTTTAAAACAAGTCACATCATGTCACAAAGCTGCTCAAACTTCCAGCGACTTCCCATCACCCTAAGAATAAAACCCAAAATTCTACTCTGACTCTACAAGGTCTGGCCTCTGGCAATTTCTCCAATTCTTATCACTGATCTCTCCATTCATTGTGCTAACTGTGATATAGTCTCACCATTCCTCAAACATTCCGAGCATGCTCCTGCCTCAAGGCAAGAGTTTGAGCTTTGTTCTAGGGGCAGTGAAGAGCTATGGAATCCTTCTGAGGAGAAACTGTAACACTTGGAGGTTGAACTGAAGGAAGATGTAGTTTTCTAGGACAAACTACGAGATGAATACCTCTTATGGACAGTGATCTTCTATTAACACAGCCCCAAATCCACTAGATTTCCCAACTGTCATCTCTCATTCTTGGCACATATTACTACTACGGTTGACTTCTAGGATATGGATTTGGTGCCTCTTTATTATTTAGCTGGGTCACCTCTATACTGTAGTTATGGCATTATTACATTAAATATAACCGCAAGACATAATTATTATTGAGTTTCATCAAGTAAGTCTCAGCCCATTGTTGCAGCCAGTCTACCCTTCCTAGCTGTGTGTCAACCACAAATTCGATAATCATGTCCTCTGTTCCTAGCAAAATCGTTAATGGAGTAGTTGAACAGAATGCAGTACAGTACAGAACTGTGTTGCACAGCATTAAAGATCTCCTCTCAGGGAGCAATTGATCTATAATTCAATTAGCTTCAAGCAAGTTGTTTAGTCAGCTACAAAACCACTTGACTCATAGTCCCTCTGGTGAGTCTCTGCCTTATTTGAATGGAGGTGTTTGATATTTATATCATTTCTCTAATCTGCAATCTAGTATATCTAGACATCTAGTATCTAAACAGTGAATGAGTCTGCCTTTTGCATTGTCTGAATTTTCTGTAGTGAGTTGTTTTCCAGCTGGGAAGTTATGGTGAGGTTTAAACTTGTTCTTGCTGCACCCTCCGTTAGCTGGTGACTGCCTTCATTCAGCTGGTCAACTGGAGCTCTCCAGTACCTTGAGGGAGTTGTGGAACAAGGAACAAAAACATGAAATTCTTGATTTTAAAGATCAAAAAATCGAAAGGCAAGGAAAAAGATTTAAAATGCCTTGAGATCAGACAGAGTTAGTCCCCATTCTCCTTCTTCCCTCTGTCCTTCTTGTAGGGATGCCAAATAAAGATACTCTGAGCTGGGAAGGGGAAGGAGAAAGTGGAAAACAGCAAAAGAATTAGATGCTGGGGGTAGGGAGCAGGTCCCCAGCCTACAGCCATAGACCAAGTCAAGAAGAGGATGGGGACGACTGAACTCTACCTTTAGGGATCCAAGAGTAGAGGGACCCTGGGACCCGCTGCTCAGCTGGAGCTCTGGTAGGGAGGCTCCTTGCAGATGGGCCTTACGCACCAGAGGCATGAGATGGGGATGGTGTGGTAGTAGAGTAGAGAGAGCTGTGGGGGGCTCTTAGACAGAGTGGCCCTGAGGGGGCCACACCTAGGAGCACTAGAGGAGAGTGGGAGACCAGCTAAACTCTCCCAATGTCCCAAGTAAATTGGAAATTCAGCTAAGAAAGGGAAAGAGCACTGAAGTATGAAGCCATCTCACTTTTGTGGATGAAACACCGGAGAAGAGAATGGCATGGACCATCCAACAGAAGGCGATGGAAGGACCAGACCAGAGACTTGCAGCAGATGTGGACATGGAGGCAACTGTCCTTTGATTATCTTTTGTACATTTCAAGAGAGTCCAGACCAAGCTAGATTAAGATGTAGCAGGTAAATGCCTTTCCTTATTCGACACTGACATTTGCATAAACTCAGAGCTTATAATCAACCCCAGGGAAAAGGAGGTGAATAGAGAAAGGAATCCTGAATGAGACCGAGTTTTAATTGCAAAATGACTTTGAAGTCATGAAATTTCATTGACTTTCCCCAAATATAATTAGATTAAGTTTTCTGAAAAGGAGACCCTGAGATAGTTACATAAAAAATTTAAAACTTGCTTTCTTGAAAACTGTATCCTATCTGCCACACTTTCATTGTAAAACAATGAAAAGGGAGAAAAGAGAACTAGCTCTGTATGGTTTACCCGTGCTAGTGGATAATTATGAGATACCACCTCGTTCTCAGCTAAGAGCATATCACTGGTCCAGGACGCGGCGTCAGACTCACCAATGTCAAGTTTCCAGGGCCCATTTGTTCTCATTTAAAAAAATAAGGGCAGCATGTGCTTGTCTCTGCCCTTCAGGTGCTTCTCCCCTCACTGTGATCCCTCCCAGACCTTCGACAAGTTCTAGAGTCTGGATCTCTAAGCTCATAGATGATGACTCAGAAGTCTTCCAGAGTTTTTTTATGTAGCCACGTGGTTGTTTTATTCTTGCCCCTGTAGGTGAGGAAGACAATTCCTCTACCCTCTAGGTCCTTCTGGCTGGTCTAAGAATTAAACTGACATGAGACAGAATAACAGGAGAAAGCCAAACAAAACTTTATAGCATGTATACATGGGAGAAACCCAAGAAAACTGAGTAACTCGCCAGAATGGCCAAAGCTGCCACTTTAAATACCATTTCCAGCTAAAGACAAAGAAGGATATTGGGGGTATGGGTTTGGGGCTCCAAAGGGGAGGAAGGCAATTTACATAGGGATGGAAATGCAAATATTTATTAAGCAAGTGTTTGCTGGGCTGACTATAGACAATGTTATCTTATGGTATTAGCTCCTTCTTGGAACAGGCCTTCTGTCTTAAATTCTTTTAGGCAGTTAGGGGGAATGTCAAAGTTTCTTTCAGAGTCTTTTGTTTTTAACAATAATCAAGTCAAAGAGACACATTTTGAGGTGGTCGATTCTGTTCCCCATAGCCCCAATACTGGGTCTCAGTTCCACTTTGAACCATTTCTTCTGACATTTTCACTGAGAACATTGTCCTTATTGGAGAAAGATGGGCTCAAAAGGAGAGCTGAAGCTTTGCTCCAGGTTGTCACCAGCCACATTACATCCCCTGCCCCAAGCAGGGACCATTCTTTCCTCACTCCCCTAAGGCTATGCCTGACACAAAGAAAACTTCTGCTGAGTGAGCAGGCGCTCATCGCCACGCCTCTGTGGTCCCTGAGCCTTTCTTAGTGGTCCTTCAGCGCTTTTGGTAAACCTCAGCTCACTTCTGCCCTCCCAGGGCACACCGCAGACCTTCTCAAAGCTGCAGGCCTCACAGGCTTTGCAGCAAAGCCCCTGGCATTTCTGCTTCCGGTTACTATTTTGGTGCCTCTTTTAGAGTGTGCCCCTTATCTCTTATTAAAGCTGTTTTTACAGAAAAGGGCAAGGAGCTGGACGTCCTCCTCGTCCTGAATACAGCCATCCCTAGCCCAGGAAGAGGTTCTTGATGGTGGCGGATGTGGCTCTGGCCCCAGGCACTGCTGGCGAGGGGCTCTTCATCCCCCGTGGGCAGTCTGCCACTGGAAACCTGCTCCTGGAGGCCTTGAAGTGATTGACTTGGCTTTGCAAACAAACATTTTCTAACCAGTTCTTTAAAACCATCCTGAGATTCTTTTCTGAACACTTAGCCCCATTTGTTCCATAGACAGGCTAATAATGGGCAGTGCAGTTCCGTGTGGGCATGGTATTCAGAGGCAAGTAGAGAAGAGTCAGCTGATGAAAGGGAAGAAAAGGGGCAGGTGTGCTCTGATGACATGGGACCCAATCGGCAGACAGAGGTCCTGCGCTGGTTTAGTAAGATTTCAACAGTATCTGGCAGAATGTGAAAAATTAGAACAGAGTGAGGTCTTCATTAAAGCTAACCATTCAATGTAAAAGAATACCTCTTTATTCCTTCTTAAGATAACTTAAAAAATATTTTTACACATAGACACATACCTAATTTTACATACATGAGAGCATATACATGATTTTTAAAGTAAAATTCGAAGAGAGTATTTTCTTACACTTTTGGTAGTATTAAAAAGCTTTTTTAATTTATGAAACCCTGGTGAGAGCAGATGGTGGTAGGCATTTTGTTTGCATGTTTGTTAATGTCTTAATGTGGCAAAATAAAAGTTAGCAACCTTATGTCCATTCCTGTTAGAGTTCCTGTTAGAACTCCCATTCTGTTAGAACATTTTCTTGCACTTGAAATTCAGGCATGTGGAAACCCCTAGTGTTGATGAATTCCCCGAGAGACCAAGTTCTGGCAGCAGGGTGTTGAATTTTTTCCAACAGTCTTGTGTTCTGAGACCCTCTGGAATGAGCCAGATGACATTAAAAGAAGGGGGTCTGCACTTCCCTGGACATCAGCAGGGATCTGGAAATTCTCTCTGCTCCTCAGAGCATGCCTGGGCTCAGAGGGCTAAGGCTGGAATGGACTTCCCTCCAGCCTTTCTCTAATTTCCCAAGTGTAAATATGACTCTGATTCGGCATAATCTGATCAGTTACATCTCTTGACAAATTTTATTAAAAAAATAAGCCATGAATAGTATATAAGTTTTTAAATTAAAATGAGTTGGTTAAAACAAAGGTTATTTCTGGGCTTTATATGTTTGCATTCTTAATTAGAAATTGTTGACATTATTTGAATGGTATATTTTAAAATATGAAACATAATGAAATTTTATATATGAGTAAAAAGGTCAGGCATAAGTAGTTTGATGCCAAATTTTCTTGCATTCACACAAGGATCCCATTCCTTCACACTCTTTTCACCTAGTCATCCAATTTCTTTTCACGAAGTGGAATCCTTGTCCTGTCCCTTTAACAGGCATCCCGTACATTGAGTTGGAACGGGTCCCTAATAGGCGAGTGCGCCCCCTAATGTGTGGGTCAGCTCCGACAGTGTTTCTCCTGGTCCGTTCCTGTGATCTGCAGTGACGAATGTCTCCGCCTGCCGGGTGCGGCCGAGGCCTCCAGATTCAGTAAACTCTACCCTCCATGGAAATGCAGTGACTTCCATCCGGTACTTAGACCACAGGCAGACCCAGAGGCTTGGTTTTTCTTTTAGAAAATCCGGCCCTTGTGATACAAACCCATTTGGTAAAATTTGAAAGTAATAATGAAGTGTGTTTGATCGATATGAATACTGCTTTACCCTTAGGTTAAGGAAAACAACAACAGAGTTTTGCATATGATTTGCGACTTCCTCTGGGAAGACCAGTTTCGTCCCTGGCTTTTATGATGAATTGTTCATGTTTAAGTTTCCATAACCAAATTTGGCCAGAAGCCTAAATGTAAAACAGTTCTTCAAATTCCTTATCGTTTCGTTGGTCCCTTAGCCAAGCCTTTGTGGGGTTGGCCTTACCAGGGTAAAGCCTCAAGGAGCCGTGCGGCCGACCTGGGATAAATGGGAAGGAGGTCAAGTCTGCCTGGTGGTGTTCCTGCAGTCCTACCCCTCTTAGGCACCACTGCTCACGCCCTCTGCCCTTCTTTACTCTCCTCCTTTATTTTGGAAGAGGAAATAAGTGCACCCAGTGAGAAATTTTCAAGTGGTATAAAAGGGTACAGAGTGATAAGGAAATCTCCCTTACCTGTCCTGAGTCCTTCCACCCTGGACCGTGACAGTTTTCTCTGCGTGTTAATCGTCTATGCACGTGCAGGTGTGGACACGTACACAGCACACAGTGATATGCCACACACAGTGTTCTTCATCTTGCCTCTTCCCTTTAAAAATATGTCTTGGAAATCAGGTCACATCAGCATGTATCTGCCTTATCCATTTTAGTAGAATATTCTTTGTATGGCTACACTATAATTGACTTTGAGGGTCCCTATCAATGAATATTTAAATCGTTCCTAGTTCTTTTCTGCGCACACACGTATGCACACACATAGCTGCACTGAACAACATGATACATGCATTTTTATATACAGGTATAAGTATATTCATAGGAGAAATTTCTAGCAGTAAAATTGAGTGGTCAGATGGAATGTCCATTTAAAATTTCCATGCGTATCGCCAAATCACTCTGTAATAAGATAGCTTCAAAATACGCTCCTCCCGATAATGTTTGAGAATGCCTATTTCCCATACCCTAGTAATGACTAGTGATATCAAACTTCTTGATCTTTGCTGATCTGATAGGTAAAAAGTGGTATCACAATGATGTTTTAATTTGCATCTTTTTCATATTTAAAATTCACTTCTTTTTTTTTCTCTCAAATTTCTGCGAACATGTTCATTTTTAAATTGGGTTGTTGGTCTTTTCATATTGATGTGTTAGAGCTCTTATTATTTATTAAGAAAAAAAATGATCTTTTTGTGTATCAGGTGGGAGGCAAATTGTGCTTTTCCAGAAATGTTTAGTTTTTATGTAGCCAACTGTATCAGGCTTTGGAGTTTGGGTCATGCTTTGAAAATCCTTCTGGATCATTTTTTTAAATCCTCAATTTTCTTCTACACCTGTTAGGTTTCATTTTTTTACATTTAAGGCCTTTATCCCTCTGGAATTTATTTTGGTGTAGTGAGTGTGTTCCTCCCTTTACTTTAGAAGAAAAAGAACATTTCCAACTGTGGCAGCACAAGGTCAGGGAAATGGAGACGTAGAGCAAGTGGACTAGCGACGCCGTCAATAAGTAGCCTTCGCTGACCTTGAATTCCTTTCCCAGCTCTGAGCTTTTTGACAGACGAATGACGTGTTGATGAATGGTGCTGTGGGCCCCTCAAGGCTAAGGCTGCTGGGAGAGCCTTCTCCTTCCTTTAAATCTCTCGTGCAGCGTGGATTAAGAGTCACGCAGACCTGGAAGTGAATTGTGGGGCTTTATTCTTGTGAATGGTGAGGCTTCAGACAAGTTATTTTATCTGAGCCTCAGTTTCTGCATCTGTGAAAGTAGGAACAGTTCCTACGCGTCGCAGCTAAGGTGGGGGTTAAGAGAGACAAGGTGTACGATATTGCCTGGCACTGAGCCCGGCATGTAAAAACTGCCCAATAAATGTTAGTTTAATCCTTAATTTTCCTTTGGATTTTTTTTTCATTTAACTTTGGCTTTTTTCTCAAATAAATAGAAGTCAATCCTTGTCAGAAATCATGGTCCCTAGCTTCCAATTCTGGCCTCCTTCTTCACAGCTCAACCTCTGCACCCACCCTTTCCTGGGACTTGGGACCCTCCCCACCATACCCATTGGAACTCGCTGTGGATCACTGAACTTCTATGCCTGAACCTGGAGTTCCGTCTGGATTCCCTCAGCTCCCAGACGTTCTTATCCCAGTTCTAAGATCTTACAGTTTCCTCCTGATCATTTCCCTGACCAGCTCAGCTGTGCCCCCTCCTCCAAATCCATGCTACAGACTGCTGTTAAACTGCTAAATTCTACTTCCAGAAACAAACTGATCACATTACTTCCCTGCTTAAAGGAGGAAACCCCAATGGCTCTGCGTGACAGACAGAGCTCCAGGAGCTCACCCCTCTGTTATCTGGAGCCTTCTTGTCAGGAGCTCGTAGATTCTCGATCACACTGCTCTTTTCCACTCCTCGGTGGCTTTTCCCTTGCTGTTCCTTCATCCCAGAATGCGCTTCCCTTTATTCTTCTTTTGCCTGGAAAACTCTTCCTTGGACCTCAAGACCCTGCTGCCTCTTCCTCCTCCTCCTCTCCGCGAGTTTGCACACCTCTACTCCTCCCCTCCTTCATTGCTTTGCCTGAACCTCTGCCACTACCCAAGGAGAGGAGCTTCACGTCACCACTTTATACACACGTAGATTACAACGCTTATCTCGTGACTCCTCCATGATCCTTGCGTGTGTTAAATTACTCATGTCCACTTCTGGTTTTCCCTGGACTGGGAGTTCCTTGAAGTTGAGGGCTACAGCTCTATTTATCTTTACCATGTTGTTTATCTGAAAATTATTTGTTAAAATAAAACATTAAGGGCCGAGCCCAGTGGCGTAGTGGTTAAGTTCCCATGCTCCACGCGTTGGCCTGGGTGTGGACCTATGCACCGCTTATCAAGACATGCTGTGGCAGGTGTCCCATATATAAAGTAGAGGGAGATGGGCTCAGGTGTTAGCTCAGGGCTGACCTTCCTCAGCAAAAAGAGGAGGATTGACAACAGATGTTAGCTCAGGGCTAATCTTCCTCACAAAAAAATAAAAAATAATAATAATAAATAAATAAATAAATAAAACATTGATCTGTCAATATCCAGACATTTTTCTGGGCCTCCAGGTAAGGAATAATCGAGCTAGGATTTCCAGGCTTTGGAACACGTCATTCTCAGCTAACACGAAGACACCTCAAGAGAGAGCATCCATTTTCCCCTCACTATCAGCGTTCACCTGTTGTTTGGTTTTTACTTGGATCAGAAAAGAGCACAAATGCCTTTTCACGAAACAGAATATGATCTATTAGAGTGGGATGCTATAAAGTAGGTGGTTTTGCATTTCACAGAAATGGAAATAATGGCTTGACATCCCTTTGGCCAACATTGTACATCTTACATTTTACTGTGAGATGTCATTTTTATGAGACTGATTGTGGTTATCTACTTGGGAGTAAAATATCAGAAACATTGGTTACAACCCAAGGAACTGTAATTATTTGTCTAATTTAATTTTTGTAATCTAGAACCTGTATAAGAGTAACAATACTGCCAACCATAGTGCTAAAATCTTGGCTGTTATTGAATTAGTTTCATAATTGATGGGGAGCAGCAACCAAAATTCTTTTAAGCTTGTCTACAGACTAAAACTCTGGAGAGCAGCTTGAAGAGAATTTAGAGCTTCATTCTGGTGGTCCATAGATTTTACATGTTCAAGATGGCACAGATTAAGGAAATTTGGTTACTGATGAAAAAATTAGAATAATTTATTTGTACACATGTGATCCTGGCAAATTTCCAGTGATAAACCAGGAGATGCTTTTTGGAGATTCTAGGAGAGTCCTCTTCTCTTGGAGATTTTCCTCTCTTTTGAACAGTGCTGTACCTTGAAAAAGAAATACAAGGAATGGGAAGGAAGGAAGGACCCCCCTGGGCCACCCAGTTAGCTGAACCGGTTGTGGGTTCAGTGGGTTGATACACCCAGCTCTATAAGCAAGTTTCACTTGATGATATCCAAGGACCACAATTTCAGAACTAAAAGGTTTTGTGATAAATGCAGATTAGATTAGAGTATATATTTATGGCCACTGACTGTAAGGGCTAGGCATAAGAGCCAGGGAGAATGTGTTGCCGTGTGAGAGAACTGGTAAGCAAGTAAAAATCAGAGTGTCTTATATTACCACGGACATTACCAGTACCATAGTCACTATTGTCTCATTTTTTGCCTTTGCTACCAGTCTCACTAACGTGAACGTAATTCACATGGCATTTAGATGCACAGGAATTATTCGACTTGTTTACTTCTGCCTAAAGACATCAGAACTCCTCTAGAAATAAAGTTTTGTTATATATAAGTGAGATTAGTTGCAAATAAATCATCATCTGGGGACACTGAAGTTGGGGGGTTATGGGGAGAGGACGTTGCTGCTTTGAAGAGTGGAGGGTGGTGGCTTTGGAGCTATTTACCGAGAGAGAGAGCACTTTTTACTGGAGTCAGTCACTTTCTTCTTCACCCTTTTCTTCTTTTGTCCTGTCTTGGTCTTTCTTCCCCTCAGTCCTCCTTTGTTCTTATTCCCTCACCCTTCCTTCTGTTTCATTTGCCTTTTTCCCCCTCTTCTCCCTCCTCCCCTGGGAGCCTACAGGCACCAGTGGACACTGCCTTCTCCTCTAATGAAGTCCCCTTTGAGAAGCCACAGCACATCCAGTAACGTGGGACGCCCTCTGGCCACTGTACTATGTCCTAGGGCATGTCCATGCGGTGCACACTGGTCATTGGTACAGTTCACCCTGATCTGGGAGCTTCTAGGACAGCTCCAGAGCACGGTCTTGGAATTAGACAGATCTGGGTTCAAACTCTACCCTGTCCACTTAGTATTTGTCACTAGTAACGTTAGGTAACTACTCAGCCTCACGTGTGAAAAGAGGACAGCAACGCCTACCTCCCATGATTGTCGTGAGAACTAAATACAGCGATAGATTGGAGTGCCTAGCATGGTGACACAGCATGTGTTTGATAGATACTAGTTTTCTTCCTTTATCCTGATCCGCATTTGAGGTGTGGTCTATTTCTCTGTTCCAAACACTGTGCAGTATGAACTAACAGCAGATCCTATTCTTAGGAAGCTTGTAGTCTGCTCGGGAAGACGACGTGGGCACCGGCAATGGTGGCCAAGCCGCTAAGTGACAGTGCTGCTGCCTCCAGAGATGGGGAAGGGCGATCCCTCTATGCCCCTCCCCTCGCTGCCTGCCCCCGGGGAGGGCGTCACCAATCTGGTTGATCAAGTTCCGGGACACACGAATTGGGTCAAGGCTGCCGGTTTGCTGGTGGGCAGGAGCACTGTGTGTTCAAAGGTTTTGCACACAGGCACAGAAGTCTCTTTTCTCCCTTTTAGGTTGAAAAGCAGTGCCCCACTTTCACTCGGGAAGCCGGTCATCTTATACTTTTGTTGGCATTTCCGCTTCCTCTCATTGCATTAAGCCTTCCAGAGTACGGTAAATCTCAGGTTTAAACTGAAGGAGGAGAAAAGAGACCCTTTAGATCTCTGTCCTTGTCCCCAGGCTTCTGCTCTGGGACAGCCAGTGAATCCCAGCCTGCGTGGAGCGCGGGTCTGCTCACCACCCCTCCCAGTGAGTCCTGGTCCTGAGCCTGGGTCTCCCTGGCACCCCATGGGGTCTTGGGATGAATGGGCACTGCCACAAGGCAGGGTCGGGCCCTCCTGGGTCACCTGACCACGATACCACCATAACACCCCCAAAACACCCCCAAAACCCCACCAACACTTCCAACACATGCCTCTGAGAAGATATAATCAAAATATAGAGAAATTTCCCGAAGGGAAAAATCATTCCCAGCAAAGGGTGTGATGAGGGGTGGGAGGCAGCTCAGGTGGGAAGGGGCAGGTAGAAGTTGGCTTCCGCTCCAGGGTCAGGGCTGTGAGTGACCCAGGTGGGCTGGTCTACACCAAATGACTGTAAGTTTTGCCCAAGAAATGTTGGCCTCAATACTATAGCCCAGGTATCTCTATTTTAGCAAATATTTAATAATGTTTTGTTCCATAACCACTCTTTTTTAACATCCTGTAAGATAAGGACTGTCTTATTGACTTCTCATAACAAAGTTTATAGCAACAAGGTTTATGCCAAGTGCAGTATTCCCAAGTTGGGGCCCAAGATAATAGTAATAACACCCTCCCCGCAACTATTTAAGCACCTACCTTGTGGGAATTTCTGATCTTTACAGCAACCCTGAATGGTGACTGTTAATCCCAGTTTGAGAAGAAGAGTTGAGGCTCAGAGAGGTGAAGCCATCTGCCCAAAGCCTTACAGGTAATAAGTGGCAGAGCCGTGGTTTGAAGTTCAGATCTGCGGCTCCAGGGCCTGTGTTATTGTGGCCTCTCCCCACAACTCTGCCTACTTCAGTCCAGCCAAAAGGTCAGCCCGTTTCAGCTATACTAACACCTGTGTCCGTCGTCTACTGATGGTTTACTCAGGCAGGCCCGGGCCTGTCCTCCTCCGTGTCCCAGGAACAGCTGCAGACCTGCCCCCGTGTGGGTGCCTTCTCCTGCCTTTGGACCTGTGTGGCTCACCGGGTCCAGTGGAGGCTAGAGAGCTCACAGGTCACCCCGGGGACAACAAGCCTCACTCCTGGATTCATGACTGCTTGTCGTCCCTCCGTGTGGGGTGCTAGAAAGAAGGGAAGCCGGTTAATCCGCGTCTTTTCTGCTACCTGGTGAGATGAGGGAAACTCCTCTCAAGGTTCTCTCTCCGTTCTCTCTTCTGGGACAGGAGATATCTGCTCAGCTTCTCTCTCAAGGTTATCATAAACATCGAATATGGTTATGGATGTAAAAACAATTTCTGAAATTAAAGTGCTGTGTATTATGGTTTGTAGCAAAGGGAAATTGGGGGATCCACAAAAAAAAATCACACATATCTTGTTGCCCGGATGTGAGCATGACTCCGCACTATCCTTCACTGGGGCCCATGGAAAAGTCAACCTCGACCAGCATTCAGCTCAAGGGAAAGGAAAAATCCAGTAGAAACTGACTCTGGAAAAGCTAAAAAGTTAAAATCCCTGAAGTTCTTAGCAGTGACTCAGGATTCCTTCTGAAAGAAAGAGAAATGTTCTATTAAACACCAACCCCCCATGACACCTCTTTCAGAGTATAACGGGCTTTGAAAACCACCACAATCCACCATCCTCTACAGGAAGCTCCTTGCCTGAAAGTTCCAGGTACGTCCTTCCCGTTTCCAGCCAGCATGCCCTGCCTGCCACCTCGGACAAGGCCATGAGAAATAAACAACCAATGCAGGGACTCTGCAGACAGAATTACCACCTGCATCCTCAGTGAGCCTGCGACCCTCTCAGCTGATAGGCCAAGTCAGTGAGCGTGAGGCGAGGAAACGAGGTTTAGAATTTGGCTGTCTGCCCAGGCCTTGATTGCTATTTTTTTATTGGCCATCTTTGCTGCCAAGATAGCAGTTGCATCTTCCTGACATGTAACAGCAGGATATCTCACTTTTGTCATTGTTGTTTCTTACTCGGAGTGTTATACTCCCCTGACACCTGCCACCGCCCCCCCCGCCCCAGCAAACGAAGGTGAGTAATTAGAGAAATCTTAGTTTTATCAAATGACTGTCAATGAAAAGATAACTTCCTCCCCTTAATCATTTGAAACACACTTATAAATTTGACAATGTACAAGGAATACAAAACTTCTTTTGTAATGTAAACTTACTATCTATTTATAGATATATATTCTACATACTTGTGTTAGTTTCTCTTAGAGTAACATGCCTACATTCATGGATAATTCATAGGGTTGAAATCTGGTAGAAAGTGGTTGACTCTAAATGAAGGAACCTTATAAAATAAAAACAGATCTAGACAATGGGCCAGGTTCCTTTCAGCCACATAAACTCATCAGACTGCATTCCAAGTTTGAGGTGGGTACCAGGAGAAAGCTATGGTGGTAAGCTCGGCTCTCACCCCCTTGACCACACTGTCTTTGAATTTGTACCATAATTTAGGCCTGACTCACACCATTGAACATCACCACTTCACATGCTATCATACCTTCCACTCCTCTTATGTCTGCTATTCCCGAAGCCCAACCAGTCCCTAAGTTTTGTCAGGCTGAGACTGGCTTGTCTTCCCTGTGGCCTGTCTCACGGTGCCACACAGTGCTGCATCCACAGATTGTGTCCAATAAACTTTATATTTTATTTTGCTGCAAAGAACTGTAATCCAGTGGTTCTCAAACACTTTGACCATAACCACAGAAAGAAATACATTTCCCGTTGTAAACCAGTACACACAAACGCATACATGCATACCATAAAGCAAAGTTTCACCAAACAGTGATTGTCCTTACATGTGGGATGGGCTCTGAGCTCTGATATTTTCTATTCTATTCCATTCTGTGCTGTTTTATCCTGCTTAAAAATACTGAATGTGACCTTTAAAATAGATTTCATGACAAACTAGTGGGTCACAACTGTCAACTTGAAAAACACCACTTAGTGTATGTCAAGAAAGTTCTATCCCATGCTCACATCAGAGCTGCCCCTGGCAGCTGCTCCCTGACCCCTACACAACTCCCACGCTCCCACCTGAGCCTGGCCGTCCTCAGCTTCCCTAAGGACACCACCTGGAATGCCTGGCAATGTCCCCTCAATAATACCCTTCCCAATAAACACATGAATTTCACAGAAAGTGTGAATGTGAGTGAAGCCAATTTTCCTTCTACATCTACATTTCTTTTTTCCTCTACCCTGCAAACACCACAGGTGGTGCTAAAGGTAGACTCCACTTCAGGTTTGGGGAGACCTAAAAGGAATTAAAATGTTCACTTGGAAAAGCTGATGACCATAAGCTGCATCAACCATCCTCTCAATCCAAGGGAAAGTACCAGAAGATGCTGAGCTCTTCGTATAGGGTCTCCTCGTGGACAACCCCATGTCTGCCTGTACTCCCCTGTCCCCAGCTCTGCAGTGTTTCCACACTGTGGACCTCCGTCCCCCAGGGATGCCCTGGAGTGCATCTAAATGCCACCTCTCTTTGCTCCCATGGTTTCTCTGACACACTGTTCATTTCCCAGTTCTGAGTTAGTCAGCCTGACCTGCACACCTGAGAACTTTCTAAACATACCTCTGCCCAGAGCCTCATGGCCAGAGATCCCCATTTAGCTGGTCTGAGGTGGGGCTGGGGTGTTGGAGTTTTTGAAAGCTCCCAGGTGTTTCTGATGAACAGCCAGGGCCAAGCAACGCTGGGATTGATTGCCACTTCTGGGGATCTGGAGGGAAGTTCAGAGGTCTTAGTCTCCAGGTTTGGTTCTCTTCAGGATATTCCCAACACCCTGAGGTGCACAAGGAGAATTCGTCTTGATTGCATGGATGGGAGCTATGGAAGCAGACACACAGGTACTTCTCCCAAAGATAAATCATTAATTATTAGAGTCAGTGCAGTTTACATACATGTTAAGGAAGAAAACTCATATGCAATGTAATTTGCACAGATACCTTCATTGTTATAAGGAATTGTGTTAGCCTCCCTCCCTTACCCCCTTTATTCAACCTCTACCTTCAGGCTGTGAACTTAGATCTTCCTGCATAAAATGGGCTCCACATATGGAGCTTTCTAACTACCACAGCTTGGAAACATCATCTCTGTACCCTAGGCCAGTGCTTCTTAAACTTTACTCGAATCACCTAAGGATTCTGGTTAAAACGCAGTTTCTGATTCAGTGGGTCTGAGGATGGGTCCTAACAAGCTCCCGGATGCTGCTGATGCTGCTGGTCCACTCTGAGCATAGGTCTTAGAACAGATCAGCTCTGGCCAGGGATCCCCTACGTGACAGCTATAAGCAGGTGAGGAGCCACGTGCGAGTTTACGATGATCCCTGGAAGGCTACTCCGAGACCTGGGGTCAGAGGAGAGGGTGTAGCCAGCTCTCTGGTTCAGAGAAGCTTCATTCAGTGAACTGACCCCAGATCAGGGCTCTTTCCGCGTCCTCAGCCTGTGGGAGGGCAGGGGGCTTCTGGAGAGGCCCCAGTTGGCTCTTGCTCTAGCTGAGAACTCCCCTCCTTGGCTGCCCTGGCTGATTGACTTCGATGCTGGTTCTGACAGTATCAGAAGCACCATGGTTCAGGCACCGGCATCTTAAGGACTGGAGAATGTAATATGCCCAGGGAACAGTCACCAGTGACTACACAGCAAGGCTACTTATTTATAGTAACACCATAATGGCTAATTTACTTAAATATATAATAATTTACTTAAATATATAAATCAAGAAATACCAAGAAGTCAAAGAAAACAAAGAACTTGTAAGTGGAAAAATGTACACTGCCTCTTCTTACTGGAGTGTGAGGATCTGCTTCGACAAGTTCAGCTTCTTTTCATGTTTTTTATCAGTTAATACCCCGGCTGAGAGACTACATTGTTACATTTCTACTCAACAATTTGCTAACATCACAGAGTCTGGAATCCACCCGATCTTTGGTAGTCAGTCAGTCAGACTCCTCTTCCTAGAATGGCCTGAGGAAACCCTTTCTGAGGAACTCAGCCCCTGCCCTCCTTTCAGCTCTCTCAGTGGAGCTTGTCTTGACCAGAGACACCCACCCAAAGCTTCTTGGTGTTAGAGAGATCTGTATCATTGTCGCTTGAGTTCAGCTCTTTCTGGTTAACTTCTTAAAGGGGTCACTTATTGGAACCACAAATCATATTAGGATTGTAGAGAAAAGGACCATTTCCCTCAATAAAATCAAACTCTGCTCTCTAAGGTTGGAAAGGGAGGGAAATTCACCTCCTAGAAAAGGACTGCTCAGCTTCCTAGCCCTGGTTCTTCTCTGCTCTGCCCTCTCCTTCTCTGCCAAGAGCCACTTTCTCCTTCTGGAACTCGTACTAGCTGAACTCATGGACAGCCTACCCCTGCCCCGCAGGTCTTAGATGCTGGGTGCTCCCTCTTAACATTCTTGCCACATGTGTAACAACAGATGTACCTACAGTCTGCTTAGCAGCACAACTGAGAAGATGGGAATATTTAAGCAAGCTTTTACTAAAGACCAGGGCAGTGAATCTCAAATTAGAGGGCCCATTTAATATCAGATAACAAGGTCCTAATCCCAGAGATTCTGGTTTGGTACATCAGGGGTGATTCTGGGTGATTCTGATCTGGCCCATGGACTACACTTTGAGAAATACTAGCTAAGAGGTAAAAAATGAAAATAAAGAAAAAATAAACTGAGAGAATAGCATACAACTAAATAGGATCAAGTTATAGATTTATGCTCTGAGGCTCTGAGAGCTCATCATGTCCTTTGCTGGCCCTTTGCTCCCCTCTAATTCGAGACCCAGAGGGTAAGATCCCGAACAGACAGGCGTCCCTGCTCCCTCCTGTCCAAGGTTAGTTGTCCCAAGTTCTGAGGCCTGGCCTCTTTCTTTGACGATTGATAATAAAAACGTCTACTCCTTCAAAGGGCCTCACCTTCCACCAGAAGGGTTTCCCATTATCCCATTGAGCTTAAAAGGACAACCACAGGGCCGGCCCCGTGGCTTGGTGGTTAAGTGCGCGCATCGAGGCACCACTTCTCCGTTCATCCTGAGGCCGAGTCCCACATACAGCAACTAGAAGGATGTGCAGCTACGACACACAACTATCCACTGGGGCTTTGGGGGGAAAAAATAAAATAAATAAAATCTTAAAAAAAAAAAAAAAAAAAAAGGACAACCACATCTGAATCTAACACGATATGTCTGATACCTGCTCAAGAAAGAGACAGAAATATACATTGTCAATGGTGGGTGGGGGTGAGAGTGTGCCATGAGTCATTAAAAGATAAATAAGGGGGCTGGCCCGGTGGTGTAGCGGTTAAGATCGGCAGCTCCGCTTAAGCGGCATGGGGTTTTCGGGTTTGGATCCTGGGCACAGACCTATACAATGCTCATCAAGCCGCGCTGAGGTGGCATCCCACCGGCAAAAATAGAGGAAGATTGGCACAGATGTTAGCTCAGGGCCAATCTTCCTCACCAAAAAATAAATAAATAAATAAGATTTAAAAATTCACACAGCTCTTGAATATTAAACAAACAGATTTCTTTGGTCTGAATTTTTGCTTCTCTGCCCTGTTTTGCTGGTCACCCCCAAATACTCTCCATCCTCCATGGTGAAAATGGAAAATCTACCTTTTGGGCACTCACTAGCATGTGCGTGGTGCCCCAGAAGAATGGCCCCTTCCTCCCAGAGCTCACATTCTAGACAGGCTGAACAAATTAAAACAAATTGTTCCTAGGCATTCTCCCCAATAATAAATAATAAGCTGCCTAAAATGTTTTCTGGAATGAGAAGTACAAACAAATAAATAGCATAATTTGTTTTATTCATTTGTACTTTAATTGCATGCTGTGTTCAGCAGGCAGTGCATCAGATTGAGAGGCTTTTTATTCTCCTTTTCCTGGTGATAAAGGGAAAACTTATCACTGCACTAATAATGTTTGATGTAGGGCTAAAGAAATGGATTGATGTTTCAGAAATAAATGTACCAGTTTTGAAGGTGCATTTTAATTTGGCTATTTCTTTATTATAGTTCTTAATTCTCTAAGTTTATCATATAATTGAAAATAAAGAATACCCTATCTTTGTTCAAGGGTAATCTTAACACAAGGAAAAACCCAAGTTCCCTGGAACTCAAGAACCCTGGAATTTGAGATTATGAAACTTGCATTTGAAGCAGCTTTAAGGATTTGTGGCTTGGTATCCCGATTGTTAACACGTTACATTGTGGCCTACAGAACAAAAATGTTTTAGTCTGAGAATGTTCCATCTGAGATCCCTGGACTCACAGTAATGGAAATGTGAAAAGTTTGTATTATTACGTTTTGCTGGTACAAACTCTGTTAGAAGCAGAGTTGATAAGTTGGCCCTAGTGCTGGAGCAGGGCGTTAGCCATTTAGTTGCTGGATGGGCAGACAGACAGAGGGACAGGATCAGAGCTGAGTCTGTGGTGGTTGGTGCACTTGGGGACAACTTGAGGCAGGAACTCTTTACCAACTGATTCAGAAGTACAGTGTTGGATATTCTCTACCAACCCTAATTTGAACTAGAAACAGAGAAGAAGAATGATCAATTACAGCCTCTATATGAAAGAAGTGAAGGAAAAGAGAAAAGACAGAGAAAAAAAGAGAAAGGATAATAAATCAATGAGGATGTTGGTGCTATGCTCCCGAACAGCCTCTCACCATAGAGCTAACTGAAATTAAAACAAACCAAGTTTTGCTAAGCCTGATTTTTGGAGCCGTCTCATTGTTGTGAAGGAACAAATGGGAGAAGTGCAAGCTTAAATCCAGTGAACTTTAAGCGTTTACACTACCTAAAATAAGAGCAGTGTATTTGTGCCCGTCACAGTCTGATACATAAATTTCTCATGTTCATATAGTTAATTATATGGTCTGCAGTAGTTATTAGCAAAAAGCTCTTATAGCAGACACCTGAAGGGAAGTAAAGCAAACCCAGTACAGTTCAAGCTCTACATTTCATTCTTTTTTGACCTAGTAAGACAGACGCTCAGAGGAAATAATGTAATTTGTAGTGTATGAAGTGCTGACGTATATGTGGTCCAGGACAAGTTACGGTCACATGAAAGTCCATGAAGAAATAAACTAGCAGGAAGATCCTCTCTCCCAACAAAGGAGGAACAGCTACACTTCATTCAGGAGAGTGGGGCCTGGGGGACTACGGCACAGCATCTGTAGTTGACCAGGACTGCAGTTCCAATCATGACATTGTCTCTTCAATGCTTTATAATCAGGAGAAATCTTACTAAACATCAAATTCCTTTTCTAAAAAGCAAGCATAATAAGCCTCAGAGTTGGTGTGAGGATTAAATGGAATAATATAAATTATTCATAATAACTGATCATCCAATGCTAACTATGATATTCACCAAAAATTGAGTAGTCAAATATGAAGGAGTCTAGGAACAATGCAGACGTTGATTAATGTCATGAAAACATATATATTTTTTTCAGGTGTAGCCCTTACATAAATTCAGCAGATGAATTTTCAGCAGCTGTTTTCAGATTTCTTGCCCACCTGCTTCCATTCTTGTTAGCATGCCATCGTCTAAAACTTACAAGTAGAGTGATCAGTGGTAGAATAAGCCCGGCTCTCTTACTGAGATATTCAAGAGAGAGAAGGAGAAAGAACCTAAACTACATTATTTTCTTTTCAGAGTACAGCTCTTATAAGGTATTCCAAGCCCATGTGGCATAAACATGTAAATACAAAAAAAAATCCTGCAATATGGAACATGTGTTTGTTTATGCTTTACCTGTAAAGTTAACAGAGAGTGACACAAATTTCAGTAAATCTAAAAGACAAGGAAAAACTAAAAGAAGTTTAGCCTCAAGTGCCAGGTGAAAGTATGATCCAATATTTGGAGCGTAGCAAAGGAAAGTGTTGAGACAAGAACAGGGCACCCAGAGCTGACACAATCCCAGGAGAAATGAGACCACTAGTCACATCTAACTCAGCTGAAAATGCAGTTTTCAACCCCTCGGCAATCAGCCCTGACAGGTGAGCTGGGGCACTGTCACTTGCTGTTTGAGGAAAAGGTCATCCTTCTGGGCTTGAGTCCTCTGCAGGCTCCCTAGGACTCTGCAAAGACACCTCTGTCTTGCATGGATTTGTCAGAAATGAGAAGCTGATTCATCAGACGGAATTGAAGAATCAGTAGAATTGGGCTTGTTTGGTTTCATATTATAAGAAACTGATCCACCAGTTAGCACATTATGTGCATAAATGTATTTTATTGCCTCTGTGAGATCAGTCAAAATAGCACTTAAAGCATCTAGAAATTTCCAGCCATCAATTTCTTTCATAGATTCACATAACAACTAATTGAGAGAGCTTGTCCATCAATTCTGAGTGGTATTTTTCTTCCAAACATTATTTTCTAGCTCTTCAAAGTTGTAACCTTTAAATTTTCTCACACTTCATATATCTTTGTATACTTAACGAACATGGTGCTTCTGTGAGATTTCCAGGGGAAATTCTCAAAATGTGTGCAGCGTGGATCTGACAAGGCAGAGTCAATGAAACTAGAAACAACGGAATCAGTTAGGAGGATTCTGGTCTATTATTTATTCAGGAAATATATAGGGAGCATCTCTCTACCAAGGGCCAGATGTTGTTCTAGGCCCCGGAGAGACAGAGAGAACAGGACACACAGGGCCCCTATCCTCACGGCACGAGCAAACAAAACAAATAAACCCGTTAACAGAAGAATGTAGGGAGTGATGGGGATATAAAAGAAAAACCCAAGAGGTTGAGATAAAAAGTCACAAGAGGAGACCTGTTTTAGGTAGGGTGCTCAGGGCGGGGTGGGGGGTGCTCTTTGAAGCTGTGACGTTTAAGCTGAAGTCTAAACACGAGGCGATAGTCAAGAGAGGATCTGGACAGTGGGAACGGTATATGCAAAGGCCGTGAGCTGGGAAAGAACGCGGCTTGTGTGGACGGCTAGGAGGAGTGCAGGAGAAGCGGCTGAGCGGACGAGAGGCTATGGCAGCAGTCCAGGCAAGAGAGGCTGGTGATCGGAGGAGGGTGGTGGCAGCAGAGATTCAGGGCAGTGGTTAGAGTTAAGATACGTATTGGAGATGGATCTCACCTTTCCTGCTGGTGAATTGGGCGTGAGAGTTTGAGAAACAGGACTCTTCTGCTTTCTGTCTGAGTAATGGGGAGGATGGTGGTGTCGTTTACTGAGTTGAGGAACAGATTTGGGGGAAAAAATTAAGAGCTGCATTTTGGACATGCGAGGTTTGAGAAATCTGCATGACAAGTAGAACTATAAGGCAGTTATAGACTTGTGCCTGAAGGTCAGAGGAGTGCTCTGGTCTGAAGAAATAGCTCCGGGAGTCATTAACATAAATTCAGTACTGTGAGTGAATCCCCGGGAATGGATGTGATTCCCCACGAGGCACGTGCCTAGATTGGGGCCTCTGCTGAGTGAAGGTGGAGGAGCTTCCTCTCACGGTACCCATGCTTGATGAGTCTCTCCATTTTCAAAAGCCCAGCTTAATAATTAGTATTTACAGAGAGTCCTTCCGTTCCCCTGGACCCTCCCAAACTCTCCTCTGGACTAAGCCAGGCTTCTGACTCTATGTGATGCCCCACCCGAAGGCAGAATGACTTTTACTAGATGATGATACCAGCTTATACTAAAGCACATTATGAGAAACCATACAAGGAATTCCTTCAGGGAATTGTTTACTATAAGGATGTTATTGAAGATATTGTTGATTATATCACACCAGAGGTCGTAAACTGGCATCTGACGAGAAGGAATACAGTCTATTTA